>NW_005871313.1:1520794-1596237 GCF_000147115.1 Myotis lucifugus | reverse complement strand
CATGTAGACAGTTTGTCTACCTTTATTTTTACTTTACTTTATTTTTATTTTTGTTTTTATAAAGAAGGCAGAGAAAATAAGTACTAGATGAGGAGCCAGGAGATCTGGGCTCTAGTCCCAGCTTTGACCAATTCAGTTAATCTCAGAGATCCTCAGCTTCCTAACCTTAGAACAGGGAAGTTGACTTTATTGATGATTCCCAAAACAGTGCTAGTCTCTGATGATATTTTCTTTTTTTTAAATTAAATCTTTATTGCCATCTTTACTTTAAATGTCAAAATCTATCCCTGTCTGAAATAATCATCAGCCCTCTTCCCTCTCACACAGAATGGATTGACATAGGGTAAGATGGCAAAGGAAACTGTTTAATTGCACAGGAAATGACTTTGCCACCAATCTTTCCTGTAGTTAAAGGATGGTTATCTCTTCTGGAAAAGCTGGAATTCCTATATGTGTGACACTCAGTAGTAAACTCTCCAGATCCTGTCAAAAGCCTGCAGGAGACCATTCATCTTTGAGATAGATAATATAAAGAGCATGATAACAATTCTGATTCTCTAAGTTCTATCACTGTATCTCATTGAACTATCAAAAGCACAAAACAAAGACCTAGGTTCTTGGATTTTATTTTATCCCAGTAGAAATACTTTCATTGTTACAATTTAACATGCCTTCAGCTTTATTTGAAGGTCAATATAAAATACTAGAGGCCTGGTGCACAAAATTCGTGCACTGGGCGGGGGGAGGGGGGGGGGGGTGTCCCTCAGCCCAGCCTGCACCCTCTCTAATCTGGGACCCCCTCGGGGGATGTCCCACAGGGATCAGGCCTAAACTGGCAGTGGGACATCCCTCTCACAATCCAGGACTGCTGGCTCCTAACCACTCACCTGCCTGCCTGCCTGATTGCCCCAACTGCTTCTGCCTGCCAGCCTGATCACCCCCTAACCACTCCCCTGCTGTCCCTATCAACACCTAACTGCTCCCCTGCCGGCCTGATCAGCCCTAACTGCCCTCCTCTGCAGGCCCAGTTGCCCCCAACTGCCCTCCCCTGCAGGCCTGATCTTGCCCCCAACTGCCCTCCCCTGCAGGATTGGTAGCCCCCAACTGCCCTTCCCTGCAAGCCATCTTGTGACAATGTGGGGGTGGCCATCTTGTGATGATGTGTTTGAATTTCATGTAATTTTATAGACACAAATATTTTTACTTTCTGGTGTTTCTTTTAACCATTTAAAAATAGAAAATCATTTTTTAGCTCACAAGCCTCACAAGAGGCCAGGCAATGGGCTTTACTTTGCTGATACCTGGAATTAGATAGAACAGCATCTGCACATAATAGGCACAAATGAATGATTTTCCCTCCCAGAAATAACTGGAAACTGTGTAATCCTTATGTTGATTTCTTTGTGTAATCTTTATGTTAATTATGTTTAAGTTTTTTGTTTGTTTGTTTTGTTAATCCTCACCCAAGGATATTTTTTCCCATTGCTTTTTAGAGAATAGGAAGGGAGAGAGACAGAGAGAGACATCAATGTGAGAGAGACACATCGATTGGTTGTCTCCCTCAGATGCCCTGACCAGGGCCTCGGATCTAACCTGCAACCCAGGTACATGCCCTTGACTGGGAATTGAACCCACAACCCTTCAATCTGTGAGCCAACAATTGCTAACCTCTGAGCAACACTGGCTAGGGCTCATGTATTTTGTTTTAGAATGAAAATAAATTAGCTCAGAGTCCAAATAATATATATACTATAATTTGAAGAAAAGATATCGTATTGCATAAATTACAAATATAGCTAGCTGTCCCTTTGCCTGAAGGAAAATAAAAAGACTGGTGGAATCTGGCATTATATGTTAGATTGGAAAGCAATTGAAACTTGCGTTTTTTGATGCTTCCATGTCTTTCTCTTCTTACTGTTAGAAATAAGGCGAGCCCCCAAAATCAGGGCTCCTGGTAAAACACAAAGCACGCTCGGGAGCCAGGCAGGAAGGCAAATATCTTCACTCCTGCAGGAGGGTGCGCATTCACATGGTCTGGGAGCACATGCACACTGGGTGGCGGTCTGCTCAGGCTCTCATGCCTGGCACACGTAATCTGTTCCTCACTCTTGATTGGAAGAGCTTAGGCTCATACTCTTGTGCGATTGGCTAATTTAAACAAAGGGGTTGACCTTTGCTGTTTCAAAATGGCAGCCCCTCATGGGAGCCAAAATGGCAGCCGCCAAAACTCTCTTCTTTGACAGAAAAGATTATTTGTTTATTCTCACATAAACAATAACTAAATCCTTCCCCAAAGCAACATACTCCATAATAAACATACATTAGGTAGGATTGGTCTGGTGCTTGAATAATGTTTCTTTTTTTAATTTAAGGAGTATGGATGTCTCTTAATAGTATTTTTAGTCTACTAGAGGCCGGTGCACGAATTTGTGCACGGTTGGGGTCCCTCAGCCTGGCCGGCAATTGGGTCCTATCAGGGCCATCTCGTCAATTCTGGGGGGTGAGGAGGGACCGCCGGAGGTTGACTGGCCAGCCGGGGGGAGGGACCTCGGGAGGTTGACTGGCCAGCCGTGGGGAGGGACCACGGGAGGTTGGCTGGCCAGCCGTGGGGAGGGACCGCGGGAGGTTGGCTGGCCAGCCGTGGGGAGGGACCGCGGGAGGTTGGCTGGCCAGCCATGGGGAGGGGCCATGGGGGGTTGGCTGGCTGGCGGCAGGAGGTTAGCTGTGGGAGTGCACTGACCACCAGGAGCAGCTCCTGCATTGAGCGTCTGCCTCCTGGTGGTCAGCGCGTGTCATAGTGACCAGTTGTAACAGTCACTTAGGCTCTTATATATATAGATAAGTAGATTAACATTTCATTTTACATTATTATCATTGATTATTCTCTCTAGATATACCTGTATTTCCTACGATCACAGCCACTGTGACTTTTCAGGAATTCAGATATGATGAGTTTGACGGCTCCATCTTTACTATACCTGACGACTACAAGGAAGACCCGAGCCGTTTTCCTGATCTCTAATGACGCGAGCATGACGCCATCTCACCAAGGAAAGCAAGAGCGTGCAGAGACCCCACAGGGAGGCGCAGTAGGAGGGACAGATGCTTTCAGTGAAGAAAAGGGAATTTCATAGAACTGACACATCAGTGATATGACATAATGAAATGGGCCTCTAATAAGTTTCCTGATGTGCCATTTTCAGTCTTTTTAAATATATACATATTATAGTGTAATAGTTTGACACCTTAATGACCCTAAGTACTTCTTATGTAAAACAGCTATGAGTGCTGTGATTTGTTTTTAAAAATTTTTACACTTCTTGTTGAAATATATATGCATATATATCTATATCTATATCTATAGTTATATCTAAAACACTCCTGGACCAGTAACATAAATTAAATGTCTTAAGAGATATGAAGCCCTTTACAGTTGTCATCTTATATTCACACACTGACCACCAGGAGACAAACGCTCAACGCAGGAGCTGCTCCTGGTGGTCAGTGCGCTCCCACAGCCAACCTCCTACGGCCGGCCAAGGTGACATTTATAAATATTCCTTCCAACTTTGTTTCCATAAAATGTAAACTATGTAACTTTATGTATAGTTCAGTAATTTGAATGTTTGTTCAATATGATGAACTAGAAAGGAATGCAGTTTTCTGTAGATGAATGAACCAAATGGTAACCATTAAACAATTGCATTTATATGTTGCAATACATTTCAGAAGGAGCATTCACTCTGCAGGGAATAAGGTACCTCCTTTAGCACCTTAGTGCAATTCATTGTGGTGCTATTTGTTTTTACCTGAATTCTTTCTTCAATGGTAAATGTTTGTTACTAATCTTCCTTTCATAGAACCTCTATTTTTTTTTTTCTAAACTTGAGTTTTAAAGCCTTTTTTGTGTTCATAATAGGATATGACTAGCATGTTTAAGGATAGTCCTCTTCCAAATCTCAGCACTTTAAAAATATTCCAAAATTTTAAACTTGCTTCCTAATAACTGCACATCATTCTGATTATTTTGTTTGTTTTTAGTGTTCATGTCAGTTTTAAACAACTCACATTTTGGACTCCCTACATATTTAATGCTTTCAAAGTAAGGTAAAAACATTTTATATGCTAACAGAATATATTTGTTATAAGTTAAATTCCAAAAATGTACACAAGATTGATAATTCCTACTGTTTATTTTTTTAAGTCACAAGAAAATATTTATTGGTTTTAATTATCTTCAAAGTGTTAAAAAAATCATGCATTACTCATTTTCGCACTTAAAATTTTTCATGTTTATTCCAAGATGGTTTGATGGTCCAAGAATGAAAATAAATTAGGGAGAATAAGGTATAACAGACATAATATGTTATGTTGTATTTAAGAAATTAGCTAAAGAAATGCTTTTTAAATGTATCCTGATGAATGTGTGAGAATGCATTGTCAGGTTTTTTAGAGTGACCCGTAATTTAAACATTTTCAAGAATTTTAATTAATTTGAATGAGTTTAGAAACCTTTATTGAAAAGATGATTATTTACAAATCCAAAGCATCAATCATAAGAAAATTTTTATAATAAACATCTTTAAAGCTGCATCTTTCATGCTGATAACATAATTGCATATGTTGACATTTTATTAAATACATTTTATAATAAAGAAAAATAATCATAGTTAAAAATTCAAAGGCCAATTACTACCTGGTGTGGGTCTGTTGAATTTTGTGAGAAGAGTTGGAAACCCAGACTAGGTTTATTAAATACAAGTTGATCCCAATTATTTTGGGAATCCTTATAGATCAAGTGACTTAGAAATTGAATTATCTTGTCAGTAATTATGTGAGGTTTGAGACACTGAATGGTAGTTATCACTGTTGCTTTTAGGCTCCCTTACTCTTTGGGAATATGTTATATTTTCAGGATTATACTATAGATTTTTCACAAGTACAGACAATTTAGTGGGGGAAAAAAACATGGAAAATTGCAACTTGGAACTTAACAATTTCCTAAAAGCTGTGAATATTTTGCTGGGGTACACTGGAGGTAGGAAGACTACTGAAAACTTTTGCACTTGGATTTTGTTTTTAACTCTTAACTTTTTCTTTCATAAAGGATAGTAGAAAGAGATGATCCATTCCAAATGTCTTTTATTTGATTATAAAGGACAAGCAAATGTCAGTATCTCTTATAATGGTGAAAACAAGGAGTTATTAATGCAAATAAACTTTTCACATTAAACTTTTCAAAATGTGCCTTTTAATCCAGTTAATGAATGAAGTGATATTCTGTGTTTCAAGTAACTAAATCAAAACAGCATATCCTATATAATAAAGAGGTAATATGCAATTTGACCCTCACACCGTAACACCATCACAAGATGGTACGCACAGCGGGGGTGGAACAGGCTGCTCCGCGCACTGGCCCCCACCGCAATTACCGCGGCCCCTTGTGGGGGTGGGTCTCCGCTGCTGCTCTGCACGGCTTCCACCGGGGTGACCAGGCCAGCACAGGAGGGCAGTTGGGGGAGATCGGGCCGGCAGGGAAGGACAGTTGGGGGCGATCAGGCCGGCAGGGGAGCAGTTAGGCATCAGGCCAGCAGGGTAGCAGTTAGGGGGCAATCAGGCAGGTAGGCCATCAAGCGGTTAGGAGCCAGCAGTCCCGGATTGTGAGAGGGATGTCAGAGGGATCCCAGATTGGAGAGGGTGCAGGCTGGGCTGAGGGACACCCTCCCCGCCCAATGCATGAATTTTGTGCACCAGGCCTCTAGTATTTTAATAATCCCACATGAAAATCTAGATTTTGTAGTGTAGGTCCATAAAATTCTATGTCTTCTTTGTGATTGAAGAAAATTAAAACTTGGGGGCCTATGAAATAGTCACCTTAAATGGCTATTTTGAAGAGCTCAATATTTCTGCCAACAGTGTGGCATCAAAAGAAGGTCAGATTCTTGTCTTAAAATAATTTCCGAGAGAGAATTTGCTTCATAGAGAATTGTCAGATTTCATAAAAAGGAAGCATAAAGCAGATGCTTTGATTATTGTGAACCTAGGAACATATGATGGTCTGGAAATTAACACATTTCAGAGAAGCTAATAGCTCACAGAAGCTGAAAAACAACTTTGTTTCTGCTTTGAATTGGTATTGAGCCCCACTCACACTAATAGAAATGAGTTTTTGTAGTGTTATTCATGTACAGTTTGAAATTCACACCTTGTGAGAGAGTAGTGAATAATGATCTTTAGTGACCCCTTCTTATTTTTCACTAAGTCTACAGAATTGATCCTGTTTCAAGGGGACAAAAAAGGTCTGGACTAAATGTTTTCATATTGACTTAAGAATTGCTTCCTTTTGCTCATTTATGTTCCTTTTATTTGCAAATAGCATGAGTAAGAAAGTTACAGTAGAACACTAGGTGAATTTGAAGTCCTGCCTTTATTTTTATTTATTTATTTTTGAAGTCCTGCCTTTAAAATTGAGTGAGAGAATTATTAATTAGTATGGAACACATTATGCCTCTGCTGTTAACTCCAGCAAGAGGAATCTTAATCATGTTTTCTAAAATTAAGAAAATGCATCCTTACCAAAGTTTTTATATTTGGAAACTGTAAACTTTCAAAGACAACTGACAGTAAAACTTGCCCAAGAGACAAAAGGACAGAGGAGATATTACACTACTTGTAAAGTGCAAAGTTAATACCCTCACAAAGCATTTTATGTCAGAAATCTGGGGCAGTAGTATTTTAGATTGTCATCTAAAAATGTCACCTCAAGTATTTTGGCAATTTTAGGTCATGTGACCCTCTACAGTACTATCTAGTGATGAACTTCTAAAATTATAATCTTATTTTAGTATAGTACTTTTAGTCATAATGGCACCAATGATACAGTTACAATTTCACTTTTGCCACAGCACCTGCAAATACCTAAGCAAAATCTAAGGATTTTAAAGAAAGGTACTTGGAAAGCATTCCTGAATTTGATCGTTTTGCAGATGAAAATAACTTGCCTAAAGTAAAAAACTTTGTGTAATAAAAAACAAAAACAAAAAAACCCACCACTTACTTACCTGTACCTCCCATAGCATTCTTGGTCACTAAAGGTGGCTGACAGTGACTGGCTGGGATGCTCTAATGAAAATGGGTGGGTGGTGTAGGAGTTTTGGAGAGCAGAAGTGAAGCAGAAATTTTGTAGCTTACCTGCTGGCCCCTTTGGGATGAGGTAAGAGCGAGGCCTGCAGTTACTTCACCTTCTCTTCCTTCAGCTTCTCACACTTATGGGCCAGATATGTGAGTTTAGCTTCATGATGCAGAATCCTGGCTTCTGCCATGCCACCCAGGTCAGAAGCAATGAGACCTGAGTTCTAGCCCATCCTTGTGGGTTCCAGCTTGTGCTTGTGCTTCTAACTTACTCTTACCTCTAATTACCCATCTTCCCTTCTCAACTGCCTGCAGGCTTCAACCTCCAGCATCATACAAAGCCCATAAACAGATTTGAAACTGGTTAACCAGCTCCCATAATTAAGGTCAAATCCCTGTAACAAATCTTTTTTTTTTTTCATAACATGCAACGATGTTTTTTATTATGTATGGGTTTTAGAAATTATTTCCTCGATCACTTTGTACACAGGCAAAAATAAAATGTACTGTTTAGCATATTAGAACTTGCAAAACTGATCCTTGCCAACAGCAAGGAAAATTATCCCTAAAACATGCTTAACCAGGAGGCCAATTCATCTGCCGACCTCCAAGAACATGAAGATGAACATGATAGGCTGCCCCGCATCTGTGCCTTCATTCACTACCATGCGGTAACCCTTCTTTAGGCCCAGATCAGCAGCACATTTCTTGCCAACAATCATTAAATGTCCAAGAAGATTTTCATCATCATCTTCTGCTACAGAAATCTGGGATATATGTTTCTTAGGTATCACCAGAAAATGTGTTGGTGCTTGAGGGGAAATGTCATGGAAAGCAAGATACTGGTCGTCCTCAGAAATGATTTTGGCTGGGATTTCCTTGCGAATGATCTTCCCGAAGATCATGGCGCCACCAGGCCAAGTGGCTTGAGCCTTGGCGATCTCATCTGCCATCGTGGCCTCGTTTCTGCAAGGCTGCTGGGGGTGCAGCCCGAGCGGAGACTGTAACAAATCTTTTTCTCTTTTGAATGCTGACTGGTAAAAAAAAATCTACATGCTTGTCTTCTAAAACAATTTAAGTAAGCAAATTTTAACTTCATTTTTGTGACTGTTAACCTTCAATTCCTTATGCAAAAATCATCATACTTTATTTAAATATTGCAGTTTTTAAAAATATATATATTTTATTGATTTTTTTATAGAGAGGAAGGGAGAGGGATAGAGAGTTAGAAACATTGATGAGAGAGAAGCATCAATCAGCTGCCTCCTGCACACCCCCTACTGCGGATGTGCCTGCAACCAAGGTACATGCCCTTGACCGGAATTGAACCTGGGACCCTTCAGTCCCCAGGCTGATGCTCTATCCACTGAGCCAAACCGGCTAGGGCCATCATACTTTATTTAACTAGCTTTTTTTTAAAAAAAATACATCATGTTACTAATTTTAGTATCACTAATTTAGTGACTGTGCACTGGAAAAATAACCTTTACAAAGTGATATTTTGAAAAGAATGAGAACATGTCACTTCCCCAATTATTTTTTTTTTTGTATAAGAGAACATTTATTTGGTAAATCACAGGTAGAAAAATTTCTAGAAGTGGATTTATAGAAACAAGTTACAGAGGTAAAGGAAGGGCCCATGGAACTTGGAGTGAGGAAGCTAATGGTAAAGTGTGTGGGGCAGGGAAGAGGAAGATGGGAAAGGCATGGGCGAGCTCCAGGAAGAAGAGCACCTTTCCCAATTATTTTTGTAAGGACATTATTTAAAAAACTAGAGGCCCGGTGCACAACAATTTGTGCACTCGGGGGAGTCCCTCAGCCTGGCCTATGCCCTCTTGCAGTCTGGGACCCCTCGGAGGATGTCCACCTGCTGGCTTAGGCCCGCTCCCTGGGGGATCGGGCCTAAGCTGGCAGTCAGACATCCCTCTGGCAGCCTGGGAGCCATCAGGGGATGTCCACTTGCCAGCAGGGAGCAGGCCTAGCTGCAGTTGGACATCCTTAGCGCTGCTGAAGAGGCGGGAGAGGCTCCCGCCACCACCGCTGTGCTGGCAACCATCAGCCTGGCTTGTGGCTGAGCAAAGCTTCCCCTGTGTGAGCACACTGACCACCAGGGGGCAGCTCCTGCATTGAGTGTCTGCCCCCTCGTGGTCAGTGTGTGTCACAGTGACCAGTCATTCCCAGTCGTTCTGCTGTTAGGGTCAATTTGCATATTACCCTTTTATTATATAGGATAAAGGCCTGGTGCATGGGTCGGGGCCAGCTGGTTTGCCCTGAAGGGTGTCCTGGATCAGGGTGGGGGTCCTGCTGGGGTGCCTGGCCAGCCTGGGTGAGGGGCTGATGGCTGTTTGCAGGCTGGTCAAGCCCCCCAGTGGGGACCCTCACCCATGGGGGTTTGGCCAGCCTGGGTGAGGGGCTGAGGGCTGTTTTCAGGCTGGCCACAGCCCCTTCAGGGTGGGGGGCCCTACTGGGGTGCCTGGCCTGCCTGGGTGAGGGACTGAGGGCCGTTTTTCAGCTTCCCACACCCCCTTCAGGGTGGGTGTCCCCACTGGGGTGCTTGGCCAGTCTGGGTGAGTGGCTGATGGCTGTTTTCAGGCTGGCCAAGTCCCCTGGTAACCGAAGCTCCCAGCCTCTCCTTTTTTTATTTATTTTTTATTTTGGGATTTATTTATCTTCTATAATTGAAACTTTGTAGCCTTGAGTGGAGCCCATTTCTGGCCAGAGCAGGCGGGAAGCTTGGCTTCCTCCATCGCCGTGGGCAACCCAAGCCTTTTGCTTGCTCCAGCTCCGTGGCCACGGCAGCTGGAAGCAGGTATCTGGGATTTATTTATCTTCTATAATTGAAACTTTGTAGCCTTGAGCAGAGCTCAGGGTCCGCAAGGCAGGCAGGAAGCTTGGCTTCCTCCATTGCCTCCAAGCCTCCTGCTTGCTCCAGCTCCATGGCCGCCACCATCTTAGTTGGGTTAATTTGCATATTTACTCCTGATTCGCTGGTGGGGCGTGGCTGGTGGGCATGGCTTGTGGGTGTAGCAGAGGTACGGTCAATTTACATGTTTCTCGTTTATTAGATTAGAGGCCTGTTGCATGAAGAGATTCGTGCAATAGGCCTTCCCTTGGCTGCTGGCACCGGTTTTCCACCCGCACCCGGGACCCAGGCCTTCGCTCTGGCTGGGCTCTGGCCAGAGCCACCCCAGAGCCATCAGGCTTCGCTGCTCGGCAGTCCCCGGGGCCCTGTGGCCTCGCTGCTCCGCCTGGCGCCGGGGACGTGTGGCCTCGCTGCTTCGCCGATCCCGGGGCTGTGAGGCCTTGCTGCTCCGCCTGGCGCCAGGGTGTGAGGCCTCGCTGCTCTGGCCCCGGGCCCGTCAGACTTCACTCCACCACTTGGAACCTAGTATGCAAATTAACCACCATCTTTGTTGGCACTTAATTTGCATATCACGCTGATTAGCCAATGGGAGGCGTAGCGAAGGTACGGTCAAATACCATGTTTGTCTATTATTAGGTAAGACTAGTGGCCGGTGCACGAAATTCATGCATGGAGGGGTGGGTTCCTTCAGCCCATCCTGCACCCTCTCTAATTGGGGGCCCCTTGGGGGATGTCTGACTGCTGGCAGAGGGATCGGGCCTAAACCAGCAGTTGGACATCCCTCTCGCAATCTGGGACCGCTGGCTCCTAACTGCCTCTGCCTGCCTGCCTGATTGCCCCTAACCTCTCTGCCTGCCTGCCTGATCACCCCTAACTGCCCTCTCCTGCCAGCCTGATCTCGCCTCCAACTGCCCTTCCATGCCAACCTGGTTGCCCCCAACTGCCCTCCCCTGCTGGCCTGATCTCACCCCCCAACTGCCCTCCCCTGCCGGCCTGATCTCATCCCCAACAGCCTCTGCCTGCTTGATTATCCCTAACTGCCCTCCCCTGCCGGCCTGATCTCGCCCCCAACTGCTCTCTCCTGCCAGCCTGGTTGCCCCCAACTGCCCTCCCCTGCTGGCCTGATCTTGCCCCCAATGGTCCTCCCCTGCCCGCCTGATCTCGCCCCCAACTTCCCTCTCCTGACAGCCTGATCTTGGCCCCAACGGCCCTCCCCTGCAGGCCAGTTTGGTTCTGATTGGTCAGTTTCTATGCCAGTCAGCGTCAAAAGCTCTGCCTCCTAGGCAGCCATTGGCTCCTCACAGCACCCAGATTCTGTTCTGATTGGTTGGTTCCTATGCCAGTCAGCATCTCTGGGCCTATCAATGGGGCCTGATCAGAAAGGCAGGGCTGATCAGCCGCCCGGGTAGAGGCCTGGAGAGAAATGGAGACATGTGGGAAACCGCCTGTTGTCTTCACTAGCAGAGAGGTATGGACAGAGAACCCAGAAGGCTGGTGACCCTTGAAGCCCTAGCAAAGGTCAGAGCTGTGCACCCACTGTTAGTCCAGACAATGGTAGCTGAAGCAACTTCCCCACCAGATAGTCATGTAAATCCTTATTGATAAGATAGTCTGTGTGTTACTGGAACTTGCCTGCCTAAGGGCTATGGGTGTATCCCAAACCAATAAAAGGTTGGTGAGGCCTGAGCACCAGTAGAAGTCCTTCCCCTTGAGTTGGACTTACCCGCCTGGCCCCCCAATATTTCCAAATTATCTCGTCTCTTCTCTTTCATTTGTGTGCGGCTCCTCTTCCAGATCCTGAACCCTGAACCACGCGGGGCGTGGGGGGAAACATTTACAACAGCTGCTGGCCAGACTGGGAAAGAGAGGCAAGTGCTGATCAAAAGTTGCCACAGAGCAATGGTCAGTCCCTGCTTCTCTCTTCAGGCTTCTCTCTGGCCCTGATTCACAGCCCCCTCAGCAGTCAGTGCTGTGGCACTGCATCTGCAGCAGAAGCAGTCAGCAGCTGGGTTGCCACGCAGCAGCGCTGCCTACAGGACTGACTTCTGGTTGGTTGAGCCTCGGTAGTGTTATGACCCAGGGTTTTTATATATTAGGATGTTTGGCCTGGATGGTGTTGCTCAGTGGTTGAGTGTCGACCTATGAACCAGGAGATCAAGGTTCGATTCCCAGTCAGGGTACATGCCCGGGTTGTGGGCTTGATCTCGATCCCCAGTAGGGGGCGTGCAGGAGGAAGCTGATCAATGATTATCATTGATATTTCTGTATTTCCCTCTCTGAAATGAATAATATATATAAAAATGTTCATCATTTTGTGAATTCTTATATTGTAATAAGTGTATATATATATGTATCTAAAAATAAATGTATTCTTAAGAATATTCCCACGGATGAAGAATTTAGTATGGTTCACGTGTGTTATTTTGCTAAAGAATTTATATTAAAAAAATGTATTTTTATTGCTTTCAGAGAGGAAGAAGAGATAGAAACATCAATGATGAGAATCATTGATTGGCTGCCTTCTGCATGCCCCCTACTGGAGATTGAGCCTGCAACCGAGCATGTGCCCTTGATTGGAATCGAACCCCACAGGCCGAGGCTCTATCCACTGAGCCAAACCCACTAGGGCTGCTAAAGAATTTCTAAATGAATTTCACATAAAATGAAAATGGCAACAAAATTAAAACTGAGTAAAACAGATGAGTAAATCTACAACTCCAGAATTAGTCTCATTTAGAAAGGACCTATGCTAATAAAGCCTTAGGAACAGACATTCTGGATGCTCTTCAAAATCCCAGTAGCATTTCCATAACAACCATATTTAACCAAAGTAAACACAACTTAAGTACTGATTGCATGGCCCTGAGGCACTTAATCTAGAACTCAACCAAAGAAAGTGGTATTGTTTGCTAGAGGAAAAGTTGGCTTGTACATTTTCTGTGATACCCACACCAGAACTTTACTCAGTTGTAAGATGCAACTTGAAGTAAAATTAGTTTGTACTGTTCTAGTAGAAGCCCTGTTTGTTCTTTCCCTAAGTATCTAACATTTATACATACTCTCCACATAGACACTGTAATCACTACCAGGAAGATTATCATCCAAAACCCATCATCACAAAAATGAGAAGAGCAACATAGCCTTCTCTCTTAATCTGCATGCAACTTATTGTAGTGATTCTGCTAAAACATTACCCTAAACTAAATTATAATTTTGAAAAGCTCCATAGCAGGTAACAGGCAACACAAGCCTGCATCTCTCAGCTCCACCCCCCCCCCCCCACGCCAAAATTATCAACTACATTGCAGGATAGGTATCAATCTCATTTCACAATTAAGAAATTCAAAGTAAAAGATACAGGTCTCCTCAGCTGCAAATGAAACCAAAACTCATGACTAGACTCATAGCCACTACCTCTCATTCACTCCTGAAGAATTTAAACAAATAAATAGGACAAACATTTTTTCTAACAAAACCACTTTTATTTTTTTAATCATTTACTACTAAATACAGAACAAAACTCAAGTGTGGAAGCAGTCAGTATTCACTTGGTTTCAACTGATTGTGTTAAAGGCTTGTGTCCTGTGCAACCTTACCATTGTGTATAAAATGTTCACTGAAAAATAACCTAGGTACGGGTTCCCTTCACTGCATTTTACATCAGTGACACTATTTTATAGCCCAAAACTTAATCCCTTTTGAAAAGTTAAGTATATTTGTATTCAGAGATTACAAGTGAGGAAACAGACTAATACTAGGTTTAACCAGGTGAAACTGCCAACATTTTGTTTTGATTTACAAAAATGGCAGTCATATGGTTCAATCATCACCTACTAAGAAAGTTTTTGTAGGTTTCAGTAAATGTCACTTCTGTTCAACAGTTTTAAAATGACTATTAGGGCCATTACTAGAACTTCATAACTATAGACAAAATTCCTTTGGATAAAATCTTTAAAAAGTTACTTACTATAAACTGTAAAAACAATGCTGCTTTCTATATGGCATTTCAATTTTAAAAGTTAAAAAAATTATCAGACTTGGATAAGAGCTATACTTCCAAGTCTCATTTCCCCCTTAATCCCAGCCACTCTAACACTACTCATTTCATAAATGAATAAATATTTAGTATTGTACAGTAGATACATACCATTGAATTGCTATACTAGTCCAGCAAAGGCAAATATTTCACTGAAAATATAAATTTAGTAGATATAGGTGGGATCATTTATCCTACAGTTACTTTACTCAACCCAATTCCTACACCCAAAATATGAGAAATTTATACTAAGAAATAGATTGTTTTAGAAATTAAAGCAACTTTGATCATTCTGATGGTAACTAATCACTACAGTGATGGATTGTATAGTAAATATGTAGATTGTAGGGGAAAGGACTTGATTTGTAAAATGAATGAGGTAAATGTCATACATTCAACAGCTTGTAAATAAATACAAATACGGTTTTACAGGAACATGAACATAGGTTTAAGGGTTTTATTATCAAAGACTTGTAAAACAATTTCAGAAACTGTACATCAACATGGCACAGACTGTAGCCTACTTTTGTTTTTACTGCACAAAAGTGAAGCTGGAAACTCCTGTAACTAAGAAAACAGTTGCCTAAACTACTTTGCATTTAACATGGAATCACTGTGGGCATAAGATTACTACTGCAGTAACAGTAACACAAATTTATTGGTTTTACACAACTTGAGATCAAATAAAAAGTACATTATCAAGTACATTTGTCTCACTTTAAAAGCATATGGTCAATTTAAAATGCACTACCCCCTTTTTCCAACATTGAGATTAAAACAAATTAATAAAAGTGAAAAATTGAAAATTAGGACAAGAGATAAGTCTTTTTTTTATAGATGGACTCCGGATAGGCAGATAGCTTTTAATGATGTAGGTGTGAAATAAATTATTTCAGGGAAAAAAATTCCCAAACACCTTATGAAAAAGTATACAACTCTACTCCAAAATATGCTATTTACTCACTGCCAAAGACAGTTTCATTTGAAATCTTGTTTCTGTAATTAAAGCCTAAGCAGCCATCAAAAAAGGTTAGTGCATATATAACCTTTCAAAGTTAAACAAAAGCCACAAAATTTCAGCCACAAGGCTTAAAGGATTATCTATTTCAAATGCTTATTTCCAGATGTAACTATAAGAATGTTAACTTGTCATATCAACAAACAAGACCATAAGTAGATCCATCATGTTGGAGGATTTTAATGACATTGAGGATATTCCTGCCACAACTAACATGCAATCAGTGCATTCCCTACATGGCTCTATTACGGCAATGAATCAAATTCTAGAAATACTATAAGTGAACTTACTTAATAAAGGAGATTATACAACATAAACAATCCATGCCTGCTGTAGATGCATGCAGCTTTTCACTTCTGCTATGAAGCAGCACCAGAATAGTCAAGCTGCTTGGTTACTCAATCAGATTTCACCACATCAAGAATTGGTTACCCACATAGCATTTTCTAAAAACTTTTGGATGTAAATAATATCAATTACAGGAGCGTTATAACCATTTATAGCTCAGAGCTGTATACATCTAAGGTTTGAGATGAACAAATACAGCATGAAGATATCACACAAAGGAATGACACTGATGCATGTATACAGGTGGATTCTTATGGAGGCCATATTCAGTCACTCATATCCATGTCTTCTTCATGATGATCATCACCATTCACTTTGGATTCTCTCAGGGAATCACCAGTTCCCTTTTCCACAGAACATTCTTTTGTTTTGGGGGAAACTGGTTCTGTTGGTTTCTTCTCCTCTTTTTTCTCTTTCTCGCTGTCATACCCCTGTTCCTCTTCATCATAATCCCGTGTAACCTGCTTTGCCAAGGAGAATAATAAAAGTAAACGTCTTCACAGAAAAATCACTTCTTATAAGTACTACTACCACCTAAAATACCAAAATAAATTAGTATGTAAACATACTTTTACATCTTTATCACTCTCAGATTTTCTTTCCCGATCCTTTTCTTTATCTTTACTTTTCTTCTTCTTGCTTGTTGATCGTTCTCGTTCATCTCTGCCTCTTTCTTTGTCTTTATCTTTCTTCTTCTCCTTTTTATGCCTAGGATAACAGTAAAATGTTCTCAAAGAAAAAAAAGATGCTTTAAAGGATACGCTTGAGAATTTTAACCTGTAAGTATAGCAATAAGTTTTAACTTGTTTAGATGCTAAGCCTGACCCAAGTTCACATGATATAAAGAGGATACAGGGCCCTGGCCGGGTAGCTCAGTTGGTTAGACCATTGTCCTGATACACCACTAAGGTTGCAGGTTTGATCTCGTCAGGGCACAACAGGGGTGGGGAACCTTTTTTCTGCCAAGGGCTATTTGGATATTTATAACATCAATTCCTGGGCCATACAAAATTATCAACCTAAAAATTAGCCTGCTGTATTTGGTCAAACATTTAATTAACTCACCACTAATGCCTTGGGGCAAGGCCAGACCAAAATTTAGCAGGACCCGCGGTCTGGACATTTCCCACCCCTGGACATACAAGAAGCAACCAATAAATACATAAATAAGTGGAATAACAAATTAATGTTTCTATCAAATTAATAAATAAAAAAAAAGACTAGCCCAGCCAGTGTGGCCCAGTGGTTGAGTGTCGAACTATGAACCAGGAGAGGTCAAGGTTCAATTCCTGGTCAGGGCATATGCCCGGGTTGCAGGCTCAATACCCAGTGTGTAGTGTGCAGGAGACAGCCAATCAATGATTCTTTCACCATCACTGATGTTTATATATCTCTCTCTCCCTTATCTGAAATCAATGAAAATATATTTTAAAAAATATATAGCAAATATCCATTTTCAAAACACTGGACACAAGCCATGCTCAATAATAGAAGAAAACTAATTTGGTTACAGGCATAAAATGCTCAATCCTCCACAGTGTTTATTAAAACAGTCTCAAATCATAAGAGAAAAATAAAAGCACATTCATAAGCATTTTATGGAAAATAAAGTTCTGAAAATTAGAAAGAGTATATCTAAATCATTAGCATTCTTACCTCCTAGGGGACGGTGAGCGAGACAATTTTCTTTTCGGAGACCTGGGCTTTTTAGGAGATCTTGTGCCACTCCTGCTTCGTCGACGTCGTCTCTCTCTAGGACCACAAATGTACAAACTAGACTTTAAAATACAGACACATCATAGCAGATATGTCTATGATGGAGCTCCATTAGGAACTCAGAGCATTTTCAAATACAGTTTCGAGCTGAAGAATCAAATGAGTAATAATAAACCACAATTCTTTTTCAAACTACGTCCCTTTCCTTTAATGCTCTCAAGAAAACCCCAATTTCCAGCAATTCTTAAAAAATTACATTATCATAACATCAGATTTGTTAAACTTGAGGGAAGATTAACAATAACTTTTTGATTCATATATCAGTGTCCAGAAGAGGTATAGGATCGTACGTTGCAGATACTAGTAAAATAAAAAATTACTCTTAAATTCACTGGGTAAAATTTATAGAACTAAAGTTAATGTTAACATAGGATCAAATTGATTCCCTATACTCCAGCAAGCCATGTCCCCCAACACTGCTTTGAGCAATCATTGTTTAAGAAATATAGCCTTTTCCCTCTCTTTAAAACAGGGTGCAGAACGTTTTTTCTGCCCAGTGCCACTTGGATATTTGTAACATCATTCGTGGGCTATACAAAATCATCAACTTAAAGATTAGCCTGCTGTCCTGGCTGGTGTGGCTCAGTTGGTTGAGCGTCAGCCATGCACCAAAAGGTTGCCAGTTTGATTGCTGGTTAGGGCACATGCACAAGTTGCAAGCTAAAACCCCGGTGGGTGGTGATGGTGGGGAGGGTTGGTTGCAGGAGGCAGCCAATCAATGTTCTGCTCTCACATAGCTTTTCTCTCTCACTGCCCCTTCCTCTCTCTTGGTGAGATGTTCCCCACCTGTGGTTTAAAATGTGGCTTAAAAAAAAATTCTGCTGGTTACTATTCTCAAAAGCTATTAGGATTTGTGAGATTACAATTTAGGCACAAAATAAAAATAAAACCCCATTAATTTCAGTTGTCTAGCTTCCATAAAAGCTTTAGGGAAAAAAAAATACACAAAAAACCACCCAAAACCAACCAAACAAAAAATTACCTTTACAACCCTGTGTGGCACCTCCCCCCCCCCCCCCACAGTCCTGGAAACATTACACACAACTTCTCATTCATCAAATATTATCAAGGTGATCCAATAATTAAGCAGTGTAGAGTGCTTATGAATAAGTATATTAAATAAAGGAACAGGCAAAAACAACAAAAAGAAAAAATAAAAGGAAAAAAATAAAGAGCAAGGTAAGAAAAATAAATGCTGCACAATCCATCTTTCCCTAAGACCTAGTTTGTCATTTTCTTACACATGGTTTCATTTTCTGTTTTAAATAGTTGCCTCTCCGTATCTGCAGGTTTTACATCTATGGATGCCAGAGGGCTAACTGTATGCATTATTCTATGCAATTTAATAAAGGGTGTGCCCCCCCAATGTATACACATATTTTGAATAATTATAAAGGCAGTGTTTATAAAATACATTTCATTTTCAAAATTGAGGTATCAGCTGTTAAACTGTGCATACATCTTTTGGGGACACCCTGTATAAGGGACTTGAGCTTCTTGGATTTTGGTTCCTGCAGGGGGTCTTAATGTAATTTACATTTTCTGAAAATATTCCTCACCCTGAGAAGAAACCCCATAATACATTACCTTTAGGTATCACACCCCAACCATTAATCTACTTTTTGTCTTTATAGATTTATCTATTCTGGACACTTGTCAATGGAATCCTACAATTTATGGTTCTTTGTGACTGACTACTTTCATCTAAGTTGCCAAGGCTCATCCACCTGGTAACATTTATCAGTACTTTATTCCTTTTCATTGCTGGATAATTCATTGTATAGCTATACCATTTTGTTCACACTTGTTAGTTAATGAACACCTGGGCTGACTTTTTGGTTATTATGAGTAATAACACTGCTATGAAAATTAGTGTACACAGTTTTGTGTGTAACATTTTCATTTCTTTTGGGTATATCCTTAGAAGTGAAAATACTGTGTCAAAGCTCTTAATTTTTTTAAGGAATTACCAACCGTTTTCCAAAGCAGTTGCACCATTTTATATTCATGCCAGCAACATACAGAGTCCCAGGTTCTCCACATACTTGCCAACACTAGTTACCATCTGTCTTTTTTAATAACCATCCTAGTGTCTGTTTTTTGTTTTAATATATTTTATTGATTTTTTACAGCAAGGAAGGGAGAGGGATAGAAAGTTAGAAACATCGATGAGAGAGGAACATCGATCAGCCGCCTCCTGCACACCCCCCACTGGGGATATGCCCGCAACCAAGGTACATGCCCTTGACTGGAATCGAACCCGGGACCCTTCAGTCCGCAGGCCGACGCTCTATCCACTGAGCCAAACCGGTCAGGGCAATGTCTGTGGTTTCGATTTGCATTTCCCTGATGACTAATGTATATCTTTTCATGTTTATCAGACACTTGCATATATTCTTTGGAGAACTGTCAATTCAGATTCTTTGGCCATTTTTTAATTAGGTTGTCTTACTATAATTGAGTTGTAACAGTTCTTTGTATATTCTAGATACAAGTCCCTTTTTGAATATATAATCTGTTACTTTCTAGCACTCTGGCTTGTCTTTAAGTTCTTGACAGTATTCTTTGAAACATAAAAGTTTTTAATTTTGATGACCTCCAAAATTTACATTTATCTTTTGTTATTTATGCTTTTGATGTCATATCTAGAAAACCATTGCCAAATTCAAGGTCATGAAGATTTACTTCCATTTTAGGTTTTACATTTAGGCCATGCATCCATTTTGAATTAATTTTTGTATATAGAGTGACCCTCCTAAGCATTTAATAATCAATGTAAGAAAATCACTACAGCAAAATGTGTAAACTAGATTGGAAGAAAATGGAGTTACTAAGTATGGCCAGCCCTTACTAATCCTATAATAAAATCCTAATATGCAAATCAACCAAACAGCAGACCAACCAGTCGCTATGACGTGCACTGACCACCGGGGGGCAGATGCGCAATGCAGGAGCTGTCCCCGACTGGGGGCAGCTCATGTGTTGAGCGTCTGCACCCAAGAGGGAGGCAACCAGCGGTGGCAGGGGGTGGGGCCGGCCAGCGGGAGCACCAGGCCACCAGGCAAGGTGGGTACCAGCGGGGGGGACCCTGATCGCCGGCCAGGCCTATGGACCCTACCCTATATATTGGGAAGTCTCTTAGATTTAAAAATTAAAACCTGACAAGGCTACTCTAACACTGAAAGAACAGGATGACGCAGTGATGACATTCAAGGACTTTGGCTTGCACATTTTGTAGTCAGCCCTGATTCTGACACTTATAGCTGTGTGACAAAGCCAATTACTTAACTTCTCTCTGCTTCAGTTTTTCCACCCATAAGATGGGGAAAATGGTACTACTGCCTCAGAAGGATCATGTTATGTACTACTTTTTATAATCAGGGCAAAAAAATGTAGCTGCCCATACAACAGCAAGATGCCTTTCACCTGTATGAAAAGTATGGTCACTGGTGCATGCAGCGTCCTGGATTGCGAGAGTGATGTCTGACTGCCGGTTTAGGCCCGATCGGACATCCCCTGAAGGCACAGGCTGGGTTTAGGGACCCTCCCCTGCCCGTGCACGAATTTCGGGCACTGGGCCTCTAGTTTCATAAATACCAATGTTTATATACCATTGCGAAAAACACATTCCTGTGGAGTAAAGTTAACATTTAATTTTCACACTATGGCAGAATTACAAGTCTAAGAATGACACAAATTAGAACTTGACTACTTGCTATTATTTTATCAACAAAACCCTATATGTAGGGGGAAAAACTCTTGACTATTAATGTGGACATTTAAAGCATGACTTACTATGTAATAAAAATAAGTTTCATGTAATAATTCAAATCAGGATACAAAATGCATGTAGCAAACTAGAAAATGACCTCTGTTGAACTCCATATTATGTCAAATTCACTCTACACAGGCGTTCGCCAACCAGTGGTCCACAGACCACTGATGGTCCACATGGTCCAAAAGGTTGGCAACAGCTGCTCTACACTATGCATGTCAAACTCACCGCGAATTTGACATGCTTGCTCTACACCATAAATAGTAAGTAAAAAGAAAAGAACTTTAGGTTATTCTTCACAAGTTGCCTTTAAAATCTGTTAACACTGAAGTATGTACAGAGGTGGGCAAAAGAAGTTTTACAGTTCATATGGAAAACAATACAATAAGTAATAATACGAGAATAAACTTTTTTGTACTCACAACTGTAAGCCTACCTTTGCCCACTCCTGTACGTACTAGAAAACATGCAATGCTCACAACCTATTGATATCCTTGCAAATAGTTTTAAGAAATGCCAAGAATTTATAATGTCTTACCTGCTTGCACTTCTGGACCGTCTGGCTGTGCTATAACTTTTTGGTGGTGTTTTGGAACGTTTCTTTTCTTTGTCTTCTTTCTTTTTGTCTCTAATAAATGAACATAATTTATGAATGCATTAATAAATTTCACCTAATAAAAACTTATACAGTACAATCAAATAAACACTAAAGCACAGTGAGATCTAATTCCATTCTTAAAATACGAACATTATTCTGATACTAAATATAGAAATATAATTCGAATGGTATTACTTGTGATTAAAAATTTTTAAGAAAAAAATCCTACTTTTCTGGTATTCTACAGAAAACTTCTCTCCAATAGAGAGCATAGACTATAGAGAGAAAATGATAAAGGATGTTGGCCAGTTTCTTGATTGACTGGTACAAACACCAACAGTTTTAACACTTGGATTGCGGGAAACGAGTTAAGTCGGCTCGCGTGAATTGCGCGTACTCCGTGGGAGCCGTCTTAACTCGGTTCATATAGATTTGCGGTGGAGTGCGGGAAACGTGTAAACTCGGGCCGATTGTAACCGCGTATTACCAAATATTTGTTTGTTTGCCGTTCACAAAGATACCTACCTGCGTATGCGAACCGTTTCATACCCATTGGGGTAATAGGTATCATAAAAATCCCTTGTAAGTAGAGAACACTTTATGGCGCTGGTCGAGTACAATACCGTTAGGGTACCAATGTATTGTTTTCTCATTTTATAACCGATATCCCTGGATATCTCACCATGCAAAGAGAATAGTTATTGAGAAATACTTCTTGTGTCCGGACGTCTTTAGTTTTGAGTTTTGTGAACATTATTACGTGTTTAAATATTTAAATATATTGTGATAAAGACATTCATATAGAATTTTTTAACCAAATAAAATAAAATCGTTCCGCAAAGTGTTCGCATAATAATTATTTTTTTATATCAGATATCTATCGGAGTACCGCTATTTTCAGTTAGTATTATTTTTATTTGCTTTAACCTAGAATGTCGCAGCATTCAGACTATAGTGATGATGAGTTTTGTGCAGACAAGTTGTCCAATTATTCTTGTGATAGCGATCTTGAAAATGCGAGTACAAGTGATGAAGATTCTAGTGATGATGAAGTAATGGTGCGTCCCAGGACATTGAGGCGACGAAGAATTTCGAGCTCCAGCTCTGACTCAGAGTCAGATATAGAAGGCGGGAGAGAAGAATGGTCGCATGTTGATAATCCACCGGTCTTAGAAGATTTTTTAGGGCATCAAGGATTAAACACAGATACTGTTATAAATAATATAGAAGATGCCGTGAAATTATTTATCGGAGATGATTTTTTTGAATTTCTTGTAGAGGAGTCAAACAGGTATTATAATCAAAATAGGAATAATTTCAAACTTTCAAAAAAAAGCCTAAAGTGGAAAGATATAACCCCTCAAGAGATGAAGAAGTTTTTAGGGTTAATTGTTCTCATGGGACAGGTGCGCAAAGATAGAAGAGATGACTACTGGACCACGGAGCCATGGACGGAGACGCCATATTTTGGTAAAACGATGACGAGAGACAGGTTCCGACAGATATGGAAAGCTTGGCACTTCAATAATAATGCGGATATCGTAAATGAATCAGATAGACTTTGCAAAGTGAGACCAGTACTAGATTATTTTGTGCCTAAATTTATAAATATTTACAAACCTCATCAGCAATTATCACTAGATGAAGGGATCGTACCTTGGAGGGGAAGATTATTCTTTAGGGTATATAATGCTGGCAAGATCGTTAAATATGGAATATTGGTTCGTTTGTTGTGCGAAAGTGATACAGGATATATCTGTAACATGGAAATTTATTGCGGCGAAGGAAAGCGATTATTGGAAACGATACAAACAGTAGTGTCTCCATACACTGATTCGTGGTACCATATATATATGGACAATTATTATAATAGCGTCGCAAATTGTGAAGCACTTATGAAAAACAAATTCAGAATATGTGGAACAATCCGGAAAAATCGAGGTATACCTAAAGATTTTCAAACAATTTCTTTGAAAAAAGGTGAAACAAAATTTATAAGGAAAAATGATATATTGTTACAAGTGTGGCAATCAAAAAAGCCTGTATACCTGATTTCTTCGATTCATTCTGCGGAGATGGAAGAAAGTCAGAATACTGACAGAACATCAAAAAAGAAAATTGTCAAACCGAATGCACTCATTGACTACAATAAACATATGAAAGGTGTTGACCGGGCCGACCAATACCTTTCATATTATTCGATATTGCGGAGGACGGTCAAATGGACAAAAAGGTTGGCAATGTATATGATAAATTGCGCATTATTTAATTCTTATGCAGTTTACAAATCAGTGAGGCAAAGAAAAATGGGTTTTAAAATGTTTTTGAAACAAACAGCTATCCACTGGTTGACGGATGATATTCCAGAGGACATGGACATTGTTCCAGACCTTCAACCAGTACCGTCTACTTCTGGAATGCGGGCTAAACCACCTACATCTGATCCACCATGCAGGCTATCGATGGACATGAGAAAGCATACGTTACAGGCAATTGTCGGAAGTGGAAAAAAGAAAAACATTTTGAGAAGGTGTCGCGTATGTTCCGTTCATAAATTGCGCAGTGAGACACGCTACATGTGCAAATTTTGCAATATACCTCTACATAAAGGGGCGTGTTTTGAAAAATATCATACGCTAAAAAACTACTAATTTCTATTTGTTTTGATTTATTATGAAAATTTTATTTTCAACTTTAAAAATATGTGTATATTTTTAGGTAATAAGTATTTTTTGGGTTTTTCGTATTTAGTTTATATATATCGAATTATTTATGTACTGAATAGATAAAAAATGTCTGTGATTGAATAAATTTTCATTTTTTACACAAGAAACCGAAAATTTCATTTCAATCGAACCCATACTTCAAAAGATATAGGCATTTTAAACTAACTCTGATTTTGCGCGGGAAACCTAAATAATTGCCTGCGCCATCTTATATTTTGGCGGGAAATTCACCCGACACCGTAGTGTTAATAATTGTCTCTAGGCTCTTCAATAGTCACTTTTCTCTCAAGTGATTTGTTTTCCAACCCACCATTGCTCTATGTCTTCTGTCAGGCCAAAACCCATTATAATGCACTATCAAAATTAATTATTAATATTCTTCCAAAGCACACACTCATGTTAACCTCTTTCATGGACCTAGCCAACTTTCTACCTTTGTTTCTGCTGCTAACTATTCTGGGCTACTAGAAAAAAATATCGGGTCATAATCAACTGGTACTGTAACCTTATCAATTCTAAGTCTTTTTACAGATTGTTATGAATTGACTTTTATTCCCCTCAGCATGTTGTTTTTTAAAAAAATATATATTTTATTGATTTTTTACAGAGAGGGAGAGGGATAGTTAGAAACATCGATCAGCTCCCTCCTACACACCTCCTACTGGGGATGTGCCCGCAACCAAGGTACATGCCCTTGACCGGAATCGAACCTGAGACCTTTCAGTCCGCAAGCCGATGCTCTATCTACTAAGCCAAAGCGGTTAGGGCTCAGAATGTTTTTTAAAGGAAGTTATTATTTCTTTATAACAGTTTTTCTATTACTTGTGCTCAGTCTTCTCCTTCTAGTATCCCTATGATACAAATGTTGTTTTGTTTCATGGTGTCCCAAAGTTCCCTTAAACTATCCTCCTGATCTTCAATTTTTCCTTTTGCTGCTCTAATTGGTTTTTTCCCTACCTTGTATTTCAAGTCACTGATTCTATCTTCTGCCTCACTTAATCTACTTTTGATTCCTTCTAATGTATTCTTTATGTCAGATATTAATCTTCATTTCCAACTGATTCTCTTTTTAAAATATATTTTATTGATTTTTTACAGAGAGGAAGGGAGAGGGATAGAGAGTTAGAAACATCGATCAGCTGCCTCCTGCACACTCCCTACTGGGTATGTGCTCACAACCAAGGTACATGCCCTTGATCGGAATCGAACCTGGGACCCTTGAGTCCGGAGGCAGACGCTCTACCTACTGAGCAAAACCGGTTAGGGCCCAACTGATTCTTATTTATGGTTTCTATTTCCTGTTTCATGCTGTTGTAGTTCTAAGTTTCTGGAAATCACCACAAAGTTCCTTGATCATCTTTATAACCATTACTTTGAACTCTCAGTCACCCCTTCTCTTCATTCAAGTCATTTTATTTTGTTAATCCTCACTGAAGGATATTTTTCCATTAGTTTTTAGAGAGTGGAAGGGAGGTGGGAAGACAGAGAGAGAGAGAGAAACATAGATATGAGTCACAATGTTTGGTTGCCTCTCACACATGGCCTGACCAGGGCCAGCTATCAAGCCTGCAACTGAAGTACGTGCCCTTGACTGGAATCGGACCCAGAATCCTTCAGGGCATATGTGGGAGGAAGCTGGTTTGTTTGACTGAATTAAGAGATGACCCACCTTGTAAAACACAACTAAAAGCCTTGTTACAGTCTCAGTCAGCAAAACTATCCCAGAATTTATGTTCCCAGTTGTTATATGTTTGCCAAGAATAAATTTTGTTGGTCCCCTTCTGTCCTTTTTAAAAATTACATAATTAAATGAATAGGTAAAGTAGTATAAAGAACTGCTTCTAAAAATATGAGGCAAATATTTTAGAAAGAGATAAAAAAAACTAGGCATTTTTCAAGTGACAGAATTCTCTTGCCACTTTAAAGGTGGTTCAGAAGAAAACAATGATTTGGTATATGTTACTCAAGACTATCATGCTAATTTAAAGTTTCACTTTAAATGAAAAAGACTGATTATTGAACACATATTTAAGTCAAAATGTTTGCCTTTTATTGACAAATTATACATTTTTATTGATTTCAGAGAGATAGGGAGAGGGAAAGATAGAAACATCAATGATGAGAAAACCATCAATCAGCTGCCTCCTGCAACCACCCCACTGGGGATCAAACCTGCAACCTGAGGAAGGGGCCCTGACCAGGAATCCAATCTCGTGGTTCATAGATCAACACTGAATCACTGAGCCATACCAGCAGGCAATATATTTGCTTTTTAATAAATCCTCACTTCAATTCTCTACTGGTCCCAAATCATGGGATAAGAGACTCTAAATATGGCATATAGTCATTTTTATTTTATTTTTTTTTAAAATATATTTTATTGATTTTTTACAGAGAGGAAGGGAGAGAGAGAGAGAGAGAGTTAGAAACATCGATGAGAGAGAAACATCGATCAGCTGCCTCCTGCACATCTCCTACTGGGGATGTGCCTGCAACCCAGGTACATGCCCTTGACCGGAATCGAACCCGGGACCTTTCAGTCCGCAGGCCGACGCTCTATCCACCGAGCCAAACCGGTTTCGGCGGCATATAGTCATTTTTAATATGTAACATGTATTTATTGATTTCAGAGAGGAAGAGAAAAGGAGAGATAGAAACATCAATGATGACAGAGAATCATTTCTTGGCTGCCTCCTGCACCCCCCTACTGTGGATAAGCCCCCAACCCCACATGTGTTCTGACCAGGAGTCAAACCCTGACCTCCTTGGTTCATAGGTCAATGCTCAGCCACTGAGTCACAGCGGCCAGGCATTAATAAATATTTTTAAGTATTGATGATGAAATGTGTAAAGATGAATTAAAGGATGGTTGTCTGTCATAAACTCCTTGGCATATCACAAGGAATGGCTGGTAGCACTAAATCCTTAGTGGTGGTTGAATGGATAGGAGGAAATAAAGGAAAGTAGTAGGACAGCTAAGAATTTCTACTACACAGAAATCTTACCTGGATCTTCAGCTATAAATAGAAATCTGAAGTTTATAAAGGAAATAAGAAAAACAAATGCTAGACTCATAAACTTTAGTTTCTTCCCCTTCTATTGGTATTTCCCAATACCATCTCTTTTGTCATTAAGTAGCACAGTATTTGGGGTCTTTAGAACTCTAAATTTTGTCTTCCCACCCAATGCTAACCATCCACTATACCTGTTTTTGGATGTGCTCCTTGACCTTCTACCTCTCTCTCTGGAATGAGATCTTCTCCGTCTGGGACTTTTGGATCGTCGCCTACTCCTTGACTTAGAATGTGACCTCCTTCTAGATCTGCTTCTTGACCGCCTAATGAAAGAAAGCCAATACACATACTTAAATAGAAAAGGTTAGTTGTGTTTATGACTATATCACTTAGTATCAGATAGAAGACTTATAAACTTCATTAAGTGGGGACAATTTACTACCAGTTGCTATCATTATTTAGTCCATATAATAAACATTTTTATTACCCTAGAAATATGAATACCTTTTGTTGAAACTATCAAACTAGTCCTATGTCCATTGAATCTACAACAGCAAATGTAAAAATACTGCTAGAGCATGAAAAAAAAAAGATCAAATTAAAAAAAAATACCTGAATGATTTGCATTATCTTACTCAGTATATAGCACCTTAGCATGTTTATTGATTCCTCACTATTGCATGTTAAATCTATCAATTACCAAATACTCATATATGCTTATTACATGCTTTACAAATACTCATAATGAGCCTATAATGTAGGTACCATTATTACTCCCATCTTATAAATGAAACCACTTAGTGTTGCTTCTATAATTTCTAATTTTTGTTCTCTAAAATATATCCTACTTCTTTAATTTGCAATTTAAGAACAATGCAGGCCTTCCTTATACAGATTTATATAATTCAGTACAAACTGCCTTATTCTCACTACCATTCCTTCCTGTCATGTAAAAGAAATGTCTCTGTACCCTCTTCATTCCACTCCTCCCCCCAAACCTACAGTTTCTTTCTCTCCCAGAATTTAAGTAAAATTAACCCTATTGATGTTATCATTAATCCTCCTTCCTGTAGTTTATTCCCTTCTACATTAAGATTAAAAATAAACTGCAATATTTTGCTTAGACTTAAATCATTTAACTTTTAGTGACCATTCAACCTTTCTCTGAAAATTTTCAAATGTATTCTAAACCTTTTGCCTTCACGTTTTCAAGGTGCCAAAGGACGGACATTTTATAAATGGAAATTATCTCATTTATAAGCCAGCTAACAACTGAGTGCATTCATTAACTAACCTCTTTCAGCCTACTACTTTAGCAAAGAAAAATAAAAGCAATTCCATTACAGAACAGTTGTAATTTAAAAGGAATTAAAAAACTCAGCACTCTGGCCTTAGTATAAGTATGTACATTAAATATTGACCCTCTTCTTCTTGCTTATGTATTAACAAAATTTCTGTTGCCATCATTCTCTAAAATAGCTGTTTCAAAATTCATCACTGGTGTTTCATCAAATCCAACGAATTTTTATTTTAACCATCTTATATTTGACCATATTATGCAACTATTTACTAAAACATTTCCCTCTTAAAAACATGTCTATATCCTAGAAAATTTTCATGTAATGGTTACCTTTTTGTAAGTTCCATAAGGACAGGAAGTGTGTATATCTTACTGACCACGAACCCTTGAGAAATTACTAATGTGTCTGACTTAAATGAAAGGTATGAATATAGGGTGTCCCCCCAAAATGTATACACACACTTTGAATAATTGCAAAGATTTTTTTGGGGACACTGTATTTTGATTCTGATATAAAATATCAGATTCCTCACTTTCTTTAAAAAAAATATTTTAAATATATTTTATTGATTTTTTTTACAGAGAGGAAAGGAGAGGGAGAGTTAGAAACATCGATGAGAGAGAAACATCGAACAGCTGTCTCCTGCACACTCCCTACTAGGTATGTGCCCGCAACCAAGGTACATGCCCTTCATTGGAATTGAACCTATTCACTGAGCCAAACTGGTTAGGGCAAAAAAAAAAAAAAAAAAAAAAAAATAAAAAAAAATAATAATAAAAAAAAATATATATATATATATTTTTTTTACCATTGACAGTATTACAGATGTCCTCCATTTCCTCCCCATGTCTCTCCCCCTGCCCAGGCTTTCACCACACTATTGTGCGTCCATGGGCTGTGCATATGTCTCTCCCCCTGCCCAGGCTTTCACCACACTATTGTGCGTCGCTACGCCTCCCATGGGCTAATCTAATAATAGGCAAACATGGTAATTGACTGTACCTTCGCTACGCCTCCCATGGGCTAATCAGCACGGTATGCAAATTAATCGCCAACAAAGATGGCAGCTAATTTGCATACTGCAGACAGGGCGGGACAGCGCCATCCCGCCTGCCCTGCTGCCTTCCGGGCCTGCTATCTGCGACCTGGAGCGGCCGGGTGGGGCAGCAGCGATCCCCCGCCCACCCAGGCGTCCCGTGTGCGACCCGACGTGGGGAAGCAGCGATTGGTCGGCCCGCCTGGGCGTCCCGTGTGCGAGACCCGGGGAGGCGGGGCAGGCACCGAGGGATCAGGCCTGCCATCTGCCACCCGGGAAGTGGGCTTAAGCCAGCAGGTGGTTATCTCCCGAGGGGTCCCAGACTGTGAGAGGGCACAAGTGGGGTTAAGGGATACCCCCTTACCCCCCCCCCCCATGCACAAATTTTTGTGCACCGGGTCTCTAGTAGTATATAAGTTCTTTGGTTTATCTCTTTTCTGTCACACACCCTCTGAGGTATGTCAGTATGTTCCATGTCTCCATGGCAGGGGACTTATTTTGTTGGTCAATTCATTTTGATTCTACAATCCTTTTAGCTAAGTTGAATCACATTTTTCCTGCTTTTGTATGTGTATAGAAAAAATATAGATGCAGAAAAGAAAACCATATGCCCATTCTTACACAGGTTTTTTCCTAAACAAAGTGATTAATAATAGTTCTTAAAAAGCCAATAAACAGAAGTACCACATCAATCTATTATAAGGTCCTGAAACAGTTATCTTTCAAGAATAATGTACTACAGAGCCATTTTAACACACTAGTTTATACGAGCTTTTAAAAATCACAAAAATAGAGACTTGTATATAATGTATCTAAGTAAAAAAGCTTATTGAAAGAAATGGCCAATTTTATATGCTAGGATGCTTAAGATATTACAAGCTATAATAATTATCTGTTATGAAGTGTTATTACAAGTGTCCAAAACACTTTGTTCAAGGAAATACATGCTTCACTGTTATTTCCCATTAATCATACATATCAAAGTAATTCAAACTAAATTTTGAGAGCCCTGGGATGTACTTGGTACTATATGTAAAAAACATAGGTTTTCCTTTTTAAGTGTTAAAACTAAGCTATAAGAGCACCGACCTGAAAGATAATGGAATTCTAAGTAGTATCAACACTGCATGTAAGAACAAAGAAAAAGGGGTTCCTCAAGTGGAAATGAAGGTATCAGAAAGAGCATTAGGAACATCAAGAGCAAAAACTTGAAAGCATAAAGAAAATGATTATATTCAGGTAAGCATTGCTGCGGTTAACTGTTTTGGAGTGGTAAATGACAAGTGTGAAAAGAAAAACTAGGTTGAATAGTAAAAAAAACCCTAAATGCCACTCTAAGGTTTAACACCTTCAGGCAATAGGGAACTTCTCAAGGTTTAATAGGTTGTGATATGATTCTAATTTAGGTTTTTAATAGACATCTTTAGGAAGAATAAAACAGGGTGGGGGAAGATAGGTAAAAGGAAATCAGACAGTTATACCACATGTTAATATTTTGCTATGGACTGAATGTTTGTGTCCCTCCCAAAATTCTTATGCAAAGCTTAATCTCCAATGTGATATTTTAATGTGGGGTCTTTGGGAGGTAATTAGGTCAAAAGGGTGCAGCTTTCATGATTAAGAATAATGTCCTTTTTGAAAGAGATCTTAGAGTCCCCTTGGCCCATTACAATATGAGGACACAGCAAAAAGATAGCCCATTATAAATAATAGGTCCTCATTAGATACCAAATTTGCTGGCACCTCGATCTTGGACTTCTCAGCTTCCAGACCAGTCACAAACAAATCTCTATAGGTTATAAGCCACCCAGTTTATAGTATTCTGAGTAGAGGAAGACACTGGATGAGAAATGACTTGATAATGTCATGGGGTCCATGAGGCCAAAATTATTTTCAAAATAGTAAGATATTATTTGTCTTTTTTACTGTGTTGATATTTGCACTAATGGTAAAAGTGCTGGAATCACCTTAGCACAAACAAAGGTAGTGGCAACTGAATTGCCCTAGTAGTCACTGTATTCTTCACAGGCACTTGTAGTAAGTACTAGCAGTAAAATAAGAAATAAAAATGTCACTCCCCATATGGAAGTGCACTGACCATCAGGGGGCAGCTCCTGCATTGAGCATCTGCCCCGGGTGGCCAGTGCGTATCATAGCAACCGGCCATTCTGCCGTTCAGTCAATTTGCATATTAGGCTTTTATTATTATTACTAGAAGCCTGTTGCACGAAGATTCGTGCAATAAGCCTTCCTTCCCCTGGCTGCTGGCATCGGTTTTCCTCCGGCACCCAGGATCCAGGCCTTTGGTCCGGCCACAGCGAGGCTTGGCTTCTCCACTGCAGCCGCAGTGGAGAAACCAAGCCTCTTCAATCTTCAGTCTTCGCCTGCATATGCAAATTAACTGCCACCTTTGTTTGGTTAATTTGCACAGTCGCTATGATTGGCTGGTGGGTGTAGCGGAGTGACACCAATTTGTATGTTTCTCTTTTATTAGTGTAGATATAGGATGTCCCTATTTCCCTTTTGCCCCCTCTACCCAGCTCTTGCCCCCCACTTCTCTCTGGCCATCACCATACTGTTGTCTGTGTCCATGGATTGTGCGTATATTTTCTTTGGCTAATCCCTTCTTTAAATTTTTATTTTCAGATAAGTGCTTATAACTGCACTATTATATATTTTCTATATCATTTAGAATTAAGATATTTTTTAATTGAACCCTTGTAAATTTTAGCACAATTTAATAAATTATGCTAGAAGCAATTAGGAGATTTTTCATGTAATGCAGATACATTTCAATTAATATTTTATTAATTTTTAATTTTTAATATTTTAATTTGAAATAATCTCATGCATGTAAAACAACACTATAAAATACTACAGCATATATTACCCTTCACCCAATTTCTTAGGTGTTAATAATTTAAACAACCATTATACAACTATCACAATTTGGAATATATTTTTCTTATAATCTCTTTAATGTTACTTAATCCATTTACTGTGTTTTTGTTAATCTTCACCCAAGGATATCTTTCCATTGAATTTTAGAGAGAGTGAAGGGAAAGGGAGAGACACATTGATTGGTTGCCTCCTGCACATGCTCTGATAGGGACTGGTGATCAAGCCAGCAACTGAGGTACATGCCCTTGACTGGAATCGAACCTGGGACCCTTCAGTCCAAAGGCTAATGCTCTATCCACTGAGCAAAACAGGCTGCAGCTTAATTCATTTACTTTTAATCTATATGTGTCTTTTTATTTAAAGTGGGTTTTGTTTTTGATTCACCCTCATAATCTGTCTTTTAATTGGTGCATTTATGCCACTGACTTTCAGAGTGCTTACTGATAGTTACTGCCATATCTGGCGGCTTCTGGGGCCCGCCAGCGGCCCGGGACCAATCTGGTCCCAGGAGGCAGGCAGGCAGCTCCTGGGGCTTTCGGGGCCAGCCTGCCTATGGCCCGGGACCGGATTGGGTCCCGGGCGGCAGGCAAGTGGCTTCTGGGGTCACCCATGGGGGCCTGGATGGCGGCTTGCGCTGTCCTGCCTGCCTGCAGTATGCAAATTAGCCGCCATCTTTGTAGGTGGTTAATTTGCATATCTCGCTGATTAGCCAATGGGAGGTGTAGTGAAGGTACGGTCAATTACCATGTTTGGCTATTACTAGATAGGATACCGTAAATGGGAGATGGCGATGTAACCACGAAACGACTTATGTCGAGTCCTACGTAACCCGAGGACTGCCTGTATAAAGTTCTGAGCTTTTAAGAAAAAATTTTGGAAAACTTGAACCCACCATTTTGAACTGACAGCATTTTCTGATGAGATTTGTGGTGGTAGCACCAAATGCCATTTTTGTTGTCATATAACAAAACATGTCAACATCTGAAAACTTGCATAAAGCAATGAATTGATTATTTTGCAAATCGCCAACGCACAATTTTACAAAAGGATGCTTGGGAAAAAGATTCATTCAAAGTTTAAGAGAGTATGAAAGGTTCATTTATGGTTTCAGATTCCCTACTGCAGCTATCTTTTAAGAAACTATCACAGGTCAAGTTTTGGTGGTATATCAAAGAACACTAGTTGCAGTTTACTTGGAAAAAAGTACAACTTTTTCCTTTTCCAACGATGTTTTTGTGAAGCCAGATTTTCTCCTCCCACCCCCCCCTATATATATGTGCGTGTGTGTGTGTGTGTGTGTATATATATGTTTTTTAATCCTCACCCGAGGATATTTTTTCCTATTGATCTGTAGAGAGAGTGTGGAAGGAAGGGAGGGGAGCAGGAGCAGGAGAGGGAGAGACATCAACATTGACATCGATGTGAGAGACACATCGACTGGTTGCCTCTCATTTGCACTCCGACCAAGGCTGAGGATCAAACTTGCAACTAAGGTACACGTCCTTGACTGGGAATCAAACTTGTGACCTTTTGGCTTGCTGGCTGATGCTCTAACCACTGAGGAAAACCAGTCAGGGCAGATTTTCTCTATACTACCAAAATTTATTGAACGTAGAATCTTGTGTGTCTATATTATAAATGTTAAAGAGATTTGCAAAAAGTACAACAAAGTCACTCTTCTAATTTTTTCTTTAAAAAGTTTAGTTTTGCTTGGCTGGTGTGCCTCAGTGGTTGAACGTCGACCTATGAACCAGGAGATCATGGTGAGATTCCTGATCAGGGCACATGCCCAAGTTAAGGGCTCCATCCCCAGTAGAGGGCGGGAAAGAGGCAGCCAATCGATGATTCTCATTATTGATGTTTCCATCTCTCTCCCTTTCCCTTCCTCTCTGAAATCAATAAAAAAACCATATATTTTTAGAAAGTTAGTAGTTTCTAAGTTGTGTTAACATGAATGGGTTTACTGTCATTTTAAAATTTTAATATGGCCACCCTAGCTGGTTTGGCTCAGTGGACAGAGCGCCGCCGGCCTGCGGACTGAGGGGGTCCCAGGTTCGATTCCGGCCAAGGGCACATGCCCAGGTTGTGGGCTTGATCCCCAGTGGGGGGTGTGCATGAGGCAGCCAATCAATGATTCTCTCCTCATGTTTCTATCTCTCCCTCTCTTCCTCTCTGAAATCAATAAAGATATATTTAAAAAAAATTTTTTTTAATATGGCCTACATTAATAGCTATGATCAATATAATCAAACACTATTTGGGGTTCACATATTTTCTATTAAGTATAAAGAGGTCCTAATACCAGCAAGTTTGAGATCTACTGGTCTAGCAAACCTTACAAATTTATACAGGGATGTCATGTGGAAAAGGCAATAAATTTATTTAGTCTTACTCTAGATATGATAAAAAGTTATACAATCATTTAATTTATCCAGTAATACAAAAAACAATCTCAAAAGAACAGCAAGTCGTGTCATTTGCAAATATTCATGCATTAGAGAATCAATCTATAGGTTGCATGATGACCTTCCAACTTAAGTCTTAGGAGAGACTAGTGAAAAGGAAAACTAGAATTCAAGTCAAAGTTTCAAGTAAGGGTCTTCCCATAGTACTAATTTAGTGCTCAAGTCCCAGTGCCTTCCTCCTGCCCCTGAATGTTTTTGGGTTTTAAAGTACCAATCACCTACTTTAGCCCATACCTTTTTTCCATTTATGCATGTGTGAACGATTATTTACACACTCTGCTAACAGGATTGGTTACTAAAACACAGTTTAACCAGAAGCTGCAAGGTGAAGAGTCAGTAAATTATGAAGGATGTGGCATACCGAATTTATCTTTGTACAACTGAATACCAAAAGCAATCTATCTAACCTGTGTCTAGAAGATGAAGGAGTCCTCCTCCTCCTAGAGCGTGATCTTGATCTTGAGTGCCTTCGTTTTTCTTCTTTTTTATCTGGATTTAAAAGAAAATAAATCTGGATTTTAAAACCATTAAATAGATTAATCTGATTCAGGAATTAATGTAATCCCATTTAGGAATTGCATAAGAATTTCATTATCTTAATTTTCAGCATTTACATAAATTCCTTAAATATTACAAGTGATCATTTTACAATCAAAACTTTGAAGCTTATTGAAGTGACACAAATTATCCAGGGTTTTGATAGATTCAAATTAGACTTCTGATTTTGGCTAGCCAAACTGACAATTTCATTTTCTAGACTCAGGAGTCTGATAAGTGTTGTTCATAAAATAATCTATGAACAGTTATCTTTTTCACCCTTCATTCTTTAAAGTTTTATAAACAAGGAGTCCCTTTTACCACTCCTAGGTACTACTTTCACAAATTTCACTACATTTCACTGAGATTAATATGTTAACCCTTTGGTCCATGGGCAAACATTCTAACCACTGAGAAAACCAGCCATAGCCTCATAATCTGTCTTTCCTCTTCCTCACCAATGTTTAACTGTGTCGAGGAAATAGATCTAGAATGATTTGTCCCATTTCCTAGTTTTTAAATAACACATAACAAGAGAAATAAAGCCATTACACTTATGAACAATCATCTCAGTGAGAATGAGTCCTCTTTCACATTCAGAGCCTTTAACAGAATTCAAATTACTGTTAATGTCATTATTAATAACCACTTTTAGTCATTCTGATTATAAGTTTTCTCTGAACACAATTACAGCATGGTGTTCTAGCTTTGGTTTCAGTGATCCAGTTGTGTACTGAAAATATCAGGTCCTGTTTGACATGTCACCTTGGGACAACGTTTTGTTAAATGAGGTAACACACATAAAGCACCTAGTACTAACTCATCCAATATTGTATATAAATTATTTTTCAAAAGCTCTACCTACTAAAAATTCTTCCTACTTACTAAGAAATAACAGTGAAAAATAAAACAATATTTAATGGGGGAATCAAAGATTGAAACACAGGCCAACAGTAGGATAACCATTCATTCCATCTCAAAAAATAATCTGCAAAAAATAAGGTCTGCTTTTCTTTAAACAAATGGCATCAACAGAAGCATCATCTCTTGGTCAAATAAAAGACTAAAATCAATTAGGCTATCCCCATATAACAAACATGAATGATAAAAAACCCCAAACTATAAATTAAAAAACAAACAAAAAAATCACACTAATTATTTGATAATCCTAGGCTCTACTAACATTTAGGAATGGATCATTTGAAGCAGGGGTGGTGCCTGTCCTGTATGGTGAAGGATGTTTAGCAATATCCCTGACCCTCTGCCCACGAGATACATTTGGTACCAGCAAAACAACTAAGTGTCTCTAAATATTTCCAAGTATGTCTGGGTGTCAACTACAACCCGCCCCCCCCAACACCCCTACTGAAAATCACTCCACTAAATGATCTTCTATTAGAATTTGAAAAATTTAAAAAATGACTAGAGTATTAAGTCAAAAACTTTTCAAACTAATGCACGAATCCTATTTGCAAACAATCATGTAGTTTAATATTCAACACAAGTGCATTAACATATTTTACCTGGTTCTATGGCAGCAGATATTAGGGACTGTGCTTCTCGTACTCTCTTCATGGCTTCCTCTATTTCTTTACTAGAGGTATCTGATTTCAGACTTGGTGAAACAAGACCAGCAGCTACATGATTCAACCTGAAACAGAACCAAGAATTGAGATAGGAAACATTTTAAAATGCACAACAGCATTTCAAGTAAATATGTTTCATATAACATTTTAGTAAGACATTCCTTGGGAAAAAAGGGGAGAATTCCATTTTTTTTTTTTTTTGGTAAAACCATACATAGTATAAGTACCCTTTTGAATATTTAAATGCCACCTGCATTTTAAAGACTCAGGATATCTGAAATAAGAAAAATGCCTTCTTAAACCTGAATGAACATTCATCCGATTTCCATAAACACATTTTGTGAAATGCTAGTACATGGAAATATGCTAATGCTAAAGATTTTTGAATAATGAAACTTTTCTTCATATGACTTAAAAACTTTCTACATCGTAATTCTGTTGGGGAAGAGCATTTTAAGTGTGTGGAAGAAACTGGGGCAGAGGCTGATGGCACACCAAAGTTACTCATGAAATTCCTGATCGGAAAGGCTAAAGATGCACTTTTAAAGGGTTTATACATGTGAGAAAAAATTAGACACCAAATTTAGGACAGTAGTCATTTGTGGGGAGAGTGGGAAATGTAAATAAAAATGGGTACGAAGCAATTTCAACTTTATTGATATTTCATTTTATAAGCTGGGTGACAGGTACTCGCTTGAACTTTATCTCGTTTTTAAGAAAAAAGTCCACAAAGTACTACAGCAAAATAATCCTGTCTTCCCTTTTCCCATACTCTTCCACTTATTGATAGTGACTTCCACCAAGGAGAAAAAGGTTTCAGTTCAAATTTAACATACTGACAAATTACAATGAAAGTAACTATGACTTTGTTTTATGTATACCAAGTAGGAAGTAGAAAAGTGACAGCATGAAGAGAACTTTTCAAAGCACCTAAAAGATGTTGGACATTATTATGGTGACATATGCCAGTCCTTGGCTCTAGGATTGTTTTTCCCTCATTTATGTCTCCTAACTCCTATTCATCCCCTAGGGCTTAGCTTCTCTGATCTTCAAACTAAGTTCTTGTAATAAGTTCTTTCCATAGCACCCCTGTACTTCATCTAGTTGGATCCACATGCTTTAAATAACATCTCCCCTCCAAACTAGTGTATAAATGCTATAAAGATACAACTTTATAGTAGGCATTCAATATGTACTTTAAACGAATCAACTAAAAATAGTGTTTAGCTCTTTCCCCATTATTTTGGTATAAGTTATTTACAATTATTTTGAAATACTCAAATTACACTAAGACAAAATCCTCTTATTGATGGACTCACCACTGGATTTTTCTGTTTCTAGAAAACTGAATTACGTATTGCATGCCCTGAGATAACTTTCTTTTTAGCTATCAAAACACTGTTCTCTAGACATTCAAATACTATATCCATATCATCAATGGAAACACAGAAAAAAACCTTACTTGGGATCAACAGTACTCATAAGCTTCAGCAACTGATCTGCAGCAAGAGACTAAAAAAAACCAAACACAAAATATAACAACAGTGAGAATACATAAAGCAATAATGATTTCCTCTTATTATTCTCAGGATGTTGAAATGTCCTAGGAGACCCTGGCAAACCTACAAAAAGTAACATACCAGGCACATCAATGACCAACAGAAATACAATGCCAGTCGAATGTCAGTTAAGTTTTCTAGTAGCCACATTAAAAAAATAAAACAAAAAACAGATGACATTAGTTACTATAGTATTGATTGGATACTCAAAGGTGCTTTACCCAAGTTAAATATCCTATACTAGAGGCCCGGTGCACGAAATTCCTGCACTGGGGGGGGGGAAGGGGGAAGAGGGTGTCCTCTCAGACCTGCCTGTGCCCTTTCAGTCTGCGAGCCCTTGGGGGATATCCAACTGATGAAAGCGCACTGACCACCAGGGGGCAGCTCCTGCATTGAGCGTCTGCCCCGATGGTCAGTGCATGTCATAGTGACTGGTCGTTCTCCGCTGGACCAAAACTGGCTCTCCGACATCCCCTGAGGGGTCCCAGATTGTGAGAGGGCACAGGCCAGGCCAAGGGACCCCACTGGCGCATGATTGCGGCTGGGGAGGGACCGAGGGAGGGCTCCAGGGTGTGTCTGGCCTGTCTCGCTCAGTCTCGAATGGCTGGACCCCAGCAGCAAGCTAACCAACCAGTTGGAGCATAATAAAAGCCTGATATGCTAAGTGTCTGGTCACCCAGTTGGCCGTTCAACCAATCAAAGTATAATATGCTAATAATATGCTAAGACCGCTCAACCATTCACTATGATATGCACTGACCACCAGGGGGCAGATGCTCTGACTGGTAGGTTAGCTTGTTGCTGGGGTCCGGCCGATAGGGACTGAGCGAGATGGTCCGGACATACCCTGGAGCCCTCTCTCGGCCCCTCCCCGGCTGGCCAACCTCCTGTGAATTCGTGCACCAGGCCTCTAGTGAAGATTATAAAACTGAGCAATCTACTTTTTATAGAAAAACTAGAGGCCCAGTGAACGAAATTCATGCACTGGTAGGGTCCCTAGCCGCTGCCGGTTTCCAGCCAGGGCCTCCCTCCCTTCCCTTGGCCAGCCCTGTCCCCACCCCCGGTCATACTCCCGGAAGAACTCAGGTTGAGGGGACAATTTGAAAACGCTTTTATTATACAGGATTACCTCCTGCTTATTTAAGACTTTATGAGGGAAAGTAATGCTTAAAAGAAACATGTAAAACACAACTCAAAGTACTTAGCCAATATAATAAATCAAAATATTTTCACAAAGGATGTCCAAAAAGGTTCAGCCAAATTACAATGCGAGAAAATTTCCAAGTGAGCAAATGACAGAAAAAAAAAGTCTCCATAACATATGATGTGTTCAATTCCTGTGAAACTACTCTCTACTTTGAACTATGTAAAATGAAAAATTTTTGCCTTGGCCAGGTGGCTTAATTGGTTGGAGCATTGTCCTGTATACCAAAAAAAGTTGCAGATTCGATTTCTGGTCAGGGCACATAACCTAGGTTGCAGGCTGGATCCCTGATTAGGGTGCACACAGGAGGCAACTGAGTGATGTTTCTCTCTCTCTAAAAGTCAAGAACAAAAAATCCTTGGATGAGGACTAAAAAAATAAAATAAAATAAAATTATATAAAGTAAAATTCTTTACTGGGTTAATAGGCTAATAATGCAGTGACCTTTTAAATCTTTTTAACAAGACTATATGAGAAAAAATACTACACCATAGTAATTAGTTATCTCCCACTTTTTAAATGCCCAGTAGTTACAAATAAAATAAAGTCTATAATTATAATGAGCTCAAAGTTGAAGGGTATTAAATTATACCTGAGAGTTCAAGTTTGCTCCAGGAAGCCCAAGTGCAGCAAGGGTAGGAGCTCCCAAAGCAGCCAATGGAACAGCGCCAATCTGTGAAATTACAAATTTTATTTAAAATTTCATTTGTTCCTTAGAGTGTGTGTGTGTGTGTGTGTGAGAGAGAGAGAGAGAGAGAGAGAGAGAGAGAGATGTGTCTGTGGAGGTCGTCACCTTATTTTGCCCTCTAAAGGGCAAAGAACTAAGTTTAAGTCCATAGGCTATGTGATCTCTGTTGCAACTACTTGACTTTACCATTATAGCCTGAAAACAGGCATATACAACAAACAAATGGACATAGTTTGCCTACCTCTGGGCTCACTTTCCACCTGTCATTATAGCACATTTATCCCTACAATCAGAATTTAGGGGAAAAAATTCAATATATTCTTGTGCCAATCAAAAATATTTGTTTCTTAGCTCCAAATCCAGTTCTTTGCCCTGTTTTGTGATATTGAAGGTAGCATTTCTCCATTGACAGATGGAATCTTAAAAGCTTTATCTACTGGGGGATAAAGAACTGGAATGACATTGTGAAATGGATTTTTCTTCCTTATTTCTATGTTCCCTTTTTGATTGTTACTGTAGCACCATATGAAATACCCAGTGGCCTTCACCTCTCAGAAAGTTGCAGAGCCATCTTCTTGGGGGCAGCTACCTAACAAGTTCTGTGGCACCCTGGGAAACTTCTCTAGCATCCAACCCTTTCAAAGTTCTGAATTTTATGCCAGGAGCGTTGCAAAGCCCTTTCATCTAAATGTGTTTTTTCCCCAGGGCTGAAGAAGTAATGGTTGCTTCCTATATCTGCAATTTATGTAATCTTACAGTTCCCTTAGTAAGGTCCAGTTACAAGTTACTAATTCCTTATACTAAACTCTCACTGTTCAAATTACTGTGTGATTATGTCTCCTGTCCAATATAATTCTGGTAGCTTTGAAGGCAGTTTGACCTTCTCTATAAAAGCTCTCCTAGCTTCCAATTAATTTTTAATAAATATAAGGTTCCAAATTTTCTGTGATTTAACTATTTACTAAGTACAGTTAAAAAACTGTGTTAATACTATTATATAAGCTATTTCGGCTTTTACACAATTTTATACATCAAAGTTGTCTACAAATTTCTCAAGGTCCACATTTTATATGTGACAATCAAAGTCATACTCATAAAAGCTGGGAATTCCTGATCTCATTCTCCTTCATAATACCATACTGTTCACTTAACAGTTAACTAAACTATTTGGACAGGCAAAATATTTAATAAAAGGAATGTTATAAAGTTCTAGTTGAGGCTCTATCATTTGCTTTATCTGTGAAACCACTGACCAGTTACAGTCTTTCTGAGTTGTTTCAATACATAACATTTAAAGAACCTTTTGCCTCTATAATGATATGCTTTTTATATTACCAAGTAAATTTTTCTCCAACTTGAATATTTTATTCCCCATATCAAATATATATCCACAAATACATTTTTATTTCAAGACACCTACTTAATTCAAAAGATCAAAAAACATTGGTAAAGAAACAAGTCTGAAATTCAGCTTTATTTTCTTTCCTGGTTAAAACAAACTATGCTCCACGAAATTTTTTTCACATTACTGAGTTATTCTGAATCAGTGGCAAAACCAATGTAACAGATATTCTTAAAATGCAAACTTCTAAGAGATTCTCTTTAGGATTTATGATTGCAATAGCCTTTAATATCATAAACACATGGTATCATTCTGTGAACTAGAATCACAATACTTAAAAAGCTCAAATATGTTTAGCTTTATCCACAATTCTGTGTTCCTTTCTATCCTTTAAGATTTCAATAGAACTAGTACCTGGGTAAGTGGGTTAGGAGTAGGCAGGAGTCCACCACCAGGCAGAAGACCTGCCACTGCATTAGCTGGTGCCAACAGAGACAAAGCCTTAGTCTCATCAGGAATAACTCCTGCAGAGAAACATCCTTGCATTAGAACACACCCTTTTGCAAGACAGAAAACACACAAAAACACCCAGAAAATGTCTCCCTGATACACCACCTGAGTTTGTTGAAAGTACTTATGTTCGCTAAAATATAAAGCTTGATTTCTATTATTATTTATCATTAACTTTATGTCAGAATGAAACTTCAATGTGTGAAAGTTTGTTTCCTTTTTTTCTCTACAAATGGTTAAGTTTCTAGAGTAAAAAAAAATAGCACAATACACACTACTTTTTTGTTAACACTGCCAAGATTTCATCACCTGTACTCGATTTTTAAGTCATGAACCAAACGTAAGCAAGCACAGTCGGTTCTCCAGGGGTGTGCTCTCAACTTTCAAAAGCTGTTTTATGAACAACGACTCGTGTCGGCTGCTTCACTATAAAGCACACAGAAAAATCAAGATACACAAGACAAAAAAAGTTTGATTTAGGGGTTAATAATATGGTACAGTTACTATGATTTTCTTTTACACCTACCATACAAATTTTGTAAAAATTAAGAGAAGGAAAGTATGTAAAGGAAATATTCTGTTGGAATCAAGTGTAGGGCTTTTGCTGACTCATGAAAATGAATGTTTCTGAAGGTCTCTGAATACACACTGGATGTGTGTGGGGGAGTAAGAGAGAGAGAGAGAGAGAGAGAGAGAGAAGGGGTAAAACAACATGGCACATTCCTTACCTGTACAGTAAAATGCTTTATATTCCAGCATGTGCCATGCTAACCATACCAAAAAATGCTGCTATACAGTGTGAGTTCAAAAGCTAACTTAAGCAAACTCCTAAAGTCGAAAACAACATGTATATCTGTTTTTAAAGCCTAAACTGTGTATTCAGATAACATCTAAGGGTCCTAAGACAAATATTTATGTACACAATTTAAATTCTATCCAACAGCAAAAGCCCTATACAGATGGATTAATCTGTTAATGTGCCCAAGCCCCCAAAATGAGAGTTCAATAATACAATTAAACTATATATTTGCAAATACCAGTAGTATTTCTGTAATACATATTAAGAAACTGCATCTCATCATAAAACATACAATATGTACAGGGCACTTAAGAGAAACTGGATAAGCTGCAGAAGAAAACTGTTGGGTGGTATTTTCAGCAGGGCCTGGTATATAGTTCAGGCTGAACCAGGGAAAAGAACTGTAAAACACAACAACAAAAAAGAAAAACCACTGTTAAATAAAGGTAATGGTTCCTTCCACCTATACTGAGAAGTGCCGATAATATAAACAAATGTATACTACACAGCACTGTTATCTTGCTTGTGTCAGAGCTGTCATCAATTTAGATACCCAGAGTTATGGAGGGGGGGAGGGGAGGGAGAAGATCATTTAGATATAGGGCATTAATGCATCAATATTAACAAACCTACAAAGATTATGGGATAATCTTGCATGCAAAATTATGTCTCAAGAGGATAATATTAAATATCAACATCTTATTCAAATTAGTGCATTTGCAACATTTCTGGCAAACTACAATCCTCTTGAATTTATTGTGAGACACCTGATAGAAGATCTGCATCCATTAAAAAAAAGTCATGCATCTGATCCTCTGATTAAAAAAAGACTATTTGAAAATAAAACTACAATTTAAAAATAGCAATGAGGCCCCTCACCAGTTAATTTTCATGCGTCAAGAGTATTTTTTTTACTGCTGCTTTGATAGAACCATGAAATACTGCATGAATGTGTAGAAATGAAAGAAAAAGAAACAGACAAAAGAAACAAACATTAACCAAGGAACCTAAATAACCCCCAAATCCATTACTATTAAGAGCTCCTTCCAAATCCAGCTATCTCAGTTTTACCAATTAAGATTATTCCTTACCGTATACTTTGTGTCTATTGTTCTAAAACATGATCAAGAAGCAACACCAAAGTGTCAAAGCTAAAACTAGGGTGAATGGTGACAAATGGATTGAGTACATCAGTTATTTAGTGGAGATAACATTAATACAGCATACCATACCATTATTAAATACACTAAAAATAGATTCCAGAAGTATTTTGGTAATTCCACATACACTCCTAAATATTTCTCTTTTGAAACAGATTCAGAAAAATTACCATATTCTAAAAATATTTATAAAAGCCAATTATATGATGATATACTGTATTATGTCCAGGGCTCGGGAACTATGATATAAAACTTAGCCAATAAGAATTATTTAAATTTAAAGGCTAATGTTTTGCACATTACTCACATGATTTGACCCTTGTTCCAAAAACTATCATCTATATTTTACTTATTCTAAATTTGAATTCTGTAAATTTTCTTTTGGTGGTAAGTCTTATCCTACAACAGGCAAACTGATATAAAAAGAATTGCTTAATCAAAATACACTAAATCAAATGTTTATCAGCATATATATTTTAAAACCTTTAAATTGGTCGACACACTTTAATATCATAGAGATAGATGTATTATTATATAGATGCCTTTACCCCATCTATGAAAGCAACTTAATTTCTTTAGAAACCAGAGGCAATTTGTTTAAGTTTTAAGGACTAGACATTTCACAACTTTTACAAGGTATGGTGTAAATGTTCACATTGGTATTCAAAGAGCCAAGATAGCATATAAAGTAAACAATATCAAGATTCTGCTTCCACTGACCAGTACATTAAGGAACGGGGAAAGCATTAAATTCTGGTCAAAATTAACTTAATGCTGTAAATTAACTTAAAACCCCATAATTATTAACTCAATTAAAATCCAGTAATTTTATATTTCAGTTATTTCTTTGATCAAAATTTATAGATAACAAAAAGCAAATAAAGTAGCAGTACATTGGGAACAAACTAATTATAAAATATGGCTTAGAAAATTTACAAAATGGAATTAAAATAGTGCTGTCTTGTCACAGTGGCTTTTTTAAAGATCCCCAAACCCTGCTTATTATTTCTGTCAAGTTACTTTAACCTCCTAAAATGTAAAAAGAAAAGAAAATGTAGTTAACAAATGGTTACACCAGAAAAACACTTGGGGGACTTGAGTGCTTGCTGGCCTTTAGTTAATGTCTAGAATCCCCTGTAGCTGCAGAGGACCCACTGTTTTTCAGTCATCAGGAAGAGTTTTGCATTTGCCTTCTCCACTACAAAAATCACACACACAAATAACAGAGAGAAGAATTTATTATTTAGAGATATTCTAGAAAATATAGCAAGAATGAACAAGAAAATCTGGCAATAAAAACAAAACACCCAGTGCCCATCTGGCACCTAGGCTATAGGAAATCTTGAATTTTCATACAAACCAAAATCATTGCAACCCTTGGTATACTGGAATTCAATATGGGATGTTTTTGTAAAGTTGTCAGTGAGGAAGCACTAAAAAAATAAAGCCCAGTCCTTTATTCAAAACAGAAATAACATCATGCATTTATTTGAAGGTCCCTGTGTAAATGTGCATGGAGTGAACCATTCACCTTCAGGACTTTTTCATAAAACTCAATGTTATATTAACTAAGTAAATGTATCTTAAGGAATTACAATTAGGGACATGGTTTTAAAGAACTTAAAAATGTTTTAAAATAATGGAATGGTTAAATATCTTATAAAAACAGATCTGATTTCTAATTTTTAGAATTAAAATCTCAAGTAAAAATATGGACCACAGTATAACAAGGGTTTCAAATTGTTAATAGCTTAGATTTTTAACATGCTACTAACACTCACTCTAAAACTATTCTGAGGTAGATGGTCATCATTGGATGCCCACATAGGTAGGTAAACAAAGCACAAACCTTCTGCATATGGTACGACTATCAATGCTCTGTCAACGAATACAGTGTTTGTCAGATGCTGTGCCACAACTGCTGAGTCCGGATCATGGAATTTAACAAAGCAGACACGGGATGAGACCGGCAAAGGTGAATCACTGAAAAACAAACAAATTGCATAAAAGTAGAGGAAAAGAATATCAACTAAAACATGTGTATGATTCATAAACCCACACACCTGCATTTCCAAAGCAAAATAGGCAGATATTAGTAACCTCACATATAGTTAGCTAGTTTTAAAAAATGACACCACAAATAAAGAACTATCCACTAAACTCATGTACAGCAAATTGCATGCATGCAATCATTGTTTAACTTTATAGTTTACCAAGTTAAAAACTGTTTGAAACTCAAGTGTCAGAGGTTGAGCAGACCACAAAAATGTCAACACTTGAAGAAAAATAATACTAATACCAGTTATTTTTAAATACAGGTAACAAGTAGTCTTGGCTTAGAAAACTTTTCAGAGCAAAAAATATACAGAATTCGCCAATTTAGGAACAAAAGAATATTGTGGAAAAGTATATCTATTTGACAATCGAGTTTTCTTTACCTGCCTACTAAATAAAATGCCCTGTCCTCTTTCATCTATAGCATCAGAGAGAAAAAATTTTAAGCACACATGGCAACAGTACTCCACCCTTTAGTGTTACTAGTATGCAAAATTTCAATAAGCAAAAGAGTCACTTCCCTCAGCAAATTGCTTAGATAAAACAAAAACAAGTGCTAATGTACAAATTATAGCAGACTACAAGGTAAGGTAAATTAAGAGAGTGCAGATTTTGTTTTGTTTTAAATATAGGGTGACTCAAATTTCTGCCATAAAACTTTCCATCTATGAGAGGGAAAGATTAAATATGGGCAGGAGTTGCTCCCTAATCCCAACCCAAAAGTTGTTTTAAAACCAATGCCCTATGGCAACAGTAATCACATCATCCTGGTCATACATTAGAATCTTCTGTGGAGAAAAAAATACCCTGGCTCTTTACTCCACAGCAATTAAATCAAGATCTCTTATGAAGTACTAAGTGTTTTCCCCTTCATTTTAATTCTGACAATTTTTACATGCACCCAGGGTAAAGAACCTCTGCCAAATGTAAGACAATTACATTTTAAGACTCAATGAAAAGGAAAATCCTATAGTATCTTTGAATGTTATTAGAATGAGGCTTATTGTTAATTTTCTTAATAAACTAGATTTTCAAGTGTACACAAAAATGTATTTACATCAGATTTGGTTACCCTAGGTATTGCAGAGATAAGTATTTGCTGACCCCCCCATCCCAATTTGTGCACTAACATGAAAATAAAAACTCATTACTTATAATGAAGACTAACATAAAGCTGTATAACCCTCAAACCCGTTAGAATTTGTAAGTTTACCCAAGGCATTGCCCTTAGATACTAAGCATAGATCCTAATCTAAGCTCAAAGCAAAGTTGACAATATATCCATCCACATAGAATTTAAGCCACCTTGTCATAGAAGCTTACTGCTAAATGTTTTTGAAAGGCTACAGTGTTTTTTAATGTAGACATAGTGTGTGTGTTTTTTTAATACGAAGGACCACTGGTGGAAAATTTAATAATGTTACACCCAAGAGTAGTGGAAAGAATACAATTCCAGCAGTTTTAGTACTAAAGCTATATATAGCAATTTGCATTTCTTTTCTGATATCCATATTTTTACCACTAAAGAGCTCTTTAAATGCTATAGATAAGGGAGAGAACTTAGTTTACCTTAAATTTTTTTTTAAGGTAAAGTAGCATATAAGTTACTTATATAATGATTAAAGTATCTATTTTTGGTCATTGAAATATTTACTTAAATAATGAATTTAAGTTTACCTGCAGTGTTACAGTAGCCTGTAGTTACTGCACACTTTTGACATATATATGCTTTGCTGGGATCATTACCCTGTCAACATTCCAGTTATATTTTCCATTATGAAATCCCACTAAAACCAAACATATGAAGAATACCTACTACGTGTAAAAGAGTGATTCCACTCACAAGTTGCGAGGCTAAATCAAGAAAATCATGATCAAGTTATAAAGGACAATCACAACACTGAAGTTCCAATACTAGGTCTGACACTGGTAGAGTGGCTTGGGTGTAAAAAACTACCTACATGAATTACAGTTCACTCATCTGTGAAATACGGTTAAATACATTCTCCCTCTAGATTTGTAAGAGCAGAGTAAGATGAAATTAGAAAGCATCTAGCACTATTTAATTTCCAACGTGCATTTTAGGAACTAGAATTAAAGTAACCATTTTTCTTTTAAAAAGAGAATGGGAGGAACAATGACAGATACTTTCAATGGCTATAGGGCTGTCATAGTGAAGAGAGGGTTACAGTATCTGTTATGAAGACAGGCAATTTTATCACTGGGTGAAATTATAAGCCAGCAATTTTTGGCTTAGAAGAACCAGGAAATAGATGGATTCAAGAATAAAACAAAGGGAGAAACCTTCTTGAGGAGGTTACCACTGAAATGTTTGGCATGATTCAGATCCCAGGATTCCCCCCCCCCCCCCCCTCATAGGCAGGGGCTTAGTCATATATGTACTTTAAAACATGCCAACTTCCAGTCTCCCAAATTATTGATGACCCCAACCAATGGCCTCATATTCTAGAAGAGGGAGAATTAAACTTAACCTGTTGATGATTGGTGCCATAGAGAAAAGCAAAGCAGTTAAATTGAATAAAGATGAAGCAGGTGTGCTGTATTTTTATACAGGGTGATCAGGAAACAGATTAGGTGGCATCTGAGCAACAAAAGGAAATAAGCATGTCATGGTCATATCGAGGAGAAAAGAGTTCCAGGTGGATATGAATGCCTTTGGTGGGGAGGGGGATGTACACCCTAAAAACAACAACACACCATGTGAAAATGTGTCTAAAATAGTCATAATTTTATGTAATCTGAGCCAATTAAGCATATTCTAAGAGCCAAGTTTTGACATAATGAACCGTCTTGGACTACTAAGACTCCATAGCACATTGTCAACAGGAAACTACTGAAAACTGTAGCAAGCTTAAAGAAACTATCTATCAAATATTTCTAAATTGTGCAGGTCAGATGAGCTATTGGGATGTAAGATTAGCAACAAAAGTAAACATCTACATAAGTACTATTCAATTTAGGGAAGTCACTAAGATAATATAGCATTTACTACATTGTAACTTTGTACATTTTCAGGTGAGAAAATAGTCTGTATGTGGGAACACATATGGAGTCAAAGAGCAGATACGTGTCAATATATAACTCCTTCCAATACAGGGAATGTCCTCTTAATGTACAGTACCCCAAATCATTATCTGGTGTATATCTGCTATCCTGGTTACATGATGAAACTACTCCTTGGATTACAAAGCAAAAAGCCCTGAGTCCAGTATCCCTCTAAGATACTGACCATGGAATGGGTAAAGGATAAGCCAGAAAGCTGATTACGCCTCCCTTTGTCATCTTTTTAATAAATGAATCATAAAAAGAGCATTTTCAAAATAAACAAAACACTTCAAGGTCAGCAACTGTAACAAAATTCTTAACTTGTGGGACTGGAAAGAATTATTTTGTAAATAAATCCAGTATCTCAAATACTTTGAATATAATCAAATGTGTGACTCATTTTCTGCCATTTACTGTTTATTAATTTTACTAACAACTTAAGGAGGAATATGTTGTGAGAAAAACTGAGTAACAGGAAAACATCTATTTCTGTATGTTCATATTATGAAAGCTATTTGTCCTTCATTACCAAAGCAAATTGAGGTTCTATTCAAGATTACTACAAATACATGTTCCCAGAACTGTACACTTCATGCAAATAATTCTAAAATCTCTCTCAGGTATATTCCCCTAAATATTAAAGACAACACAACAATTTGGAAACACTAAGGATCATCTGAAAATATTTTAAATAGGAAGTGATAAAATACGGTAATACCTCACAAACACCACAGTATGGTCAACTTGTATTATTTTGGTGTCTAGAGTACATAATGATTTATCACATCCACCAAAACAGCAGATTCCAATTTCCTGCTTAGAACTAAAGTGAAATCATAAAACTAAGTGGGATGGGAGAAGATACTGAAAGTAACATTTGAATTTTGAAAGAGTGCAGACTCTTTTGTTCCTAATGTTTGTTCTAATAATTATCACATCTTATCTAGCCTCATAGCTTCTTTACTTTTCTTTACAATCCACTCATTTAATACTTTTGCAATAAAAATGTGAGACAACAGGATAAAAAAAGCCATATACTCTAAATTAAAAATTTAGAACTATAAAACATCATAACTATATACATTATTTAAACAAAGGAAAACTCTTACTTTCAGCTATAACCCATTTCTTTTGTCATTAAAATTATGTACTCAGGTTCACTGAATTTACTGCTGTGAAGAGTGTTAATGTATTAACTCTGTATGTATTCAGTCGGCCAGAATCCCGGAACAGCAATACCCAGCAATAAGTGAACGACCACCTACAAAGTTCAATAATAAATTTACATAGGAACGGGCAATTTTGTTCCTTTCCAAAGAACTCAAAGAAACAACTTTAAAAAAAAAGATTAACCAAGACACATAAAATGCAGTTATCATGCTTTAGTTGCTCAAAGAACGACCCTGTTGGCACAATTTAAGGGGCCGGCGGTGGGAGGTTAAGAGCCAGTGACTCCTAATCCCCGAAACCCTGGCCCTGCGTCCTTAGTCGGCCCAGCCTGCAGCTCCTTCCCCAAGGACCGCACGGCCAGCTCAGCTAAAGCTCCCGCTCCCGAAGCATCGACAGGGCCTAGGAAATGGTGTTAGGCCCAGGCTGGGAGGAGTTAGCAAAACGGTGATGGTGGACGATACTCACTCCGGCGGGAAGAGGCGCAGTTCGTCGATCTTGCCTAGGAAACCGAAGAGGGTCCGCATCTGCTCAGAGCTAGCGCTCGGGGAGACATTAGTCACCTGGATTACCTCGGTGCCGCCGCCGCCGCCGCCGCCGCCACCCGGCCCGCCGCTGGGGCCCGGGCCCGCAGTGCTGGGGACGACGGTAGTGTTGCTCATGGCGCTGCTCGCTCCTGCTTTAACACATCAAACACACAACAAACAGTGAGAGGGAGGGGAAAGAGGAACCGTTTGCCGGAGAGGAGACAGGAGGGCGTCCACTGTTACAGCCGCCGCCGCTGCCTCCGCCGTCGTTTCTCCGCCCCACCGCTCGCCGGGGGGGAGGGAACAGAGCGCGCGAGTTCGAGCCCACGAGAAAACAAGCGGCCTCGCCTCCAACCACCTCAAATGCGGGCCCGACTTCCCCACAATGCCTTGCGGCGCACGGGCGCGTCACCGTCGGCTCCGCCCCGCGCAGGCGCAGCAAGCCTCGCTCGCAGCGAGGAGGTCGCGAGAGGCTCCGCGGTCTACTGAAATACGTCATCTCTTTTCGTTCCGCTCCCCCCTCATTTTTTTAAAAAGTGGAATTTTTTAAGGCAATATTCACTCCCCTGCAAAATAAATATGCACACTTTAGTAACTATTCTTATTTAAAAATGCCCACAATATTTTTATGTACAGATACTTCTAACTACAGATCTGTGGAGTTAACTAATGAAATTTCCACCCTACCTACCAAGATTTTCCTCTCCACCAGTAAAAATTTTCTGCAACTCGGTAACATTAAATTGTTATAATTTGCTTTGTCAGTAAACCTTCAAAAAAGGTATTTTAATGTTACATTTATTAGTGCTTTTATAAGCTAATTTTATTTCACAGGTTGACTAAGAGCACATTGTGCTGTACCTAAATATATTTAGGTATAAGATCTGAAAACTACAGAAAAAATTTTTACATGCATATTTTTGCTTAATAATTTTTTGAAGCTTTTGACTATAAAAAGATCCTTGCATAATTTTTCAGCCACATCTAAATTATTTTCCTTTCATCTAGTGTTATTCAATGACTAGCAGTTCCCCAAACCTGACAAAATACTTCATTTCACTGTCTTTATACAAGTTATTAATGACCTCCCCCATTTGCCATCTTTTGTAGGGGTTTCTTCTCTCACTGCCACAACTTCTCTGCGTAACAACAAGGGATACGTTTAACTTGTTATATTGACATGCACCCCCCCCCCCCCCCCCCCCCGCCCCACAGCAAAGCTGTGAATTTTCTGGGTCAGTTTAGGACCTAGCACAATGTCTGTCACACAGTCAATACCTAATAAATATGTCGAACACGATCCTTAATAAAGAGACATTTATTCTATGACAATTGTTTAATAATTTACCTGATCCTGAATATTTTTGGAGGTTAACACCTGAGGCTTTATGGAATATTTTCATTAGTAAATACCTGTGTGAAATAATGCAGTTAAGAGTATAATTTGTGAGAGATCAGAACACAAAGTTATTGAAATTTGATGTAGAGCCAACTGGCCTAGTTTACTTACTAGCTAAGTTACTTCTGCTAGCTCTTATATAAAACAGGATGGGTTTGTGAATGTAAGCCTCAGCAAAATTACAAATTACAACTAAATCTATGTCAATCACAAATGTGTATCTCTGGATAAAAAAATGTAACTTATTTTGAAAATGACATACGTATTTAACTGCCAATTACAGATTCTTAACAGTTTGATAACTGTTGTGTATCATGCCCAGCCAGTGTGCCTCAGTGGTTGAGTGTCAAACTATGAATCAGTTGGTCATGGTTCCATTCCAGGTCAGGACATATGCCTGGTTTGTGGGCTCGATCCCCAGTAGGGGACGTGCTGGATGGCAGTCGATCAATGATTCTTTCTCATCATTGATGTTTCTCTCCCTCTCTGAAATCAATAAAAATATATTTTAAAAAAAGATCTCATATATAAAAGAATGAAACTAGACCCCTATATTACACTACTCACAAACAGTAACTCAAAATGGATTAAAGACCTGAAACCATAAAACTCCTAGAAAAGAACATAGGAAAAAAGCCCCTGGATATTGGACTTGGCAATGATTTTTTTGATGGGACACCAAAAGCACAAACAATAAAATAAACACACAGGACTACATCAAACTAAAAAGCTTCTGCACAGCAAAGGAAACCATCACCAAAATGAAAAGACAACCTATGGAATGGGTTGTCTAAACTTACATAGTGCTATAAGTCAGTTATCATATATAATAAAGAAAAGGAGTTAATATCTAAAATATACAGGGAAGTCATATAACAGGAAAAAACAAATACAGTAATCCAATTAAAAACGGGCAAAGGACCTGAACAGACATTTGTCTAAAGAAGATATATGAATAGCCAATAGGTCCCCATAAAGATGCCCAGCATCCCTAATCTTTAGGGAAATACAAATCAAAACTACAATGAGATATCACCTTATGCCTGTTGGAATGGCTAGCACCAAAAAGACGGGTAATAAATACTGGGGAGGACGTGGAGAAAGAGGAACCCTTGTGCACTACTGGTGGGACTGTAAATTGGTATAGACACTATGCAAAATAATATGCAGGCTCCTTAAAAAATTCAAAATAGAGAAAAAAACCAAGATGGCGGCATAGGTAAACACCGGAGATTGCTGCCTCGCACAACCACTTCAAAAATACAACTAAAAGACGGAACGGACATCATCCAGAACCACAGGAAGGCTGGCTGAGTGGAAATTCTACAACTAGAAGGAAAGAGAAAAGCATACCGAGACTCAGAGGAGGTGCGGTGCGGAAGTAAAATACAGAGGTACAGAGGCGCATGCGGAGAGGGCTGGCGGTTGAGGACACGGTTGTCTTTTTCAATCGGGAGGGAATCTCAAGCTCTGAGCTCCAGTTCTGGGAGAGTCTCTGGGGACCCAGACTCATACGGGAGAAACTGGACTGTCTGGCATCGGTCGGAACTTGAGGGCAGCTTTCTCTCGGAGGTGCTTGCAGCGATTGCCAGGACACAGAGAAGCAGGGCCTCTGAGGGCAGGACAGAGCAGCCATAACTGCTCGCTCAGCCCTGTTGATCCCCTGGGATCCCACCCCACTCAAGCCATGCATGGAGGCTTTTGCATATGAAAGGCCTGGCCCTTTGCAATCTGATAATTACCTAACAAACTGCAGCTGGCCCAAGGCCCCAGGGCAACTTGCATTGCCTCACAGCTGGCTCCTGCTGAGTAGCCTCAGGCAAAGGCTAGATTAGCACCTCCTTAGAGATCCAGGAGCCAGTGTTCCTGGTGGTCAGAGTGGGACCATCCAGATTGCAGCTACTCGGATCCATAAAGGACACACTCAGGGGGCAGACTCAGTGACCACCAAAGCCCCACTGAAGCAAGTCTTGCCCCGGTCTCCAACACAGAAGTTCTCCCACTGCAGACACAGCTGATTCTCACAGCCAATTGGCCTGGAGGTCAAATCCTCCCAGTATTACCTACAACAATCAAGGTTTAACTACAACAAGACTGTGCACAAGCCCACAAGGGGGTGCACCAAGAGTGTCCACCTCCGGTAATTGGGGAGGCTGAGCCACTGGGCCCTATAGGACACCTAGCACAGAAAGCCACTCTATCGACACAGCAAAGCATAAAAAAAGGCGGAGACAAAGAAACAGGACACAAATGACAGAAATGGAGGAAAGCAAACTACTGGATATAGAGTTCAAAACCACACTTTTAAGGTTTTTCAAGAATTTTCTAGAAACCGCCGATAAACTTAATGAGACCCTCAAGAAATCTAATGAGACCCTCGAGGTTGTGATAAAGGACCAAGTTGAAATTAAGCATACACTGACTGAAATAAAGAATATTCTACAGACTCCCAACAGCAGACTAGAGGATCGCAAGAATCAAGTCAAAGATTTGAAATATGAAGAAGCAAAAAACACCCAACCGGTGTTTTTTATAAAGCAAAATGAAAAAAGAATCCAAAAATACGAAGATAGTGTAAGGAGCCTCTGGGACAGCTTCAAGCGTACCAACATCCGCATTATAGGGGTGCCAGAAGAAGAGAGAGAGCAAGATATTGAAAACCTATTTGAAGAAATAATGACACAAAACTTCCCCTACCTGGTGAAAGAAATAGACTTACAAGTCCAGGATGCACAGAGAACCCCAAACAAAAGGAATCCAAAGAGGACCACACCAAGACATATCATAATTAAAATGCCAAGAGCAAAAGACAGAGAATCTTAAAAGCAGCAAGAGAAAGACAGTCAGTTACCTACAAGGGAGTACCCATATGAATGTCAGCTGATTTCTCAACAGAAACTTTGCAGGCCAGAAGGGAATGGCAAGAAATATTCAAAGTGATGAATACCAAGAACCTACAACCAAGATTACTTTATCCAGCAAAGCTATCATTCAGAAGTGAAGGTCAGATAAAGAGCTTCACAGATAAGAAAAAGCTAAAGGAGTTCATCACCACCAAACCAGTATTATATGAAATGCTGAAAGGTATCCTTTAAGAAGAGGAAGAAGAAGAAAAAGGTAAAGATACAAACTATGAACAACAAATACACATCTATCAACAAGTGAATCTAAAAATCAAGTGAATAAATAATCTGATGAACAGAATAAACTGGTGATTATAATAGAATAAGGGGCATAGAAAGGGAGTAGACTGACTATTCTTGGGGGGGAAAGGGGTTTGAGGGATGCGGGAAGAGACGGAATAAAAATCGTACACCTATGGATGAGGACAGTGGGGGGGGGGGTGAGGGCGGAGGGTGGGTGGGAACCAGGTGGAGGGGAGCTATGGGGGGAAAAAAGAGGAACAACTGTAATAATATGAACAATAAAGATTTAATTTAAAAAAAGAAAAAAAATTCAAAATAGAACTACCATATAACCCAACAATCCCAGTTCTGGGAATATATCCAAAGGAAATGAAAACACTATGTTGAAGTGATATCTGCACCCCCATGTTCACAACAGCATTGTTTACAATAGCTCAGACATGGAAACAGGCAAGTGTCCATGGATGAACACACACACACACACACACACACACACACACACACACACACTCTCTCAAATATTATTCAGCAATAAAAAAGTAAATCCTGTCATTTTCGAAAACATGGATGGACCTTGAGGGCATTATGCTAAATAAAATATGTCAGACAAAGAAAGACAAATACTATATGACATCACAGTAGGATCTAAAACAAACAAACAAACAAAATAACTCATAGAAAAAGAGATAGGATTACTAATTACCAGAAAGGGTGGAAGAGGGTGGTTGATAGGTACAAACTTCCAGATATAAAATAAGTACTAGGGATATAGTATACAACATGATGACTATACTTAACACTACTGTGTGGTATATATGAAAATTATTAAAAGAGTAGATCCCAAGAGTTCTCATCACAAGGAAAAAAAATCTTTTTCTTTATTTCTATATGAGATGGATGTTAACTAAACTTATTTAATCATTTCACAATACATGTAAGTCAAACCTTTATGCTGTACACTCTAAACTTACATAGTGCTATAAGTCAGTTACCATATACAATAAAGAGCTAATATGCTAATTAGACTGGACAGTGGAACAACCTTCCAGAACGAACAGTGGGGGGGCGGGGGGGTCAGGGCCACGGAGCCTCGAGGGCCGAGTCCCTTGCACGAATTTCATGCATCGGCCCTCTAATATCTCAATAAAACAACAATAAAAGAAAACTACTTGTAGCAAAGACATTTCTAAGAAAAAAACACCATATATTTAGATAGAAGTTCTCCAATTTAAAAACAGAATAGGCACAGATATCACTCTACCCACTGGATAACAAGTTCTCAGTTGGCTAAGCTGCCACCTCTGTTGTTAAATACCTTCTTACCCTCTAATGGAAAAGATGGTGGAGTCCTCAAATTGACACAATTTTGTGTATCTGCAAAAGCAACAGGTCTTTTATAAAATTAGTTGTTACGCCCTAACCAGTTTGGCTCAGTAGATAGAGCGTCGGCCTGCGGACTCAAGGGTCCTAGGTTCTTTTCCGGTCAAGGGCATGTACCTTGGTTGCGGGCACATACCCAGTAGGGGGTGTGCAGGAGGCAGCTGATCGATGTTTCTAACTCTCTATCCCTCTCCCTTCCTCTCTGTAAAAAAATCAATGAAATATATTTAAAAAAATAAAATAAAATAAAATTAGTTGTTAAGTAGATCTTTTCCTCTAGCAAATACACTTTTTGAGGACAGCCAAGACAATGTATTAATCTTTGTGTTTCTAATGCCCAACAATATTATATTGGAACTAAATCAGCATTTGATAAAAACTTACTGAGTATCATCTATGTGCTGGAAACTTTACAAATGCTTCACATAATGTGTTAAACAAAGGCTGGGTGAATGAAGACAGGAATACATTTGTTTGATTTACAGGGAAATTTGATTGAGATACACTGTCAAAGTATTTGGCTATAGACAGCAATAAGAAAAACCTAGGACATAAATTACTACTTACAAATCTGTAACTTTAAAAAAATTTACCTGCAGATCTATTTTAATTTGTATCTGTAATTCTACATATTAGATCATTGTATTTCCATTCTATTCCCAGTTCTATAAATTAGATAATTCTACAAATATGAATATCTATTTTAAAATCAAAATTGTAAATCTCAAGCTCCCCTTTCTTCTGCTCCATCTAAATGAAGGGGAGAGACTAAAGAATGAGTTAGCACTAGAGAACGATGACAGATGGATGGATGGACACACACATCAAGACATAATAAAAGTCTAAGTTCATTTCCAAATACTTGTTTTGTATTGTTCAACTTATTAACAGTAGGGATTCTAGACTTACATTTTAAAATTGACAGCACAGGGTCTGTGAGCACTTTGAAATTATAGGCAAAAAGCTGTATGTGTCCATTTTTCAAAGCTTTATTTTTATGATTAACATAGAGAAAAAAAAGTAGTAGTTCGAGCATTAAGGTACTGCTGTATCCATATATACAGTATTCTCAGCTATAATGCCCAAGCTTGGAAAATCAGTCAATTTATTCCTACAGATATTTGGCTTTTTTGTTGCTGTTGTTATTCCTCATCCAAGGACATTTTTCCATTGATTTTTAGAAAGAGTGGAAGACAGGGAGAGAGAAAGAGAGAAACATCAATGTGAGAGAGACACATCAATTGGTTGCCTCCCACATGTGCCCTGATGGGGGTTGGGGAATAAATATATTTTATTGATTTTTTACAGAGAGGAAGGGAGAGGGATAGAGTCAGAAACATCGATGAGAGAGAAACATTGATCAGCTGCCTCCTGCACACTCCATACTGGGGATGTGCCCACAACCAAGGTACATGCCCTTGACCGGAATCAAACCTGGGACCCTTGAGTCCGCAGGCCGACACTTTATCCACTGAGCCAAACCAGTTAGGGCAGTTATATGTATCTTTAAGTATTTTAACATTTCAAGCATTTTAACATTAAATACTTTTTCCAAATCAAGAAATTAAACATTTGCACCATTTGAACTCCTTTTTCCCCTTATGCTATAAAATTTAGTTCCTCTTCATGAAAGAAAATTATTTCTAGAGTCTTATAAAACTGGTAAAAAAAAAAGTATACTCAACTCAGTAAGAAGTGAATGTACAGTAACGGAATGCTTTTAAAATGCCTGTTAATCCTCCCAACATATAAAGGCACTACAGGTGATTAAGAATGTAGGCCTAGACCAGGGGTCCTCAAACTACGGCCCTCGGGCCACATGCAAATACAAATATTGTATTTGTTCCCGTTTTGTTTTTTTACTTCAAATAAGATATGTGCAGTGTGCATAGGAATTTGTTCATAGTTTTTTTTTAAACTATAGTCCGGCCCTCCAACGGTCTGAGGGACAGTGATCTGGCCCCCTGTTTAAAAAGTTTGAGGATCCCTGGCCTAGACATTAAAAAGAACAAAATCACCATTTGTGACAGCATGGATTGATGTAGAAGGTATTATGCTAAATGAAATAAGTCAGTAAGAGAAAGAGAAATACCATATGATTTCACTTTTATGTGGAACTTAAAGAACAATCTAAACGAACAACAACAACAAAATACCCACAGAAATAGCCTAGTGGTTTGGTTCAGTGGATACAGTGTTGGCCTGCAGACTAAACGGTTCCAGGTTCTATTCCAGTCAAGGGCACATGCCCGGGGGTTGTGGGCTCGATCCCCAGTAGGAGGCCTGCAGAAGGCAGCTAATCAATGATTCTCTCTCATCATTGATGTTTCTATATCTCTCTCCCTCTCCCTTCCTTTCTGAAATCAATAAAAATATATATTAAAAACACACAAAAAACAAACAAATAAACAAAGAATAGTTAACACTTCTAGATAAAGGATTAATATACAACAGCATACTGTAATCATGGTCTAAACACAGCTTGAAAAAAAAAACACACAACAACACAGAAATAGACTCACAGATACAGAGAATAGACTGATGGAATCTATCACCGATTAGGTTTATTGTGACCTTTGGTTCATTACTTTGTGGTTCTATTTCCTTCTCTGAAATAAAGCTTACCTCACTGGGTTGTTGTGAGGTTGAAGTGAGAATACTAATGCAAATGATTAGTAAAGCTAAACATTAACTAGTCTACAAGTGATATACCATTCCTTTAGGCTAGTACCTTGGACTAATGCTACTTTATTATTCACATGAAAAATATGAATCAGAAGAGTGAACATATATACAGAAGTTTCTTATTTAAGATCCCACATTTTAACATGGTTTCTTTTTGTGGCATAGTAAAAATTTGTTATAAAGTAATAAATGCAAAATGTTAAATAGTGTATATCTATGTGAGTGTAACAAAGTATAAGTCTCCCATTCCACTCTCCAATGTATGTTGTCAGCTACTATAAGTACTGCCCATAATTAGTTATGTGAGCCCAATTCCCTTATGTGAAAAATGAGAATAATGATACTATTTAAAGTTTCCAAAATTTGAAATATTATGGATATGAAGAACCTACCACGGTGCTCAGCACACAGGCACTCAACAAATGGTATGTACCATTACAGGAAAATGTGTTCAACTATCTCATCTTTTCAGTGGATGAATAATAACAATAATACTTTTTGTCTTACTTAGTGAATTACTGTCAACTGTGAAAATACTTTGTAAACTGTTAAGTGGTAGTGAACATGAACTATACTATTCTTAGATGCCCTTTCTCCTTTAAGAAACTGTTGTAACAGAAACATGACACCAACAGATTTCAAGTTTTCATATTCACTTTGATCCTAAAGCAGCATTTTACCAATTAATTGCATGCATAGATAGATGGATGACAAAACACAATTGTTTTATGGAAAACTCTTTCTAGGAAGGATTCAATTACTTTTCTACATTTCTCAGAGCAAGAACATTATTCTTATTTTCAAAAGACACACCTATAGATATGTTTCACTAATCTATACTAATAAAAGCGTAATATGCTAATTAGACCAGACAGTCGAATGACCTTCTAGAGACGAAGCCATGGCAGCAGGGGTAGAGGCAGAAGCAGTTAGGAGTGATCAGTCAGGCAGATGAGCAGTTAAGGGTGATCAGGAAGGAAGGCAGAGTGGTTAGGGGCAATCAGGCAGAGTGGTTAGGGGCGATGAAGCAGGCAGGCAGGCTAGCGGTTAGGAGCCAGCGGTCTCAGATTGCGAGAGGGATGTCTGAGAGGTCCTGGAATGTGAGAGGGTGCAGTCAGGGCTGAGGGAGCCCTCCTGCCCCCCTCCACCCCCATGCACGAATTTCGTCCACCAGCCTCTAGTCTTAAATAAAAGTACTGTGACATGGGTCAGAGCAACAGACTTGGAAATAACAAAAAGCACAGATTAAAAAAAAAGAAGAAGAAAATATTACTAAGTATATGAAACAATATGAATTCCGGACATGCACTAAAGCTAAAAGCTATAATACTTCTTTCCCCTATTTGTCACCCTATCACTTAAAACTATGAAGTTAGTTTCAAGCCACAATTTGCTCAAACTGAAGTCTAAAGCATGTGGAGACATTGATCAAATAATTATTTTGAAGGAGGGAAGAGATAGTAGAAAGGTAACTTCCTAAGGAAATGACAAGTTAAAAGAAAAGCAAAAAGTTTAGCATCTCTAAAATGAAAAAAGTCAAAGCTATATTAACTGTAAATTTAGTGATGAATGCAAAACACATATCTTTAGAAATATGAAGAGTAAAGCTGGATTCGAAGATTTGCATTGTAGGCCAAGTATTTAAATGTTCACTAGTATTTCAACATGCCAAAGATGATATCTTCTAAATTTAATTGTGATATTTTAAAGGCTTAAGAAAAATTGATGTAGAAAAAAATTAGTTAAACTGGAATTTATATCAATTGTATTTGTGAGTATAAATATTCCAACTCAAAATTTGAGTATCAATTTTTTAAGTAAAAATCTGATTGTGATTGTCAATAGCTATCAAATTATCCACATTTTCCTTCCTTATCAACTTAAGTTGACACTAAAAATAATCTCAGGGACCATAGCTTGTCTTCATAAGACAGTTAAGGAGCTTTCCTCATATAGAACAATATATGCCATGTCTAATCATTTATGTCACTTTAAAAAATGTTTTTATTGATTTTTTTTTAGAGAGGAAAAGAGAGGGGGGAAGGAGGGAGGGAGAGGGAGGAGAAGGGGAGAGAGAGGGAGAGGGAGAGGGAGAAAAGTGAGAAAGAAACATGATCCGTTGCCTCCTGCACACCCCTTACTGGGGATCGAGCCCAAAATCCAGGCATGTGCCCTGACCAGGAATCCAACAGTGACGTTTCAGTTCACCGGACAATGCTCAACGGAGCCACTCCAGGGGGGCAATGTCACTCTCTTTCAGAAGTACTGAGCAAATGAGGTTGCAAGTTGAATCCAATAGGACAAAGCTATTGGCAGGGGGTGATATAAAGTCAAATTCTAATTTAGTGGATTTTAATTAAACTAATTTTTTTAAAAAAAATATATTTTATTGATTTTTTACAGAGAGGAAGGGAGAGGGATAGAGAGTTAGAAACATCGATGAGAGAGAAACATCGGCCAGCCGCCTCCTGCACACCTCCTACTGGGGATGTGCCCACAACCAAGGTACATGCCCTTGACCGGAATCGAACCTGGGACACCTTTCAGTCCACAGGCCGACGCTCTATCCACTGAGCCAAACCGGTTTGGCTAATTAAACTAATTTTTAAACAGATTTATTTGGTAGTGGTTTTGTATGTGTTTAAAACAGAGATAGAATGGTACTATGAAGTACTTTCTAGGGCAGTGGTTCTCAACCTTCCTAATGCCGTGGCCCTTTAATACAGTTCCTCATGTTGTGGTGACTCCCAACCATAAAATTATTTTCGTTGCTACTTCATAACTGTAATTTTGCTACTGTAAACAATATGTAATTATATATATGTTTTCCGATGGTCTTAGGCGACTCCTGTGAGAGAGTCGTTCGACCCCGAAAGGGGTCGCGACCCACAGGTTGAGAACCACTGTTCTAGGGTTTGGTGCCCTAATTTTCTCTCTGTATTACTTTACTATTTTAAAGCAAATAAACTCATAAAACCTATACAATTAATATTAAGACTTTAGGTCACAGAACACATTAATCTTGAAAAATGAGCAAGAAAACAAACAGCTATTAAGTTTAGGAGTAAGACTCACTGGAATAGTGGGAAACATTTTCAGCTGATTTGAGAAAAAACTATAAATGATACCATAATGTTTTTATTTAATGACATAAAAGTGCTTTACAACCACACTGATTTTAGCTTTTTTTTTCCAATAAAAAAACAAACCAAAAAAGAAAACTGAAATTAGGATGAAAAGAAAAATATTTTGAAGTAGTTCTTCCACTTTTCTTCATGTGAAAAACACTAGCATGTAAAAACCTTTTTATAAAAGGAAAATGAAAATATTTTCCCAAAGCTGGTGGGCTAAAATTCTTTTGTATTGAAAGTAGAGAGAATTATATCACTCAACATTTGAATAAAATATTAAACCTCCTAGAGTAAGATTACTACTTTATGACTCAAAAACAAGAAAGAGAAGCACTGGAAACAAAAAATACACAAATGAATAACCTAAAATAAAATGCACTGTCTCCATAAAAAAAAAAAAAATTGCCACAAACTACTCCAATAGCAACAAAATACAAATCAAAGCCACATTTGAAACCATGATTACAAATGCAAAATATATATGTCTTCAAAGAAATAACACAGCATTTTTTTGCTACTTTTAAAAGTTGGCAGTTATGGAGCTGAATGGAAAACAAATGTAGTAATGTTCATAAGAGTAACACAGCCATGTTTGAAAATGTCATTAAATTTTAATGGTGGAGATAAGCTACTCTTACTTTGATAATAGTCTTATTTTCCCTTATGAAACAAAACATTTTTTTCGGTCAATGTAATTCTTAGACTCAATATATTTTTGGTTTCTTCACTTTCTTTTTTTAATTTAGCAAATAAGTTAGAAGAGTGAAACCTTCCATTACTTTAAAAAAATGAGTAAATTATAGCTAGACAAATTTTGTTGCAAAAGGTAGCTATGCAGGAGTCTCCAGATTATTTTAATAATCTGTTTTTTTTTTAAAGCAAACAAACTCATAAAGGAGATATCCATATTATTTTAATAATCTGTTTTTTTTAAAGCAAACAAACTCATAAAGGAGATATCCATATTATTTTAATAATCTGTTTTTTTAAAAAAACCAAGTACTTTAACTTATGAATATTTTTCAACAAATATGTTCATGTTGAAAAAGGGCTGAGTTTTTAAAAATTTGTAATGCATTTTTCCTAAAGTAATACAATTGATAGAACATGTAATTTTCCAAATTGCATGAGGAAATAATTTTCATCCATTTGCACTTGCTTCACAGATACAATACTAGTGGTACTGTGAATACATTCTAGTACAATTTTTACATGTCACTTTATATCTATTGTTTACTAAAAATGTAAGTCACTTGGATTTTTCACAAGTACTTTTCCATTAAACAGGCTGTGCTTCTCTTAAACAAAATGCAACAATGTGCTCTGACGGTAGCTCAGTTGGTTAGAGTGTCACCCAGATAAGCCAAGGTTGCAGTTCAATCCCCGGTCAGAGCAAATGAAATACCAATAATGAAATACTTAACTTCAAGTAGAAGCACAATAAATGAACAAATTATACTTTGCATGTTATTTAAAGCAATGCTGAAGACCTTATTGTAGGGAGAGGGGTGGCTATTGTAAAATTTGATACTTGAACAATTCATCCTTCAAAGGTAGGTTAAATCCTACAGAAGAGAAAAAGGGTTTTCTCTAATAAATAAATGTCTCCTAAAACATATTTGAAGCGTCCCTTAAAATGGGTCCAGACTAAAAAGCAAGTTGAAAGTGATGAAATAAAAGCCACTAGCCGAATAATAATGATTAACAAGAAAGGTTTAGGAAAGAGATCTAGGTTCGAATTCCTGGCCATAGAACTTATAGAAACTTGTGACCTTAGATAAATTTCTTAATCCCTTTTAGCATCAATTTCTTCATCTGCAAATTGGTCATTGTGCTAAAAAAGAGATAGCAAAAAGTGGTATGATTAGCACTGAGCCTGGCACTAAGTAAAGGCTTAATATTAATAAGGTGGCTAAAATCAAATTGTCAAGACAAACTGGGGGGAGGGGAGATCTCATTAGTGACCTTGCATAATCTGCTATCGTTCTTGCTTTAAAACCCATTTTAAAAATTTGATTTTATAAAGAGAGGGATAAGAGAGAGAGAAATATCCATGATGAGAGGGACATCAAGGCTGACTCCTGCAGGCCCCCTACTGGGGGTCAAGCCCCCAACCTGGGCACGTGCTCTGACCTGAATCGAACCCACAACTTCCTGAGTTCACGGGTCCACACTCAACCACTGTGCCACATCGGCTGGGCAAAACCCACTCTTTTCTTGCTTGGTAGTGTAACTACTGGTACTTTTCTGCTGTTCACTCTTAGTGTACAGGGCTCTAGAGAACTAAAAAGAAAAAAAGCGAGAGGGGGTTAAAAACCGACTATCAGAGGTAGCAAGAACCAGGACTCGGGCAAAACTGTTTGTGCTGCAGATTTTGTCATTCTACCTTTCAAACATCCCACCGATCTCCCGCCGAGTTGATGGGGCTCGGGAGGGCATTTCCCGGTACGTATATGCTTATTAAAACAAAATCCCTTCAGGCAAAAGAAAAGTCTAAAGATGATGAGTTCTTACTTATTTGTTTAATTAATAAAGTTGTACATTTCAGACAGAAACTAACTTTCCAGGAAAACCGACCTAACTGAACAAAATTGTCCTTTGCCCGGCAGGCGTGGCTGAGCGACGACCTATGAACCCGGAGCTCACGGTTTGATTCCCGGTCAGGGCACATGCCCCGGCTGCGGGCGCGATCCCTCGTGTGGGCGGGCAGGAGGCGGCCGATCAATGATTCTCTCTCATCTCTGGTGTTTCTATCTCTCTCTCCCTTCCTCTCTGCAATCAATAAAAATATTTTTTTAAAAATCCTTTTCTATTCTGGATTGGAGTCCCCTTCTTCACTAAGCGCTCAATATTGAAAACGTTAGCTTCACTTAATTATTTTAAAAGTCAAGTGAGATACAAATTATTCTTTCTAAATTAAGTTTTAAAAAGTGAGCTTTAAAAAGAGATCAAGTAAATTGCCTACAGCTACATCGCTGGTAAGATACAGAAGCAGCTGGGATTCGCACTCGTATCTCCGGGCTTCCAAGCCGTTTCCGCTCTGCTAAAGCTTGTGCCTCCACTCGATTCCCTGGAAAACAGTTACTAAGCCTGTCCCCCTCCTCTCCCTGCGGCCAACCCTTCCATCTCACACTACTTCCGATGCTGGCCTATGAACTCCATACAACAGCAGGCCAGGCACACCAACTCTGGGAATCAGAGAATACAGTCCGGAAGAACAGAAACCAGCTTTCTTTTCTACGCCGGGCGGAGATTTGGCGCCACCACCAGCAGCGACAAACAGGCTAGGGTCCAGCTAGGCGGCAGACCGCGCCCAGGTCTCAAGTTTTACTCCAGGCCCACGTTCAGTTCAGGCCAGAAGGAGGAAGCAGGAAAGGTTATTCTTTCCCGCCACCCTGGCCACGGCGGGGGCACCGAGGAGAAGGAGGGCATCGCGGGAACACTGCACACAATACAACCTCAAGTCCTTCCTCGGCCGCTTACACACACTTACTTGAGCGAAGTAATTCCAAGAGACCAGGCTGGCGCCGGCAAAGGGAAGGGCTCCTCTGTCCTCCAGCTCCAGTCACGGACAGTGACGTCATCGAGGACGCGCCGCCAAGCGCGGAAGGCCCCGCGCCCCGAGCGCGCGCGCCCCCAGGAGGGCGGGGCCGAAGGCGGCGCCGCCTTTGAGCGTCACGCGCAGGGCTCTCTGCTTCGGGACTCGGGGTGGGAACATGTCGCGTCTGAAAGGGGTCGCGGGGCGGGATCCCCGAGCGGGTTTCAGAGCTGAAAGGGGAGACTGCGGTGCCTCCGTGCCCCAGGGGCTGCTAAAGGCGGCGAGGAAGAGCGGCCAGTTAAACCTGTCGGGGCGGAACCTCAGCGAAGGTAAGGTCCAGGGTGCGACCCGATTTGCGTCCTGTCAGAATGCCCTCGTTCCGGGCCACCTCCCTTTCCTCTGGCTTGGCTTTGGCCACCTTTTCCTCACGCTTCTGGCCAGGACCCCCTGGCTTTCATCGAGGTACTCATCGCACGCCCATTGGCTCGGTCAGCCCGGTTCGGTTCCGACTCTCTCTTCAGAATGTGTGGTGAAGGGACCCTGATGGGAATGGGCAAACATTTAAACGGGACGCCTTCCGGGATTCCCACAGTCTATGAGATAAACGACCTAATGTGTGACTAAATTAGCTATCACATCATGGGCAAATACTTTGTTGCTTTGGCCCTCATTTCCCTCCTTTTAATTTGACCTAAAATTCTGCACTGTATCAGCTCCTTTGTGAACTTTCTGCATGCCGCTGTTCCCTGACAAGACACTTTTTTTTGTGCACCCGAGCTGTCCTAAAATACAAGGAATAATGAGCATATTTCCCAAATTGCGGATCAGGATAGATGCCCTACAGAGTGAATTTGGGGCCATCCTGATAAACCTAATAAAAGCCCAACAAGCACCAATTTGGGTACCATGAGTGAAAAATAAATAGCCAGATGCTCTTCCGACTATCTGGAAGGTAGCGGGAGGTGGGGAAGGAGACAGTGTATCATTCTTCCGGTAATGATTTCCTCTATTTATAGTCAGGTTTTAGGCTATCTGGTATTAAAACTTTCCACTTTCCTTCTAATGATTGCTTTTTTGTGTGTGCCATGCATGTGTAGAGTAGACCAAGAAATCCTGCTGAATGAATGAAAGGGTATATGACCTAAAATCTCTGCTCTACCTGGTAGAGCTTTTAATCTATGGGAATATAAGTATTTTAAAACGACATGCATATACACTTGGTTTTCCCAAAGCTTGGAAAAATTTCCTTTATACCTGACAGGCTCACTCCTCTGCTTCCTGTAAGACTCTGTTCAGAGGTCCCAGGTCAGAGAGGCAATGGGGAGTGCCACATACTTATTTAACCGTTTGAGTTCCAAGCAGCGCAATCGCCCAGATATTGTACTAGGTAGACATAAAATAAAACAAGCGCTATCACGCTGTTTGGGTCTTTTCGTACTCATTTAGAGAAAGCGCGGGTTGCGCTGTTTGGGATTTTTCGACAGTGTTTTTTCAGTACCCCCTGGGACTCAAACGAATCGTATGTTTTCTCGACATAAAATCTCAGCAGCGCGATCGCGTTGCTTGGGACTCAAACGGTTAAACAGCGTTTGTTGTGTACTATCTATGTTTCTTCCAGATATTGTACTAGGAAAGTACCAAGGAAGCAAAGTGACACCTAGAACAATTCATAGTCACTTTAACATGAACTTTATTCAAATTTATTTATTAAGAACTAGAGGCTCGGTGCACAAAATTCGTGCACAGGTGCGGTCCCTAGGCCTGGGCGGTGATCGAAGCACGAGCGTCTGGCGTGGAAGGGCAGGTACCATCTGACCTCTGGGCCCTGGCAGCACCTGGGCTCCTGGGCCCCCCATGCATCCCCCTCCTTCTGTGTCACTGTGCCTGAGTCCCCACACAGATGCGGTGAGCACGGCCAGATGCCATGGACCGGGGTACAGCATGGGCCTCTGGGCCCGGCAGCACTGCACGAAGCCAGGTGGGCAGCGTGCTCTCTCCCAGCCAGCCTCTCAGACTGGCTCCTGCGAGAACCCACGGGGAACCCGACTGCCCCTGTAGTCCCTGTGGCTGTGGCCCGGCTCACCCGGAAGAGGCTGCGTGGGTGCGGGGTGGGCTCCTCGCGGGCGCCTGGTACCTGAGCGCATGGGCTTCCCCAGCACTCGAGCGCTGGTGTCCATGGTAGGGTAGCAGGGGGAGTGGGAGTGAGCTCGGTGGACACCCCGCATTTTCACCGCACCTCCGTCCCCATCACCCCCACCCCCAGGTAGCCAACGAGAGGTCGCAGCGCATCACCAATGGCCGCCATGTTCTACACTGCCCTCTGGTGGTCAGCACACATCATAGCGAGCGGTTGAACTCCCGGTCGAATGACCACCCAAGGGGACAATTTGCATATTAGGCTTTTATTTTATAGGATTGCATTTGTTAAATAATAAATTTTTGTTATACTCCAAGTCTTTTCTTTTCTCCTTCATATATACACACGCATATATGTGGATATTTGTTTATTAGACACACACACACACACACACACACACACACACGGTTACTTTCATATATTACATTATCTGGATTTTTAAAATTGGCATCTTTTTTTATTTCAAGTTAATGTTATTGGGGTGTAATTTATAAACAGTGTGTGCACCCATTTTAAGTATATAGTTCGATGAGTTTTGGCAGATGTATAATTGTGTAACCACTACCACAATCAAGTTATAGAACATTTCCAACACTTGAAAGTTCTCTTATGCCCCTTTGCTCTCAATCTAACCCAGTGCTCCACACAAATAGAGATTAGCCTCTTCCAGAATTTCAATGGAACTCCCATTTGACCCTGTGATCCCACTTCTAGGAATATATCCCAAGAAACCAGAAACACCAATCAGAAAGGATAGCCAAGAGACATATGAAAACATGCTCAAAGTCACTAATCATCCGAGAGATGCAAATCAAAACAACAATGAGGTACCATCTCACACCTGTCAGACTGGCTATCATCAACAAATCAACAAACGACAAATGCTGGAGAGGATGTGAAGAAAAAGGAACACTTGTGCACTGCTGGTGGGAATGCAGACTGGTGCAGCCACTATGGAAGACAGTATGGAGTTTCCTCAAAAAACTAAAAATGGAAATCCCATTTGACCCTGTGATCCCACTTCTAGGAATATATCCCAAGAAACCAGAAACACCAATCAGAAAGGATATATGCACCCGTATGTTCATAGCAGCACAATTCACCATAGCTAAGATCTGGAAACAGCCTAAGTGCCCATCAGCAGATGAATGGATTAGAAAACTTTGGTACATCTACACGATGGAATACTATGCGGCTGTAAAAAAGAAGGGACTCTTACAATTTGCAACGGCATGGATGGAGCTGGAGAGCATTATGCTAAGTGAAATAAGCCAGTCAATGAAGGAAAAATACCACATGATCTCACTCATTCATGGATAATAGAGACCATTATAAACTTTTGAACAATAATAGATACAGAGGCAGAGCTGCCTCACACAGATTGTCAAACTGCAGCGGGAAGGCCGGGGAGGGTTGGGGGGCAGGAGGGAGGGGGATAAGAGATCACCTGAAGGACTTGTATGCATGCATATAGACAACGACAGCCAGCATTGTGCAGGGAGGCTGAGCCTCCCCGCGCTTTGTTGGGGGGGGGGGGGGGGGGAGGAAGGACACATATGTAATACCCTTTGTAATACTTTTAGCAATAAAAAAAAAAGTTCTCTTATGCCCCTTTGCTGTCAGTCTAACCCAATGCTCCACACAAATATAGATTAGCTTCTTCCAGAATGGGGTGGGAATGAAATTATACATTTCTGATTTTTTTGTTTTAGGCTTCTTATACTGTTTTTTTATTTTGTTTATTTTGCTTTTTGAGACTCATTCTTTTTATTTTTAAACTAGAGGCCCGGTGCATGAATTTGTGCACTGGTGGGGTCCCTCGGCCTGGCCTGCGGGGATCAACTGAAACCGGCAGTCCTACATCCCCTGAGGGATGTAGTAGTGTGCAAAGTGGCAGGTGGCCGGGGAAGAGCCTGAGCGGGGGAGGAGCCCGAGCTGGGACCGGGGCACCACTCCTGCTCATCCCGGCCCTGCTGTGCTGCCACCACTGCTTAGTAGGCTCACTGCCGCTCTACTGTGGTCTCTGTGCACCTCTCCTAGGGTGATACCGGTGTGCCCATGAGCAAGAAGTGGTCGCAGGTTCGCGCCCAGTCAGTCCCAATGCGGTTCCTGATCCCAGTCCTGGTCCGGATGGGGAAGGGGCGTGCAGGAGGAGTGTCTGTGGGAGAGGCTAGTGCTGCCACAGCTGTGCTCGCCAGCCATGAGCCCAGTGTCTGATGCCCATTGGTCAGCTGAGCAGCACTCTTGCTGTGGGAGCACACTGACCACCAGGGGACAGCTCCTGCGTTGAGTGTCTGCCCCCTTGTGGTCAGTACCCGTCATAGCTACCGGTCGAATGGTCAACCAGTCACTTCAGCTTTTATATATATATAGATTTTATATATATCGATAGATAATCATCCATTCACTTATTGAAAGACAATTGAGTTTTTTCTAGTTTTTGGCTATTATGAATAAAATTGCCATGAACTTTCAAGTACAGTCTTTGTATGGACATATGTTATCATTTCTGTTGAATATGTCAGGTAATTTAGCAGCTACCAGAAACAGGAATGCCTTCCAATTCACTGAGAGGCAAGACTATATAGTTTTGCCAAGGTTTAAATCCCATCTCTGGTGTTTACTAGCTGTATAATGCTGGGTAAATTCTAATTATCCTCTGTGTCCCATTTTCCTCATCTATGAACTAGAATAGTATTAGCACCTACCTCACAGAGTTGTTATGAGATTTAAATGAGTTAGTATGTTAGAAAATTGCCTGTTATTTGTACATCTTATCTATTATTATTATTATTAGCTATTATTGTTAATACCAGTGCTTTTTCAGACTTAATACACACTTCTGTTATGAAATTTATAACATTACCTTATAAATGTTGATTTTCATGCCCTCTGTTACTCTGTTAGCTTAATGGTAGAATCCCTCCTTTCTCTCCATTAGGTGCTATGCAGATTGCATATATAGTAAATATAGTTAAATAAAGATAAAAGTGAGGTGTAATAGGTAAAATACATATCACATATTGTTTTTTAATCAACTTTTACTCTAATCTAGTTATAATTCATTGTTACTTGACTTATTTGAAGTATTTTTTTCTTTTATTTAAATGTTTCAGTAATTGCTTTTCAGTAGGCAAACTGAATAGCTGTTATAAAAGTATGTCACTTGGTATCTAACTGCTTCTTTTATGTCCTTCTTTTTGGGTCTGGTTGTGTTGGAAATAGTGCCTCAGTGTGTCTGGAGAATAAATGTGGATATCCCTGAGGAAGCTAATCAGAATCTTTCATTCAGTGCTACCGAGCGATGGTGGGAACAGACGGATTTGACCAAATTAATAATATCCAACAATAAACTTCAGTCGCTTACAGATGACCTCCGGCTCCTACCTGCACTCACTGTTCTTGATGTAAGTTGACTGATTATAAGTCTGGGTCGTTAGGTGAAGAGACTCTAATCTAAATTTAGGCTTTGATGAGCAGAAAACCCATTTCACTTGGTAAAACACAAGGAAGAATAACAAATTATCATTAGACATAACATAATGGTTAGGAGTGTAGAGTCAGAACATCACGCTGCAGATTTTGGCTCTGCCACTTGATAGCTGTGTAAACTTGGGAAAGTTACCTTTTTGTGTCTCATTTTCCACATCTAAACTAGGACTGAGACTACTACCTAATTGTAAACGTTGTTTTACAAACAGAATTGGTATTTAACAAGTGGTTGCTGCTACTCATATTTTTCTGTTGCTATAATTTTTAATATCATTATTATTCTGGACATTAAAGCAAATACAGTTGACTCTTGAAAAATGCAGGGATTAGGGACTCCAGTCTCTGCACAGTTGAAAATCCATGTATGACTTTTGACTCCCCGGAACCTTAATTGCTAATAGCCTACTGTTGACCAGAAGCCTTACCGATAATGTAAACAGTAGATTAACATATATTGATCACGTTATATGTATTACATGCCATATAGATTAAGCTAGAGAAAAGACAATATTAAGAAAATCATAAGGAAGAGAAAATACATTTACAGTATTTACTGGAAAAAAAATCTGTGTATAAGTGAAACCGTACAGTTCAAACCCATGTTTAAGGATCAACTGCACTTAAGATTAAAATTTTTATATAACTTTCAACATTGACTTCAATTATTGAACTTATATTTTTGTGTGTTTATTTAGGGACTATGTTTTAGTCTCTAGTTGCCATGTCATGTGATAAAGCGTGAATAGTTTATTTCACAATCTACACACTTTTGATGCCCTTAACTTAGGAACATCAACTATCTTCCAATTCACATATGAAAAGTTGGATCTAGTCAGATTTCTAGAGAAGTTTTTGTTTTCTTTATTTGTAAAATGAATATTGGCTTAGGTTCGTAGGACCTTGAAAACAATATGATTCTTTGAAACCATGAGAGAAGTCCCTCACCCACTTCCCATTTTTTTTAATATATGTTGACATAAATCATGCCATCAGAGGACTATTGTTAGTTTCTAACCCTCCCATCTCTCATTTGAGATTAAAATTCCACTCAGTGAGGTGAAGTTTTTTTAAATTGTAATATTTAATAGTAATGATGTAACTTCATAATATCTGAACAGCAGTTTGATCAATTTCAAACTCCTTTTCCTCTTCTATACACAGAACAAATTTCCAATACTCAACTCGATGCTATTGAATTAGAAGAACGGGATTATTGTTGAAGAATTTTGTACATTGGCAAAGCTAATATATGGTTAATTATAAGATTAAGATATTGACTCTTTTAATAACTTTTAGATACATGACAATCAGCTGACATCCCTTCCTTCTGCTATAAGAGAATTAGAAAATCTTCAGAAACTTAATGTCAGGTAAAATTTAAACTTATTTTTTAAAAGAATACTTATACTTTATTTTTTCCATCACTGTGTATCCCCTCTATGCCCTCTTCCAACCCCCCGCCCCCACCGCAGTCACCACACTGTTGTCCATGTCCATGAGTTCTCTCTCTTTCTTTTTTTTTTTGCTCAATCCCCCCTCTGGCGCCCCCCCCCCCCCCCCCCCCCCGGGTCTACCTGATATTTTTTAAAATGTTTTTGCTAGCCCTAGCGAGTTTGGTTCAGTGGATAGAACGTTGACCTGAGGACTGAATGGTCCCAGGTTCGATTCCGGTCAAGGACACATGCCTGGGTTTTGGGCTCATTCCCCAGTAGGGGGCGTGCAGGAGGCAGCCAATTGGTGATTCGCTCTCATTATTGATGTTTCTCCCTCTCCCTTCCTCTCTGAGATCAATAAAGATATATTTAAAAAAATTTTTTTTCTAACAATTTAAAGTATTTTTGTATTAGCTTAGAAATTGGTTAAAGCAGAATAAGAATGATAAGTTTTAATTCTCAGGTTATGTTTATTTTTTGTTTTAAAATTGTCTACATACTTTCTGGTTTTATAGATTCAAGGCCAGTTGATTTTTTAAAAATACTTTTGTTTTGCCCTGGCTTGGTGGCTCGGTTTGTTGGCGTGTCATCCTGTACACCAAAAAAGGTTGGGGGTTCAATTCCTGGTCAGGGCACATAACTAGGTTTTGGGTTCAGTCCCTTCTGGGGCTTGTGGGAGGCAACTGATAGATGTTTCTCTCTCTTTCTCTCTCTCTCCCTCCCTCCCTCCCTCCCTCCCCTTTCCTCTTTCTCTAAAAATCAATAAAGCATCTTCCGGTGAGAATTAAAAAAGTTGTTTTATGAAACAATTTTATGTGGTTATTTTAGAAAACCTCTTTGTTGATATCTGAAGTTTTAAGTTATTTTGTTATCAAAATATCTAAGTGTTAAGCAATAGGAATAAACTGAAAACAGTTCTTTCATTAATGATGAAAAATTTGATGGTTTTGATATTAGTGGTTTTTAATGTTTTCTGGGGACTCGTAGGATTCTGTGGATATGCTTCTGGTACTCATTGACAGATGTTTGAGAGGCCAGGCAGCCAAGGCTCTTCATTGCACATCCAGACTTTCAAGAAAGAATAACCAACTACCTTATTATATACACACACAGATACACACACACACACACACACACACACACACACACATACACACATATTAGGAGAAAATGGATTAGGGAAGATTTCATTAGGGGAAAAAGGTGTAAGTATTCAAAACATAGTTTGCAAACTATCTACACTAATAAAAGAGAAACATGGTAATTAGCGTACAACCGCTACCCTTCCCATTGGCTAATCAGCATATCCTTATGCAAATTAACTGTCAGCCAAGATGGTGGCCGGCAGCCAGGCAGCTGGAAGTGAACAGGGAGGCTTGTTTGCTCCAGTGACTGCGGACTCCCAATGTTCCCCGCCTGTGCTGCCCGCCTCTCAGCTGCAACTCTAAGCAACTATGTTGCAAATATAGAAGCTAAACAAAACCCCAGAAACTGGCTTTCAATCAGCCGGGCTTCAGCCAGCCGGACCACAACATTGTATCAAATACAGAAGGTAAAGGCCATAAACCTGCTTTCAGCAGCGAGGCCTCAGAGCTAAAGCTGGCCCAGAATAGAAAAAAGAAAAGAAAAAAAGGAGCAGTTGGGAGCTTCAGTCACTCGCCAGCCTGAAAACGGCCCTCAGCCCCTTAGCCAGACTGGCCAGGCACCCCAGTGGGGACCCCCACCCTGATCCAGGACACCCTTCAGGGCAAACCAGCTGGCCCCCACCCGTGCACCAGGCCTCTATCCTATATAGTAAAAGGGTAATATGCCTCCCAGCACCGGGATCAGCGGAGCAGCGAGGCCTCCCGCACCGGGATCAGCGTGACGGGGCAGCGACCAACCCTCGTGATCGCCCTGAGGCTCTGTCGTGAC
>NW_005871313.1:1432201-1520694 GCF_000147115.1 Myotis lucifugus | reverse complement strand
CCAGGGGCTGGGAGTGCAGAGCATGCAGCGGCCCCAATCCCTAACGCCACGCTCGTGCCTGCTGGATGTGCTAAGCAGTAGTAGCCATAACCTCCTCCTTGGGCATGCTCCGAGTGTGACAGGGTGCCTCGACACAACTCCCTTATCTGCCCTGCTCTGTGTTATGCCAGGGGGCAGCGCCACAGCGCCCTGATCCGCCTGCTCTGTGTGTGACAGTGCGCAGTGCCCCAACTCCCCCATCGGCCCTACTCTGTGAGTGACAGGGTAGCTCCTCAACCCCAGATGTGCCGTGCTCTCTGTCTGACAGGGAGGAGCTTTCCTACACCCTGATGGCCTCTGCTCTGTGCGTGACAGTGTACGGAGCCCCAACCCCACTGATGGGCCCTGCTCTGTGAGTGACAGGGGGCAGCGCCCCAACCTCCTGATAGGCCCTGCTCTGTGAGTGACAGGGGGCAGCGCCCCAACCTCCTGATTGGCCCTGCTCTGTGCGTGACAGGGGGTGGCACCGCAACCTCCCCATCGACCCTGCCTTGAGTGTGACAGGGGGCGGTTCCCCAACCCCCCAATCGGCTGTACCCTGAGCGTGACTAGGGGTGGCATCGCAACCTCCCAATACGCCCTGCTCTGTGCATGACAGGGGGCGGCGCCCCAACTCCCCAATCGGCCCTGCTCTGAGCCTGACCAGGGGCTGCACCTAGGGATTGTGCGTGCCCTCTGCCACCCGGGAGCAGGCCTAAGCCAGCAGGTCATTATCTCCCGAGGGGTCCTAGACTGCTAGAGGACACAGGCCGGACTGGGGGACCCCCCTCCCCCCCAGTGCACAAATTTTTGTGCACCGGGCCTCTAGTGATTTATAAAATAGATATTGTTACAGATCCATCTAACATAGTATAGCCAAGTGTCAGTTTTCTGAAGGTATGTTAGTTAACTGGTTTGAGGAAAAACAGTACTTCAAACAATAGTCCTCATCTGGTGAAAACTTTAAAATCACCATAAGTTAACAAAATTATTTATACACAAAAAAGGTGCTAATTGTTTAGAACTATATTAGAACTTCCCCTTACAAGTCAAGGCATGGGTGTGGCCTGCAAAAAGCAAGACTAGGTTGGGTTGAGAGGAAAAGGTGAGGGAGAATAGAGTGCATGTGGCTTTAGTTTTAGCTTCCGAGTATGAACAATGGAGGAAATAAATGATGAAAAGAAATGGAGGAAGTATACAGCTAGAATTACTCTGCTCAACTAGCTCCCCATCAAATATACAAAGATTTTGATTATATAACCAACAGTAGTAACCAGTTTCTGACAATTTTCAGTGGTTCTTATTTTAGAAAACCTTTTGGCATTTTTATTTCAACTAGTTCTATTTTAATATAACTTAAGGTTATTGTTAGTTACCCCATTATAAATTTCTCCATTATCTGTTGAATAATTGTATGTGGCATGAAAAGAGAGTGGAATTCCCAAGTGAATAGTTGAGGTAAATCTGGGAACAACCTAAGTCATCTCTTAATTATCCGGGAGCGTGTCATCCTTGGTGACTTGGGACTTCTCTTAAACCAGTAAGCTAAGTATCTCTATAGAAAGACTGAGGTGAAATGTTAAAACTAGGTACAAAGAAGAGTGGAGTTTTATATTACATTCAAATGGACATGCCAGGTCCTCAGACAGAAACAACTATTTTTGTCTTGGTCGATAACTTTAAAACATAACCCCTATATAAGATGTGCTGCATTGTAGTGTGTGTGTGCGCACATCTTTGTAAAAATTCTGAAACTCAGGTGCAGTATAAAGTAGTAAGAATCCAGTTTCACACTATATGTAGAATTAAGAGTTGATTATAAGGCAGCAATCAAAAGTTCACAAATTATTTGGTTAAAAATCTTTTATTTCTTTGTTGTTTTCCATTGAAACCCTCAATTTGATTACTTTAGGATATGAGCTTGATAACTTTAATATTAGTAAACATATTTCATGTTTTTAATGAGTCCATGTAGTTGGAAAGCATTAAAAAAACCTTTATAAATATTTAATAAGTTGTCAACCGATGATTCAGCCTTTATTTTATTAATAGCCATAACAAACTGAAGATACTCCCTGAAGAAATTACAAATCTAAGAAACCTGAAGGGGCTGTATCTCCAGCATAATGAACTAACTTCTATACCAGAGGGATTTGAACAACTGTTCAATTTAGAAGATTTGGTAAGTTGTGATTTTCCAATTTTTGTATAATTTGGGACTGATCACATTTTTCATTAGGCTGAGAATCTTTATGTATGATTAAAATCATGAGGAAATGGGCAACTGATCATATGATTAGGTTACCAGAAACTATGCATTTCGATTAGATCATTAAATTAGTAATTGTAAATTTGTTTTTCTTGTTTTCTTATGAAATCACCTTAGGTTTTAATTTAGGAATAGAGTTTGGGAAAGGGGTGATGAGAATCACTTTGTTATTCAGAGGCTTTTATGGCTTAGCAAAGTAGAGGAAAGGTGTTTTGAGCATATACCAATTCCCTTTTCTATACCCATTCCACTTCCTCCTTTATAGGCCTTATAGCCTTCCTGTCCTCTGATTACCCAGGTAATCCCTTTAAGGCCTGCCTTTTTGCTCTACTTTTTAAAATGGCAACATAATCTGGCAAAATTTTTATTACATCTGTGTCACATCTTAAGAAGAGATAACTGTAAAGCAATAGAAATATTATTTTAATCATATTATTAAGTATTATAAAAATAATGGGCACTTTGTTTTGTGCTTTACATATGGCAAGGTAGATAGTTTTATCTCCTAATACAGATAAGAAACTAGGCTTATAAAAAAGAAGCAACTTATTGGAAGTCATTCAATTAATAAGTAAGGAATTCAGGACTTTAACATAAGCCAGTTTGACTCCAAAGTGTATTTTTCCACCCACTTTACCACAAGGAATAACATTCCACTGTAAGGTATCCCATCAGAAAGACATTAGCTATATTAGATCAGATGTTCTAATAATCTCTACCCCACATAGTAATTTAGTATTATATTTTTGTTCTTTTCCCTCTTACATGTTTGGAAAACTAATTTATGTCATTTTAGCCTCAAAGTTTATTTCTTTAGGGAAAATTACTTCTTTTACTTCTATTTTATTTTTTTTCCTGTAAAAACACCCTTCTTGGTATATCCCATTATCTCCTCTAGTGTTTGAAATCAAAATACACACTCTCTTCAATCATTCCTTTAGTATCTCTGTCAATCTAGTTAGATTGGAAATAAGGTTTGGAAAGTTAGGTAGATAAAGTGAATGGCAAAGGAGGGAAAGGAGGGATTTTCTTAGGAATTTAATGGAAAAAGGGAGCAATTGAATTTTTTTTAAGAGTCTATAGTAGGAAAAAAACGTGATAAACTACAGCAGTTCCCAGTTATTTCTTTGAATAGGTTCCTGGATTATAGGTAGCATAATGAAAGGATGTTTCAGTGAGAATTGTGTCAAGGATTCAGTATCAAATAAACCATAATGTGAGCAACAATATATTAAAACATTAAAAGTATAAGAATCTGTAATAATTTACACTGGTAATATTTCTTAGTTAGGTAATAACTAACTTTGTATAATGGTACTAAATAAATATTTACTGAAGAATTGGCAGTATAAATATCTATTTAAATATATAATTAAATTTAGATCTAATTTAATTATTAACTACAATAATTAAATGTTTAACTTTTTTAGTAATTTGTTGATTTGGGTTATTTAAAATGAATTTGTGAAGAATTAATATCTTTTCTCTAGTAGGAACTTTTATTTTAAGCTTTTTATTTGGAATAATTTTAGATTTATGTGTATATATACACACACACACACACACACACACACACACACAAGGTTAAGTGATCGACCGACCAACCAACCATCTGTCCGTCCAACTGACCATATGACGCGCACTGGTAGTTTAAAAATAAATGTTGACTCGGGCATGCTCGATACATATAAAGCTCTCGCTGGCGCCAATTGCACGCGTGTTTTAATTTTATAATACTATATTACATATACTACTTTGACATGTAATTTTTGCAGTAATGTAATTACTGCAGGAATCTTTCTTCTAGTTAATTTCCTTTCAATGTGCACGAATCTGTGCACCGGGCCACTAGTAGAAATATAAAGAAAGTACAGAGTTTCTGTATTCCCTTCACCCAGATTTCCTTAATGTTAGCATATTGCATAACCATAGGACATTTGTAAAAAGTAAGAAATTAATATTGGTACAATATTACTAACTAAACTACAGATTTTATTAAGATTTCCCAGTTTTCCACTAATGTTCTTCTTTCTGTTCTAGGATCCAATCCAGAATACTACATTGCATTTAGTGTCAGTAACTTTTAATATTATACAATATTTATTTATTAGTAATCTATTAATTCTTAGAATTTAGAGTATTGGAGTTGTAGATTATTATGTTGTATGTTATAGATTACGATGATATGTTATTTTCCTATTGTTTACAATATAACAGTATTGTACTTTTTATGCATTTTTTACCTTTTTGTATCTTCTTGATTTATTTAGAATTACAGAATACAATTGTTTAATTTTAGATTAATTGAAAGTCTTCAGAGAGAATTTCCTTTAAGTTATTTTTTTTCTATTCATTGTTACTATTGGACCTATCTAACAGTTTCCTGATAGCTAATGGAGTACTTACACCGACTTCAAATATCATAAGAAGAATTATTTGTTTTATAACATTGCCTTTTAAAGGGAGTTTCAAAAAGAAAGTTCTTGTGTAACTGTTTGAAGAAAAAACAGAAACAATGACTAAAAGAAACATTGTGGTATAAAGATTAATTAGGCAAGCTTGAATGAATGAATACTGTAGTACTGTAGTGGACTTCTAGAATTAGTCAAAGCAGACTTACTGAGGTCAGCAGAAAATCAAGAGGGAATATTTTTTCCTCAAAAATTAAAATGGCTATATTTTCAGCTTTAGTTTCCCTTCCCCACCCCCAAGAATATTTCTTTCTTGCAAAGTTATATTTCATTTTGTATTACAGTTTACCCATAGTTTGCCCTATTTATCACAGGTATTCAATAAATATTGGATAAACAAATGGATTTTTTATATTGAAAATAGGATACATAGTAGAGCATGACTTACTTTTTATAAACTGTTTCTGAAGTCAGAATTTATTCTGATTTCTCTCTGCTACATTATTGGATATTAGTGGGCCCACAAAATATTGAGGTAATGAATGATGATTTGTGAAATTATCAGTGGAGGAAGGTTAAAAAATACCCTCAGAAACATATATATTTTTTAAAATAATGTTTCAATTCTTGCATAATTCTAGAATACCCTTTAGGGATAATTTATTTATTTTTATAGTTCATTCATTCATTCTGTCTTTCTCTTTTTAAAGGATCTTTCAAATAATTGTCTTACAACTGTTCCTGCTAGTTTTTCTTCTCTATCCAGTCTGGTGCGACTCAATCTTTCCAGTAATCAACTGAAGAATTTGCCAGCAGAAATAAGTGGAATGAAAAGTAAATCTCAGTTTTAAAAAATACATATATTTGAAGTTGGTGAAACTTACTTTTATCAAAATAAATTTTAATACAGATACTTGCAGAAAAGTAAAATAATAGATTATATGGTGGTAAATGCAAATAGTAACAACTAGTCAGATTTTCTCCAGGCCATTATTATCTATCAACTTCCTCAACAACGCCAAAAAGATACTTTGGCATATCAAAAAAAAGGAAAAGAAAATATGATTATAAATTGTGACAAAATTTTATACCTGAGAAATTAAGGTTTTGAGCTGTGCTATATTTTCATTCTTTCATTCAGTATTCACTAAGAGGTTATTCCCTTTTCATAGGTGTTTCTATGTATGACATCTGGTTATGTCATCACTGTAGCCTCCTTGTGGTTCATAATTAATAATGACAAGAGATAGTCTAGTTTTGCCTAAATTATGAATCCTTTTTAAAAAAATGTTAAAATTTAGTGCGACTATTACAGTTTTCCACTGAACCATCATATTGAAAGTATTATAAAACTAATATTAAGGGATAAAAATACGTAAGGTACATTCTAAGTACCTTTTAAATAACTATACTTAATAATCTTAGAATTCTTGAGTTAGAGTTCAAAATCATTAAACCGCTTTTTTTTGTTTAAAGGCAAACTGTTATTTCTTGGTTGATGACCACAGTGTGTATCAGCTGTAGACTATTTACCTTATCTAGTCTATTCTGCTAATCATATGTAAGCCCTCTTCGTTTTTTAACCCTTGTTTTGTAAAGGAAGTCATAAAAGTGATTTTGTATAGTTGATTACAGATCATTTGGAGGTGAATTTGTAAAATTGTATATTTTATTTTAATAGTTATTTGTCATTTATAATAAGAATTATAAATTAAATCTGCATAAATGAAATTGACGTTTTAGGGGAGCCTTTACTTGTAATACCAGTTAAGACTGCTTGTCTTTGCCATTTCCCAATAAAGGTATTAGGAAGTAGAGTTAAACCATAAAATATGGTATCTGGAGTGAGTATATAAGAAACATTTTTTTCGTAAATTGATTGGAAATATCTTGAGATACAGGAACAGATGAATATACAGCAATTTTTCTAATATCTATAATAATCTATAATGATAAAAGCATAATATGCTAATTAGACTGGACAATCTAACGATCTTCCGGACATCCTCTGGACAACCTTCCGGACGACCTTCTGGACAAAGCCGGGGCTGCGAGGGCCGAGGCAAGCCACCACGGCTGTGAGGGCTGAGCCCCTTGCACGAATTTCTTGCATTGGGCCTCTAGTACTGTATAATTAATGATCAGATGCTTTCTGTACTTTAGTCACAGCAGCAATACTTTAAAGCTGTCATTATTAGGACATTTAGTAGTTATTTCACTATTAATGACTGGATCCTAAGAACAATATCTAACATTTGTATACTTTTTAAAAAACTCAAAATCCTTTTACATATACAGTTTTGCCATTTAGGGGATGTGCATATTATTAACATTTTAAAGATTCATAAACCTTGACTAGAAATTATATTGTAAATTATAGAGCAAGGGATTGAGTCCTCTTACTCCATCATCCCCACTACTTTTTCAACTATATACTGTTTGTATTCTCAATCAGGGCTTTTAAGATGCAAACAGTTGTGAAAACTACAGCCTCTAACTTTCAAACACACTTTTGTTTATAGAAGTTACTGGATTTGGGGTGGATGAGATTGTGATATTTTTCTTAATGCTCTAGCCAAATAATGTATTGTTATATTATTAGTTGAAAGCAGTACTATTACATTTATTTAAAGAAATTAGCTTTTTAATCACTAAAAGACTGCAGTCTAAGGTATTGTAACAACTCAGTCTTGAATTATTTTAAAATTGACAGGCTTACAGTACGGGAAAAAAATGTATATAGCTTATTCAAACTTGAGGGTTGAGAGTGAATTATGGAAAATTGTGGCTATTATAAGTGGAAGAATCTGTATTATGGGTTAGGGAGAAAACTGCATTTTGAAGTTTTAAGTGAAAGAAGACCTTTACTTTTTTCAGTTTTGTTTTCTGTTCTTTTTTTTTTTTTAATTTGAGCTATCAAGTAAATATTAGAACTTTGGAAAACTTATATCTACCACCATGAGTTTGATAGCTTCTTTCTTTTTAAAAAAATATATTTTATTGATTTTTTACAGAGAGGAAGGGAGAGGGATAGAGAGAGTCAGAAACATTGATGAGAGAGAAACATCAATCAGCTGCCTCCTGCACACTCCCTACTGGGGATGTGCCCACAACCAAGGCACATGCCCTTGACCGGAATCGAACCTGGGATCCTTGAGTCTGCAGGCTGACATTCTATCCACTGAGCCAAACCAATCAGGGCCTGTTTTAAGAAAGAAAGGTCCAGGAGGTAAGAGAGAGATGTTACAAGTAAGAAATTCTTGTCAAGAGTGTTAGCTAAGATGTGAGAGAAAGCATGTACTTAAAAAAAAATGGAAGAAGAAAGGATGGAAAAAAGACAGGCAGTATGTATGGAAGAAGAATAAGAGGGAATACATAAAAATCCAAGGCTTTTTGACAGTCAGTTTCCCTATTTTAAATACTGATATGTTTAAGCTACTGATATCCATTTATACATATAGTATGAATGTATAGTTATATATCTATCTTAAGCTGTTTCTTTTTAAAGGTATATAATTACGGAGGGAATAATCTCATAATGTATACTTTAAACAGGGTGGGGCAAAAGGTTTAGAGTTGTGAGTATGCAAAATAGTTTATTATATTATTTATTATTGTATTATATTTTATAGGAACAACTATAAACCTACTTTTGCCACACCTTGTACATTTTAGAGTACTTTAACAGAGTACCAAAGTTTTTAAAAATCTGTTACAATAATGACATGGACTATTATAAAACAATTTTAATATCAATTCTCTTATAATTAAATGAAAAAAATCTTAGTTCATGTTTATTTAATTCAGTGCCACTCTAGGATTCTTGATTATTATAAAAGTATACAACAGCACAGATATATAAGTTTTCATGATTACATATACATTTTTTTGAATGTACATAAAATTATAGACCAATATTTTTTCTCTATTAAAATAATTTTTTTGCTAAATATGTATTACAGGATTAAAGCATTTGGATTGTAATTCAAATCTGTTGGAATCTATACCTTCTGAATTGGCTGGCATGGAATCACTAGAATTGCTTTATTTGCGGAGGAATAAATTACGTTTTTTACCAGAATTTCCTTCTTGTAAATTATTAAAGGTACTATTTAGTTGATTATTGAGTAACTATATATTTTTCAAAAGTTATTTATGAAAATGAAATTTTTAATATTGCTTTACATTGGAAATATGTGTTTAAGTGCTACGTTTTTCCTATGTTAATAGTTTTTGGAATTTTAATATGGCTAAATGCATTAATGATATTAGTAATATATACATTTTTAAAAAGAAATAATTTAAAAATAGAAATTTGTCCATTTTACCTGATGATCAGTTTATACCTGGAGAAGTAGTAGATGATGAGGCTAACATGGTAAGTTGGGACCATATTGTAGGAGACCTGGAATACCGATATTTGTATCTATTTCTGTTAGTTGCCACCTCTCACGTTTACCTGATCATAATCAGATCTGTTTAAAATTAATTTCTTTTGGTTATAAGTATTTAGCATTAACATTATCTTCTAAATTTGCCATGCTTTGCTTTCTTTTATGTATACTTTTTATGTATTAGTGTTAAAAACATTTCTCTTAATACATGATGTTAAAAGATATTATATATAATAATTATCATTGAAAGTGTGGAATAACAAACATAACAAGATAAATAACTTTTTAACTTATACTGATTTGTTTTAAAACTTTAATCTTTTGCCCTGACCAGTGTGGTTCAGTGGTTGGAGCATTGGTCCATGTACCACAGGGTCTTGGGTTCAATTACCGGTCCAGGGCATGTACCTGCATTGTAGGGCATTCCCTGGCCGTGTTCCCTGGCCCAGGTCGAGGCATGTTCAGGAGGCAGCCAATTGATGTGTTGTTGCTCCCTCTCTCTCCCCACCCTTCCCTCCCCTCCCCCTCCCCCTCCCCCTTCCCCTCCCTTTCTCTTTCCCTTCCCGTTCTCCCCCTCAAAAAAAACACAAAAAACTTTAATCTTTCATCAGTATAGTTCTTGGATTTGTATTTTTATTCTATAAATGTAACTATTAAATCCTTTCTCTTTTTTGGTTTTGTAAACTTTGAACTTTGTTAGACCTTTAATTATTTTTAAATTACTAGAAAAATTTTGAAAAAAATTTTTTTTAAAATATATTTTATTAATTTTTTATAGAGAGGAAGGGAGAGGGATAGAGAGTCAGAAACATCAATGAGAGAGAAACATTGATCAGCTGCCTCCTGCACACCCCCCACTGGGGATGTGCCCGCAACCAAGGTACATGCCCTTGACCGGAATCGAACCTGGGACCCTTCAATCCGCAGGCCGATGCTCTATCCACTGAGCCACGCCAGCCGGGCTGAAAATTTTTTTGCTGTCATTTTTCTTTAGCTGTAAGATAGCTTAAATGTAATTGAAAATTTAAGCACTTTAGTGATTAGGAAGTTACGTTTTTTCTATGTGCTTTTCAATGATTTGAACTTAAAATTTCAATTTTATTTTCATTATGTAATATAACATTGATTACAGAAATATACATGATTGATCTTTGGTTTTGTAGGAATTACATTTAGGTGAAAACCAAATTGAAATGTTAGGGGCAGAACATCTTAAGCATCTGAATTCTATCCTTGTGCTAGACCTCCGGGATAACAAGTTAAAATCTGTTCCAGATGAAATTACACTACTACAATCACTGGAAAGGCTTGACCTAAGCAACAATGATATTAGCAGGTAAGTTTAAAGATCAAGTGAATAAGAAATAAGTGTATTTGGTTATAATTCATAAGTTAAAATATTTATAAAAAGTACATAAAAATATTTTTTTCTAAATTAAATATTTTCTGTGCAGGTATCAGGTACAGACCTACAAAGAGTAATTAGATTTTGTCCTTTACAGCAAGCTTAATATGCTAATAGAATGAGATTCATCTATAAGCTACTCTGACCTACTAGAATGTAAACTCTCAGAAGGCTGCATTTTTATCTGTTTTGTTCACTGCTCTAACTTCTAGATCAGTGTCTGGATATATAGCAGATGCCTGGTAAATATTTGTTGAATTTGTTAAATGACTGTAAAGCCATGGGAGAGATATAAAATGCTTTGGGGGCTTGAAGGAGCTAGGAATTACAAGTTATTGAGAGGTATCAGGATAGACTTTGTGGAAGAAGTAATATTTTTAGATGATCTTTAGGACTGGGACTAGGGTGAAGCAAGTTAATTGTCTAGACTAGAGCACAAATTTAAGAATGTACTCACTTTCATGGTCATGCTTCATTCTAGTCCAAAGCTTTGAAAGTTCAGAAAATTATAGGGATGTATTCAGAGAACAGTAGAGTCAAATTGATCTGGTGAATAGGATGCAAGTAGGCAGATTATGAGAATTTAGGACTTAAGAGATAAGTTGAGGCCATATGGAAGAGGTTCTTGAAATACCTGTGAAGAGTCAGTTTTCATTAGTTAAGAGGTGGAGAGCTATTGAACGATTAACAACAGAACCAAATTTATTGTAATTTATTAGAAAATAAATTGGTGATAATGGGTAAGATACATTGGATAAGAGTGGTTTTGTAGGTGGGAAGTCTAGGTAAACTCTATTAGATTAATCTAATAATGTTTAGCATTAAGGAGCACTTTCTATTATATGCAATTCACTGTATTTACAGCTTTGTAGATTTCCAGTTCACTATATTGACAGTGTTGGAGATGGGGAGGAGGAGGGTAGTGAGCAAAGAATCATAAAATGTTATAAAACTATAATATGGTTACAGTTAGTTGTGAGTACATGAAACATAGTTTATTATTGTATTATTTAATAATTACTGTATTTTCCATTTGAACATCTGTAAACCTACTTTTGCCCCTATTGTATTTAGAGATAGAATTATTTCTACAGATACAAAAATATGACTCAGACTTACCTGGAATTATATACCAGTTAGATGTCTGAAGTTTTGTGTTTGGATGTCAAAAACAAGTTTTGCTACTTATAGAAGGTGAAAGGTTAGGCAAGGCAGATTTTCTTCTATGTGAATATTTTAATAGTGTTTTAAAAAATCAAAGTTGTTTTCAACTTTGGAGAGCAACACTTTTCACTTCTACTTATGACAGTTTTAATAAGTGGCCTGGATATCCCTTAAAGTGCTTACCAAACAACTAGTGAATGAAATAAATCTCTTGCCTCATAGATATTGACATGTAAGTTTTTCCTCATGGCAGTTTTATTTTGGCTACTGCATAAAAGCAATGGAAAGCAAATATTTAAAACAAAGACTATGATACATAATATTAAATAAATAAAGTAATTGGTAGAAATATTTCTGATATATATGTTCCTCTTTTTCCAGAGCTCTGGAGAGAGAGAGAGAGAGAGAGAGAGAGAGAGAGAGAGAGGGAAACGTATGGCTTTTGTCATTCATTCATGTGATTGTGTGTATCAGCAGTTCATTTTCATTATAATGGAGTGTTAATCCATTATACAGCTATACCACAATTTATTCTTTTCTTCACTAGTTAGTTGATGGGCATTTGAATTATTTTCAGTTTATTGGCTATTGTGAACAGTCATGTAAAAGTCTCTGTAAGGACATTATTTTCATTTCTCCTGGGTAAATCTGTAGGAGTGGGATTGCTTAGTTGTATGGTAAGTGTAAGATTCTGCTTTTCAGAGTGGCTGTACTAATTTAAATGCTCACCAGCAACATAAGATAATTCCAATTTATATTTTGGTTAAGTGCATATGTATCTTTTCCCCTGAGAATTCTTTAAGGGCAATAATCTTGATATCCTACACCAATGCCTATTTAAATATTTAATTGTAGATGCTTAATTTTGAGATTGGATATCCAATCTCAACAGGTTATCTTTTTGTGTGACAGAGATAAAAATGACTTTTCTTATTGAGTGAAAATAAGAATTGGGCTATTAAAATTAATTTTTTTTCTTTTTGTCTTTAGGAAGAATTTTATTTGCTTTAACGGCAGAATCAAAATATTTAGTACCAGTGAGGATAACTATTTTGAATCAGTGATTCAGTCGAATTTATATTTTGACCATTTACTTTTAGCACTGGATACAATTTAGCGAATGTTTTATAGCTCATATTCTTTTTTAGCAATCACAATATGATAATTTCAAACAAATCTGTTTTTTCTTTTACGTGTACAGCTACCTCAAAGGGAAATATTGTAGACCTATATTACTTGGGTTTTCTTTGACACTTACTTATATGTTTTTAGTTTTATAATCAACTATTTGGTTAAATTATTCTTACCCTTAATGTTTTCCCTGAAATCAATTTAATCTTTTGTAGTCTGCCCTATTCTTTGGGAAAACTTCATTTGAAATTCCTGGCTCTAGAAGGAAATCCTATGAGAACCATTCGAAGAGAAATTATAAATGTAAGCATATTTGGAAATCAGTTTTTAAATTTGAAATTTATACATATGTGCTGATGTATAAAACTTTTAAGATGTCTTAGTGAATATGTGCCTTCCCACTTTTTTAGAAAGGAACCCAAGAAGTCTTAAAATATCTACGAAGCAAGATTAAAGGTACTTTTCAATTTTCTTCTGTGTTAGAAAGATGATATGAAAGGTAGTAAAGTACTAATAGTACATAAATTTACATGTATTTGGGGTATACATAATTAGAGGAAATGGTTCCTGGCAGGTGTGGTTGTAATAATCAATCCATATAGGCCATAAGTATGTTGAAGTTATAAAAATATCCTTAAATCCACAATAATAATGTTCTGTCTTTAATCTGTTGATTTGTGTGTTATAGTGTACCAATTAGAAAATGTAACAAAGCAAAACTTGACTTCTATCGTATAATATATGGGCTTTATCTATAGCTATCTATCTATCTATCTATCTATATCAGTGGTTCTCAACCTTCCTAATGCTGCGACCCTTTAATACAGTTCCTCATGTTGTGGTGACCCCCAACCATAAAATTATTTTCGTTGCTACTTCATAACTGTAATTTTGCTACTGTTATGAATTGTAATGTAAATATAGGATATGCAGGATGTATTTTCATTGTTACAATTTGAACATAATTAAAGCATAGTGATTAATCACAAAAACAATATGTAATTATATATGTGTTTTCCGATGGTCTTAGGTGACCCCTATGAAAGGGTCATTCAACCCCCAAAGGGGTCGAGACCCACAGGTTGAGAACCGCTGATCTATATACACATACATACACTAGAGGCCCAGTGCACGAAATTTGTGCAGGGGGTGTGTGTGTCCCTCAGCCCAGCCTGTACCCTCTCCAATCTGGGACCCTTTGGGGAATGTCCAACTGCTGGTTTAGGCAGTTGGACATCCCTCTCACAATCCGGGACTGCTGGCTCCCAACCGCTCGCCTGCCTGCCTGATTGCCCCTAACCGCTTCCCCTGCCAGCCTTATCGACACCTATCTGTTCTCCTGCCGGCCTGATTGCCCCCAACTGTTCTCCTGCCGGCCTGATTACCCCCAACTGCCCTTCCCTGCAGACCTGGTCCCCCCCAACTGCCCTCCCCTGCTGGCCCAGTCGCCCCTAAGTGCCCTCCCCTACTGGCCTGATTGCCCACAACTGCTCTCCCCTGCCAGCCATCTTGTGGTGGCCATCTTGTGACCATATAGGGGCGGCTATCTTTGACCACATTGGGGCGGCCATCTTGTGCGAGGGCGTGACAGTCAATTTGCATATTACCTCTTTATTATATAAGATATGCTTATTTATGTAGTATATGTATGGGTTTTATATACATGGTATAATCTGTAATAATAAAAGCATAATATGCAAATCAACTGAATGACCGAACAGCAGAATGACCATCCGGATGACCACACTATGACACGCACTTGCGCCAGGCCAGCCAAGGCAGGCTTGATTCTTGCGCTCCTCTGATCTGCTATTGGGTATAATATTCTTTATTTCAGTCCGTGTATGCTTAATTTCTAGTTGTTTCTTTATCATAGCATCGAGGGTCTCATTAGTTTTTGTGAGGCTCTCCTCAAGTTTATTGCAAGCCCTCAAAATTGCGTTTTTTAGCTCTATATCCTCCATTTCTGTCATGTTTTTTTGTCTCCGCATTTTTTATGCTTTCTTGGTGCACCCCCTTGTGGTCTTTGTGCGCAGTCTTGTTCTAGTTAAGCCTTGATTGTTGTAGTTAATACTAGAGGGATTTGACCACCAGGCCGACTGGCTGTGAGAATCAGCTGTGGGAAAACTTCTGTCCTCTGGAGAGGTGCTAATCTAGCCTTTGCCTGAGGCTATCCGGCAAAAGGCTCTGCACAGGGCTTGGGCGGGACGGGTCGCACAGGATCAACAGGGCGGGCGGAGGGAGCAGTTATGGCTGCTCTCAGTCCCGTTCCCAGAGGCTCTGCTTCTCAGAACCCCGGCAGCCACTGCAAACCTCGGAGAGAAAGCTGCCCTCAGGTTCCAGCTGATGCCGGACAATCCCGCTTCTCCCGTCTGAGTCTGAGTCCCTAGAGACTCGCCCGGATCTGGAGCCCAGAGTCTGAGACTCACTCCCGACCGAAAAATCAATATTCTAAAAGGAAGTTTCAAGGTGGCAAGACTTTGGTCCCCTTCATCCTCTATTCCTAGTTTGCTGAGTGTGTGTGTGTGTTTTTTAAATCATGAATGAGTGTTGGATTTTGTCAAATGCTTTTTTATACATCTGTTGCTATTGTTATTGGTGGGGTGCCATCTGTGTCCCCATCTGTTATCGGTGGAAGTGGAGTTCTTGGGATGTCACAAGGAAAGGAATTTTGTGAGACTTGCAGGGAGGATGAGTGATCTTTACTTCCATGGAATTAAGCCCCTGGGTTCCCAGTGTACCATTTCCCTCCGTCTTGCCATGAAAAAAGTCCAATCTTGTCTTCAGCAGGGCTAGAATTAAGGCCACTGCTCACAGTCTCTGCTCCGTATTAAGGCACAGTCCAGTCCAGCATCTGGCCAGCTTAGTTTGTGTTCCCAGCTGTACTCCATCCATTGTGTGTGTAGAGAGAGAACAGGCAAGCACACAGGACGAGTGCGGGTCATGGAGCAAGAATGTCAGAGCACAAGAGCAGAACAAGAGAGCGGGAACTCTTTGGGAATTATGTAGTCCCAAATTTTCAGGAGCTTGCATTGGGGTCCATGCTCCTAACCGATCCATTGTTTCCCAGGCTAGACTGATAGGCAAGTAGCTTCCCTACGTCACCCCTGCTTCTCTGTGCATGCTTCCTTCTCCCCCTTTGTTGGATCTCTTCCTTCAGTGTTCTGCAGGGAATGGACCCATGGCTTCCTGGTGAAGCTGCCTAGATGACCATGCTTATAATGTCTTGCCTCACCTTTGCTCTCTTCCTATTATTAGTATTAATAACTAGCTAATTATGACAATAACAGTATGGTCATGTCATTTTTCTTTTTTAGCCTGCTTATGTGAAGGATTACATTAATTGATTTTTGAACCTTGAACTAGCCTTGCATACCTGCATTAAATTCCACTTGGTTGTGGTGTGTAATTTTTTTAAATACTTTTTTAGATTTGATTTGCTAGTGAAGGGAACCAACATTTTGCCATCCTGAAGTTGCCTTTTGGAATATTTATTTTCAGAAACAAGACTCAGAGGTAGGCTTTGACTCTCTTCCCTTTCCTGCTCAGGAGATTCAGAGAAACCTGCTTTAGAAAGAGAGCCTGGCTTAATCACCTTAAGAATCTTTACACTAGCATTAGTTAGGAAGACTCCAAGTGTGTTTGCTAAATGCATCCTGTGTCCCATTGTTTCTGAGTTGTCTGGCAAAAAGTTTCAATCGCACTGTACGTGTGCGCCTGCACATGGTATTTTGTGGAAGAGCCACACTGAAGGGGCCAAAGAGCCGCATGTGGCTCGTGAGCCATGGTTTGCCGACCACGGGGCTATCCAGTTTCCCTGCATCATTTGTTGAAAAGGCTATTCTTTTCAACAAGGTCTTTCCATTCTCGTTGAAAATCAGTTGACCATAAATGTAGGGTGCATTCTGGCCTCTCAATTTTATTCCACTGATCTCTATGTCTATTCTGTGCCAGTACCACACTGTCTTGATGACCATTGCTTTGTAGTAAGTTTTGCAATCAGGAAATGTAAGTCCTCCTTTATTCTTTTTCTCAGGCTTGTTTTGGCTCTTCTGGGTTTCTTGCAATTCCATACGAATTTTACAATCAACTTAATTTCTACAAAGAACTCAGCTAGGATTCTATTAGAGGATTGCATCGAATTTGTAGTTCAGTTTCGGGAATATTGCCAAGGCAGTGTTAAATGTCTCTGGAGATTAGCGAGAGGGTTGATTTGTGTGTGAATGTGTGAGTACACAGACATGTTAGGAAATATTTATTGAAAATAGCCCAGCTCAGTAGTTGAGCGTCAACCTGTGAACCAGGAGGTCACAGTTCGATTCCCAGTCAGGGCGCGTGCCTGGGTTGCAGGCTTGATCCCCAGTGTGGGGTGTGCAGGAGGCAGCCGATCACTGATTCTCTCTCATCATTGATGTTTCTATCTCTCTCTCCTCCCTCCTTCTCTGAAATAAATAAAAAAGAAAGGAAGAAAGAAAATAGTCTTACATTTGCTAAAAAAAAATCTTAATGTAAGTAATATATTAAAAGTTTCCTGAATTAGACAAATTACCAGATTTTAAATGATTGAGGATCATCAGCTTCATTGTATTCTAAAATGAAAAGATAGGCATATGCCTATTTTGTAGACATTTGTGGGAAATAATCATTTTTTGCTGTTGTTTCTAATATATTTCTTCTAATGGACTATATTATTTTGCTTAAGAGGAAGGATTCCTTGTTGTTTCTTCTGAGACATTTTAGTTATTCTTAAAGGTTCTTTCCTACTTCTGAGTTTCCTTATGGTAGGATTTATTAATAGATTTTGAAGCCATATTATAGTAACTTTATTTTCTATTAATTAAATATTAAATTCAAACTCAGATTTGAGTTATTGGAGATAAAGCATACGACTAAGACATTCTCACCAATTACATAAAGAAATCATATTTATAATTTTTATGTATTTTCTTAATTTTCAAAAATGACTTTATGCTATATATATTGGTTTCATATAACATTTCCCCCCTCAGATGATGGACCTAGCCAAAGTGACTCTGTTATTGAGACTGCCATGACACTACCAAGTGAATCTAGAGTCAATGTACATGCCATCATCACATTAAAAATATTAGACTATAGGTATGTAATTCATTTTTTTTTAAACGTAACAAAACGTAGGAAATTTTCAGAAATAAACCTTTTGCAAAAGTGCATTAGTATGCTTGACTTAGAATAATAGCAATTGTAAAAGCAATGATGAGATAGAAGCATATTAAAGTTCAATGAACTTAAATGCCCATTTCTTAGGTGGTTTGTATGTATTATGCTAGAGATGAATCAATGGTTATTAATAGTAAAATGTTTATAATAAAGAACCTTTTGCTATTATGAAAAATAAAAGGGTGACAGTATTGGTTGGTAATAAAATTTTCTGACCAGCATCTAGAGAGGATTTTTATATTGGTATGGGGCAGGGGGGAGGCAGGGAGGCGTGTCTATGTTAGTAAATTAGAAATAAATATAATTTAGTTAATCAACACGCCAAGCAGGCAAAGCTTGAGAGGTGTATTGTGTTAATATATCTGAATGAAAATAAAATAATGTCATAGTAACAATGTGCTCTGGTAGCACATATATTCAATCTAAAACAGTTACAATGTTGGTATGTAAACTGAGACAAAGCTTAAAAATTTTTATATATTATGGAAGTGTATTTGATTGGGGAATGAAGATACCTATGCAAAGTTTGGGAGTGGTTAAGTGTTCTATCAGTACTGAGGTGACAAAGATAAAAATAACCAATACTATCAAAGCTCCTGCAATGATTGGCTCAGTAATGTAATGAAAATACAGAATAACACCAATTCATCTACACAGCCAGCTTTAATATCTTGCCTCTTTTCCTCAATGTGTCAGTAGGAACCACCTTCTCAGTAGTCAGTATCCTCCAAAAAAATCTATACAGTAATAGTAATACAATTTTATTTGAGATAATCAATCCTACTTTTTAAACACACATATCACAAAAGCATAATAAATACAACATTTAAGACTACACATCTTAGATTACATACTTAGATTCTGAATTTATTGTAATTTGTTTTCCTCAGAGACTTTAATTGGAAAAGAGTATACCATTTAAGATACAAATTAATTCCCAATTTTAAGTTATAAATGCCTTCAACTAAATTTTTAAAAATAGCATGAATCTTCAAAGTTTGATTAGAATAAATCACTTTCTGATGACTTGAACATAGCTGATTGAAAAGATAAAAATGCAACATCTGCCCAGCAGAAAATGGAGCCCTAAGCAGAAAAAGTAGAAGGCATAATACGTATGGAATTTAGCCTGTCTTTTTTCCTATCTGTATTGCAATAACTTTCTTACACAGTTCTCCCATACTGCACACATGATATTGCTTTCTTGTACTTACAGTCATTCAGCGGACATTCTATCGAGGATGCTTTTAAGTGGGTGATGTATTAGGCATTAAAAATTATAAAAGAAGAACATAAAGATAATGGCTAATTATAACAACAACAGATTGTTAAATGTCAGCAGTCTATAGTTTCATTTAAGATTAAATTATATTTCATTAAAAATCTTACTGAAAATTTTAATTTTACTGAAAAGGAAATTTATATTTACATTTGTAAAAGATCTGGCATAAATAACAATTAATAACTCTTTAGATTCTAATTTCAAAGAACTGAGGTTCAGGGAAGGTGAATGATAAAGCTCCTTAATGGTAGAACCAGAAATTGTTTATTCTAAGGCCACTACTCTGTCTACCTTGTCACATGCTAAAGGAGAGAGAAAATTGGTTTAGGTTATGAGAACACTAGTACAATATTGAACATTTAAGAATGATTCTTATCTTGCAGTTTAATATATACCTAAGGAAAGTTGACAGATAGCCTGTATTAAAGAATTTTTAAAAAGGGGCAAAAACAGTTTTTAAAATTACAGATTTAGTTCTACTCTGAGGTAGAGGAATCCATTTACTGAGTTACTAGCTATTTATTATATGACTTCTAAACATTAGAGTCTGCAGATATATCTTTATTTTTTTATTAACATTGAGTATTTGAATGCTCAGAAGGTACATTGTGTTGTGACACAGTATGTTGTCTAAATTCCTGACAGTTAACATTTTGTGGATTGGCAGGTTTTTGTAGCATTCTTTACAGAACTACATTATCAACTAACTACCTTAAAAATTGTCTTATAAAGTCTTCACAGTCCTTTAAAAGTAAAAAGTAATAATCATATTTTTCTAGACTTCTCAAAGTTAAACATTTTTCATTTAGTGATAAACAGACAACCTTGATTCCTGATGAAGTGTTTGATGCAGTAAAAAGCAATATTATCACTTCTATTAACTTCAGTAAGAATCAGCTATGTGAAATTCCAAAAAGGTAAGAACTGTTCATGATGCCATTTCTATTAAGTTGTTACTCATTCTAAGTTTTGTTTCATGATAGTTGCAAAAATATTTATTTTATAATTTTTAAATTTGAAAGTATATAAAAAGTTTCTTGCATTAATAATACTTGAGGGATTTAGCAAAATTTATTAAATATTTCCTGAGACACTTTTGCTGTTTCTTTGTTTGTTTGTTTGTTTGTTTTTTTAAAATATATTTTTATTGATTTCAGAGAGGAAGGGAGAGGAAGAGAGAGAGAAATATCAATGATGAGAGGAAATCATTGATCGGCTGCTCCCACATGCCCCCTACTGGGGACCGAGCTCACAACCCGGGCATGTGCCCTTGGCCGGAATCAAACCTGGGACCCTTGAGTCCGCAGGCTGACGCTTTATACCGTGAGCCAAACTGGCTAGGGCTGTTATGAGAGGTGTATATATGTAGATTTTTTTCTAAAACTTTGTTTCTTTTTTTACATTTTAAACTTGGAGACTAGGTATCAGAATTATTAAAAGTATTAAATTACTTTTCCCCACATAATGAAAAATACATGAGGAAAGTTTTAAGAGACTATCCAAAGCCAGGTTCATGTAGATTAATAGGAATTTATATTTGGGGCTTTATATTAGTGAATTGAGAACCCACTGAATTTTTCCACTGAAAGCAAAAATAAAATTGATTGAATCCTATTAATATTTTTTTCCTAGAAAAGGATTCTTTACTTCCAAATATTAGAAGTGTTTTTCATTATATTTTGCTTAAAACATCTTTTTAGATGTAAATTATAGCAGAATTTTAGGTTTTGAGAAAAAATTAGTTTAACGTTGAACTTTTACAAATGAATGTTCTCTTGCAATCTATATATATATAAAAAGCCAGTGACCCTAATGACTGGTCACTATGACGCGAAGCCCACTGTGACCAGCGAACTGGCCCGATCAGGTACATATGTCTCCTTTTTTCCCCATTGACCCAAGAGCTCTGTATGCTGAGGCTGATCCCTGGCCAGCATTGCAGCTTTACTCTGCTCAAACCTGCTCTTTTCCCATTCTTCCCAGTTACTGTTCTCAAAAGTATCCTTTAATAAGTACTGCCCACTACCGGACTCTCCCACCCCGATGAAGGGTGGCGCCTGCCAAATGCCCCATCCCCTTCCCCCCCGGCCAGCCCTGCCCCTGATCGGCACCCCCCCACTCTGATCAGGGGCAGGGCTGGCTGGCCAACCACCCATGGCCCCTCCCCCAGGCTGCTGGCCCCCGATCGGCACCCCCAACCCCATTTGGGGGTAAGGCCAGCCGGCCCACAGCCACTCCCCATGGCTGGCCTCACCCCCAATCAACCCCTCAAACCCAGTTGGGGGTGGGGCCCCCCAGTCAATTGCACACGGCCCCTCCCCACAGCCGGCCGGCCCTGATCAGGGTGGGCTGGCCAGCCAACCTTCCGCCATCTCCTCCTCCCAACAGGCCCAGCCCCGATCCGCCCCCATTGAGGCCGGACCAGCTGGACCCACCCGTGCACGAATTTGTGCACTGGGCCTCTAGTTAACTATATACCCAAAGAAAGGTGATAGATAACTTTGCAATTAAGACAACAGTATGGGAGGCAGGATTGGGCAGTGTTAAAGAATTGGGACAATATAGTTGATTGTTTATATCTATATCCCAGATCTACCAGCTGTGTGGCTTTGGACAAGCTAACTAGCTGCTCTTACTAGTGGTTTTCTCACCTGTGAAGTAGAGATAATAATTTATTATTACCTACTAGAGGCATGGTACATGGATTTGTGCACCGGTGGGTCCCTCAGCCTGGCCTGCGGGGATCAAAAAACTGGCTCTGACATCTCCTGAGGGGTCCCGGATTTTAAGAGGGCGCAGGCCAGGCCGAGGGACCCCACTGGTGCATGATCGGGGCCGGGGAGGGACTGTGGAGGGTTCCAGGGCATGTCCGGCCTGTCTCGCCCAGTCCTGATCGGCCAGACCTCAGCAACAAGCTAACCTATCGGTCAGAGCATCTGCCCCCTGGTGGTCAGTGCGTATCATAGCAACTGGTTGAATGGTCAGACACTTAGCATATTAGGCTTTTATATATATAGATGTTAATAGCTATTTATAAGAATCAAATGGCATAATCCACATAAAGCATTTAACCAGTGCCTAGCATTTGGTAAGTACTTAAGTACTTTTTAAAAAAGAAGAAAAAGTGATATATTTGGAAAATAGAATGAGTTTCATCTGATTGCAAAAAAAAATTTTTTCGATCTTTAAAATTTTTAAAAAGTCCAACAAACTATAACTTTACAGAGCATAGTTTGGGAATGTAGATCTTGAAAGATGATAACTAAGAGTTTCCACTGAAAAGGGAGATTTAGTTCATTTTCTCATTCTCTCTTTAAGGGCTCAGAAGATATTTGATAGAGTAGTTGAGCATTGATATTTGCTGTCAGATAGGATAAGATTGTCTTGGGGATCCTGGTTCATACAAGCTAATTGGGAAAAAAGATGAAAGGAGTTAAAAGACTTTACCTTATTGCTTACTTCCTTATTTTATCTCACAATCTGGTTATGCAAAACAATGTTATTCTGTTACCACAGTTATTTTATCATCATTTTCACTGTTGCTGTAGAGAGTTTCTGAACCACTTTCCCTCTTTCTTAATTTTTTATTCCACATGTTAGAGTTTTCACCATATTATTATCTGATTGTAAAAATAATATTTATTCATAAGATTTTATACTAAATGAAGGGAGAGATCGCTAATAGTCCCATCACTGATTTATTAACTAATGGCATATTTTATTTCAAGCTATTCCCCATTTATAATTATACTAGAGGCCCAATGCACGAAATTCATGAAAGGGACTCGGCTCCTGCCGCCGCGGTGGCTGCCTCGGCCCCCGCCTGCCATGGCGGCCAGGGGACTCTGCCTCGGCCCCTGCCCACTGTGGCGGCCACCTCTGCCTTGGCCCCCTCTGGAAGGACGTCCAGAAGGATGTCTGGTCTAATTAGCATATTATGCTTTTAGTATTATTAGCATATTATGCTTTTATTATTATAGATTACAATTTGTATCTTGACTGGTTTATTTTTCCTAAATAATTCACTATGTTGTAAACAGTACTTTAAAAATAGATCCAGCCCTAGCCGATTTGGCTCAATGGATAGAGCATTGGCTTGCAACTGAAAGGTCCCAGGTTCGATTCCAGTCAAGGGCACATGCCCGTGTTGTGGGCTTGATCCCAAGTAGGGGTTGTGTAGGAGGAAGCTGATCAATGATTTTCTCTCATCATGTTTCTGTCTTTCTCTCCCTTTCCCTTCCTCTCTGAAATCAATAAAAATACATTAAAAAATAAAATAAAATAAAATAAAAATAGATGCAGAGTCCTAGCTGTTTTGACTCAGTGGATAGAACCTTGCTCAGCCCGAGGACTGAAGGTGCTGGTTCAATTCCAGTCAAGGGCATGTACCTGGGTTTCAGTCTCAATCCCAACCTGGGTTGGGGCACATGCAGGAGGCAGCCAATCTATCAGTGTTTCTCTCTGTCTTTCGCCCTCCCTTCCACTTTCTTTAACACGTTAAGCGCCAATCTGGTTTTGTCTTCCTTTCCGTTTAGCCCACGATATCCGATTTCACCGATATGCTGGTGGCACCAGTTACTGACCGGTCCGGACAGAAAGTATAGTGTCAGTTACTGGTGCTTAACGTGTTAAAAGTCAATGGAAAAATATCCTTGGGTGAGGAAAAATATCCTTGGGTGAGGATTAACAACAACATAGATCCATAGACATGGAAATATGGAATGAACTGACAAATATCAGAGGGAAAGTGGCGAGTGGAAGGGGGCGGCATGAGGAGATTAACCAAAGAATTTATATGCATATATGCATAACCCATGGACAGAATATAGTGCGCTAGGCTTCGTGGTGGGGGGTGGGGGTTAGGTGTGGGGTTGAGGGGGTCATTGGGAGGGAAAGGGGACATATGTTATACTTTCAACAATAAAGATTAAATATAGAAAAATTTATATATGATAAAGTTGATTATGGCAATAAATAAAACATTTCTTTAGGCCAGATTCTAGATGACTTATTAAATCAAAGAGTATGGCTATCTATACATATCCAAACTCATTGTATCTTCTTTAGCACAGTATTTGATATTCTTTTTTTCTTGCTAATATAGACAAAAATGATTTATAGTCAATAGTTTATTCATTTCTTGGCTAACCATATATAGTATTTCATGTTTTTATAGTTCAACTAGAGGCCTGGTGCACGAATTCATGCACCAGAGGGGTCCCTCGGCATGGCTTGCACCCTCTCACAATCTGGGACCCCTCGGGGGATGTCGGAGAGCCGGTTCAGCCCAATCCCCACTGGCCAGGTTGAGGGACCCCACCGGTGCACCAATTCATGCATCAGGCCTCTAGTATGCATATAAGATCTTTGGTTAATCTCTTCCCCCCTTCCCTTCCCTCTGAGATTTATCAGTTTGTTCCATGTTTCCATGCCTGTGGTTTCTGCTCCTGCATTGAGTGTCTGCCCCCTGGTGGTCAGTGCGCGTCATAGCTATCAGCTAGGTGGACAGTCGCTTAGACTTTTATATATATATAGATTAATAGCATTCTTTTAACACATTAAGTGCCAAGCCTGTTTTGTCTTCTTTTCCGTTTAGCCTGCGATATCTGATTTTACCGATATGCTGGCGGCACCAGTGACTGACCGGTCCAGACGGAAAATATACTGTCAGTCACTGGAGACTGACATGGCGCTTAACTAAGTATTAAACTACTAAGCTTGATTAGGCTTACTAAGAAATGTTCAGTTCTTCCTTTTTAAGTTTTTGAGTTAAGTTGCTTAGTAAGTGACACTTATCAAACCTAGGAATTAACTTAATTTTTCTTGCAGTCATGATTAAATGTAATGATAGGATAATAAATACTATACTATACTTTTAAAATGTGGACATATAGTATTTAAAAAACATTTTGAAGTAGCCAGATGGTGTTATATAATGCACTCTAAAAAGAAAACTACTATGTTATAGAATATATGCCTAACCATTTATTTCATGGATTCAAATCATTAACAAAATTGCCTAGATTTGACTTTTCTTTAATTGGTTCTTTTCTTTGTCCATAATTGGTTTAAATATAAAATAAAGGGGCTGTTAAACTTCATCATACATTTAAGGATAAGTAGAAATTCTGGGACAGATAATATTAAGGCTGTTTTTAAAAACTACTTTTATCAGTTACACATCCAAGCTGATTAAAATTTTTATGAGGAAAGTAAAATTTACAGAAGATCTTAATTAGCAGAAATAATACAGGATTTTTATCCTCTATGGTCTTCTTATAGTTTGCTAACATTTAAAAATTATTTTTGTTTCAGGATTATAGAACTGAAGGAAATGGTTTCTGATGTCAATCTCGGTTTTAATAAGCTTTCCCTTATATCTTTGGAATTATGTATGCTTCAGAAATTGACTTTTTTAGATCTCAGGTATGTATTGATACTGTTCTTCACTTTTTCCTTTATAACTTATCTTTGAGTTTTGCGTAACTTTTGCCCTGTCCCTCATATTTTCCTAAGTAAGTCTGGAAATTGGTCTTTAGTTTATTAATAATATTTTAGGATAACTCTAAAATATAGCATTTAGGAAATATTTTAATCAGATATCTATCATTGTAGGCAATTTACAAGTTAGGTTATATGACAAAATTATTTTAGATATTGGAAAATATTAACACATTTTTAGATTCTTGCTTATGCAAAATTACAAATAACATGTGGAAAGTATTTGCTTCACATGGTTCCTTTTCTGAAAGTAAATAACATAAAACTGTCCATCCTGTACTGGCATACTAGCTAGCTGGCATGGCTTTCTCTCTCTCTCCCTTTCTCTCTCTTTTTAAATATATTTTTATTGATTTTATAGAGGAAGGGAAAGAGAGAGAGAGATAGAAACATCAGTGATGAGAGAGAATCATTGATCAGCTGCTTCCTGCACGCCCCCTACTAAGGATCAAGCCCACAACCTGAGTATGTGCCCTTGACTGGAATCGAACTGGGGACCGTTTAGTCCACAGGCTGACACTGTATCCACTGAACCAAACCAGCTGGGGCTAGCATGGCTTCTCTTAAAAAGAAACTATTTGGTTCCAAAATATTATATTACATACACATGCCAGAAATAATGAAAAGGAACACTATGAGTGGCAACAACAAGAAAAGGAACTACTTAAGGTTCTGCAGATGTAGTAGGAAGTTTAAATATGTTCAAAGTTGACGTGACAGGATCAAAAGTATCACAGTTCTCTGAAGGTAATAATACATATCTCTGTGTTAGATAATCATTTATTTGCATGGGCTTTAATACTATATGTCTACTACCTAGGTTTCCTACTGCTCATGTATTGTTACTAGGAATGGTTTTTAGTTTAAGTCTAGCTCCTCTTGTTCTGCTCAAATAGTAGTTAAATAACAATAAGTTAAGTTATATCTTTTTTTTATTTATGGGATGAAAGCAAATCTACTCTGCTTCTACTAAATGTAGACTAGTTTCTATTTTTGGGTGGCAGCATTAGCAAAACAGTGTAAACCATATTTTAGTTCAGTATTAACAGAATAAAGAGAGTGAATTCATGTCCACATTGCTGTTGTATTTATTTCTTTTTGTCCCATTCTTCAATGGTGTGTGTATGTGTGGCCTTTTTCTGTAACCATATCTGGAGGTTTCTAATTAAGTGACTAAAATATGCTTTTATGTCTAATATCAGTAGGTATAAGACTTTCTAGGAAAAGGATAGAAATGAGCAGTAGGTTATTCAGTACACCTTAATAAAGACAATAACTGGAGAAAAGAACAGAGAAAAGAAAAAAAACATAGGTTGAACTGTAACTATTACACTTGACTTCCGAATGTAAAGAAATAAGTTAGAGGAAATTATTCAATTGTAATATGTAGCCATCGGGTTGGATATAATTTTTTCACAGATATTTTCTATTGTTAGGTATATATAGCCTCTATAATCCTACCTTTTTGTTAACCTTCCTTCTAACATTGTTCCCAGGTCCTTCCAACAGTAAGTGAGATTCTGTTTTCTGCCATGGTTCATTATAAGATCTAAAAAAAGAAAATGCACTGTGCAAATTTAAATTCCAAACTTAGAGTAGAAATGGACTTGCATAATACCTATGTGGTAGAAAGTTCCAGATTTCTAAATATGTAGCATCTCTCTACTTTCCTGTCAAGTTTTTAATATAATATTTAAAAAATTTTTTGAGTAGAATTTCATGCCTGTATGCAAGATATCTGTGTATTCACACCAATCAAATATCTGTAGTATCAAAGAATGTGGTATTTCAAAGCATGATGTAAAGGGCCCTGATCTGGAGAAGTATTGCTGAGCTCAGTTTGAAGGAGATAAGGAGTTACTTAACAGTGTTAGTCCTATTAAATCAATTGTTAAAGAGTTGATTATATTATCAATGGGATGCATATTGGTATTAGAATTTGGTAAAGTAATCAAATACTTTTTTTTTATTTTTTTTATTTTATTTTTTTTATTAAGCAGATCAGATCGAAGATTTATAAGCAGAGCTGTGTATTTTTTGTGTGTGATGAACACTAATTATAAATTGAAGCTGAACAAAAATTTTTTGTAAATCATCTTTTTCTTTCTAACTTAGAAACAATTTTTTAAATTCCTTGCCTGAAGAAATGGAATCGTTGATAAGACTACAGACAATCAATCTTTCCTTTAATAGGTAAGAGACAGAACAGACAAATCTGTGACTATTATTCTATGGAAAATTTGTAGGTTTAATCAGAGACGGCAACTAAAAGAGCAAACAAAAAAAGCCCTATATTTTTACTTAATTTAAATGTCCAGGTTTATTTTCACTTAGTTCTACTTAGAATTTAAAGTGTTGTTGCTTTCTTAGAATTTTCACCACTGATATGTAGTAGATTTCTTGTTCCTTTTAATCATTTTAATAATTATAATTGCTATAATGGAAGCATTGTGCACAGACAGAGGTGAAATTACCTGAAGATAAAGGAGGTAGCATTGAAACTGAGACTTAGGAAAAACTGATAGACATTTGCCAGATACACAGGGGTAAGGCACCCCAGGTAGAGCAAGTAGCATGTAGTAAGGCACACAGATATGAGAACATGCTGTGTTTGGGGCACTTCAAGAAGTTTAATATGGCTCTGACCATAACGTATGGGGCTAGAGCAGTGGTCGGCAAACTGCGGCTCGCGAGCCACATGCGGCTCTTTGGCCCCTTGAGTGTGGCTCTTCCACAAAATACCGACTTCTGCGCATGGGCCACGAAGTTTCAATCACACTGTACATGCGCGCCCGCACGTGGTATTTTGTGGAAGAGCCTCACTCAAGGGGCCACAGAGCCGCATGTGGCTCACCAGCTGCAGTTTGCCGACCACTGGGCTAGAGGAGTGGAGGTAACAACTGAAGTTGGGTATGTAAGCAGCATAAAAACCCCTCAAGAGCTTTTTATCCAAAATGAAACTTAGATTTTATTCTTTAAAAACTATAAAACTACCACTAATTATTAAGAACTAGAAGCCCGGTGCATGAATTCATGCACCAGTGGGGTCCCTCGACCTGGCCTACAGGATCGGGCCGACACCAGCTCTCTGACATTCCCTGAGGGGTTCTGGATTGCGAGAGGGCTCAGGCCAGGCTGAGGGACCCCACTGGTACATGATCGGGGACGGGGAGGGGTAAGGGAGGTTGGCCAGCTGGGGAGGGACCGCGGGAGGGCTCCAGGCCGTGTCTGTCTCGACTCGCTCATTCTCGATCAGCCGGACCGCAGCAGCAAGCTAACCTACCAGTTGGAATGTCTTCCCCCTGGTGGTCAGTGCACATCATAGCGACTGGTCTGGTCCATTATTTTTGCTTTCTCCTTGGTAAGTTATACTACTGTTGTCATTATTTTAAAATGTATGCACTTCTCAGATCTCTCCTAATTTTTATTTGTGAATTGAATTATCATTTCTCTCTTGAATTGTCTATTAAGTTATCAGTTGCATTGTCAAGTAATATCTTTGGAGAAGTGGCAAAAGTTAAGCCTAACTTCCGTGTTAATGTTAACAGTTGAGCCATGTCATTTTTTTTTTCCTTTAAAGTGTGTAATTATTGGTTTGTAGTATATTCACAGATATGGACACCACCATTACAGTCAATGTTTTTATTGCCTTAAGAAGAAACTCTTGTACACTTTAGCTGCCACCCTCTTATATCACCTTCTGCCCCTTCTCAGCACTAAGCAACAATTAATCTACTTTTTGTCTTTAGATTTGCCTATTCCAGACATTTTATATAAATAGAACTATATGTGGTCTTCTGTGACTGCTTTCTTTCCCATAGCATAGTGTCTTCAAGATTCATTCAAATTGTAGCATGCGTTGGTATTTCATTTCTTTTTATTGCAGAGTAACATTTTTTATATGGATGTACCACATTTTATTTATTTACCCATCAGTTGATGGATATTTGCATTATTTTCAACTTGTTGGTTCTTATTGTTAATGATGCTATAGACATTTATGAACAAGATTTTGAATGGACATATCTTTTCAGTTCTCTTGGGTATATACCTGGGAGTAGATTTGCTGGGTTATATGGTAACTCTGTGTTTAACTGTTGGAGGAACTGCTACTCTTCCAAGGTGGCAGCACCATTTATAGTCCCACCAGCAATGTATGATTTCTCCACATCCTCTGATTTCTCCCCACCCTTACCAATTCTTGTTATTTGATTTTTTAATTTTAGCCATCTAATATTATTTGACTTTTTAAAAAATATATTTTTATTGATTTCAGAGAGGAAGGGAAAGGGATAGAGAGATAGAGCATCAATGATGAGAGAGAATCTTGGTCAGCTGCCTCCTACACACCCCCAACTGGGGATCAAGCCTGAAATCCGGGCATGTGCCCAGACCCAGAATTGGACCGTGACCTTCTGGTCAATGCTCAACCACTGAGCTACACTGGCTGGGCTAAAGTGGTATCTTGAAGTTTTGATTTGAATTACTATGATTTCTAATGATGCTAAGCATCTTTTCATGTCCTTATTGATCATCCTATATAATAAAGCCTAATATGCTAAGTGTCCGTTTTTCCAGTCATCTGTTTAACCAGTCAAAGCGTAATATGCTAATGATATGCTAAGGCCGCTCAACTGCTCGCTATGCCATGCACTGACCACTAGGGGGCAGACAGTTGACCGGTCGACCAGTCGTTATGACGTGCACTGACCACCAGATGCTCTGACTGGTAGGTTAGCTTGCTGCTGGGGTCCAGCTGACCGGGACTGAGCATGACGGGCCAGATACACCGTGGAGCCCTCCCGTGGTCCCTACCCGGCTGGCTAACCTCCCGATCATGCACCAGTGGGGTCCCTCAGCCTGGCCTGTGCCCTCTCACAATTCGGGACCCCTCAGGGGATGTCAGAGAGCCGGTTTTGGCCTGATCCCACAGGCCAGGCCAAGGGACCCCACTGCACCGAATTCGTGCACCGGGCCTCTAGTTTGTATATATTCTTTAGAGAATCTGCTTATTCAGATTTTTTCTCCAATTGTCAGTTGGGTAGTCTTTTTATTATTGAGTTGTAAGTGTTCTTTATATATTTTAGATACAAATCCTTTATTGGATATATGACTTACAATATTTTCTTCCATTTTGTGGGTTATTTTTTCATTTTCCTGATGGTGTCCTTTGAAGCACAAAAGGTTTTAATTTTGGTGAAGTTGTTTATTTACCTTTTGTTGTTTGTGCTTTTGGTGTTATATCTAAGAATCCATTGTCAAATCTAAGGTCATGAAGACTTAATCCCTGTTTTCTTCAGAGTTTTATAGTCTTAGCCCTTACATTTAGGTCTTTAATCCATTTAGAGTTAATTTTTGTATATGATGAGAGGTAAGGGTACAACTTGTCTTTTTGCATGTGAGCCATGCCTTTTCATGGGTTGGTGGGAAAGAAGAGGAGGGACTACTTGGAGGCAGTTTGGTTGGTCTGTACTCCTAGGTATTGACTCCCAGTCCCTCTGGAAATACAGAGCTGCCTTGAGTTTACCCTTTACTATTGCTTTTTTTTATACAGGGAAGTGAAAGGCCACAGCTGTAAAGTTCTACAGCCCATCCTTATCTTTTCTAGTCTATTTTATGAGATGCAGTTTGCCTCACACTATCCTAGCCTCTGTCCCCCAAGAGACACTTGAGGATTTTGTATTAATTGTTCTGAGAGCCATTAGTTTTCTTATCTCTCTTGTGGAATCTTTAGCCTTGCTTTGGAAGAGGAAGCTGACAGCCTATGCTAGTTTGTCATCTTTTCAAGAACCAAAAATGCACTCATTTTTGAAACTTCAGTCAAAGCAAAATAGGAACCTTGAATTTTTACTTAATATTGGCAGTGATTCTGTTTCATAATAAAAGTGAACTAAGGAAGAATACCTACACAGAGACATTTTATATAAAGAATCTCAGGATGATTTCCTTGTCTCCTGAATGTGAAGAGGAAAATATTGGAGAATTTACTATAAACTTTCATTTGATTTTATACAATAAAATAAACTGTTCCAAATCTCCACAACATACATTTCAAGGTTTCCAAAATTAGTTCATTTTCTTTATCTTCTTGTAAATTTGAACATAGGAGTTGAACTAAATATAAAATAACTTACACTAAAGAAAACTTTATTTCAAGATATGAAACTTAAGATCGTTGTTTGAAGGAATGATTTTGCCTCTGATTCCAATATGTTTAGGTGTGCTGTTCATCTTTAAATAGGTTCAAAATACTACCTGAAGTTCTGTATCGCATCTCTACACTTGAAACAATTTTAATTAGTAACAATCAGGTTGGATCTGTGAACCCTGAAAAATTGAAGATAATGGAGAATCTGGTCACATTGGACCTTCAAAATAATGACCTCCTACAAATTCCACCAGAGCTCGGTAATTGTGTAAACTTAAGGTAACTACTCCATTCTACTAAGATTTTCCATTTATTTGATTGCTTTGTTGAAGTGTCTGGGCTTTTTGTCTGTTCTGTTGCAGTACTCTACCAGGAAAGTTGAAATAAAAACGTAATGTCCTATTAAAAATAATAGGTAACAAACCCAGAATCCCAATTCTGTTTTCCAGATTTTACCAAATTTATTTTTTAAGCTTTGTTTATGTGGTATTATATATGTGTAAATAAAGTAATTGATTGTTTCTAGTGATACTTTTCTCATCACTCAGTGTAACCTGAAACGAATGTGTAAAATGTCAAGGGGATAAATTTAGCTGTGCATATGGGTTTTTCCAAAATCTGATTACAGATTATCACCATTTATTTAAAACTAGAGGCCTGGTGCACGAAATTCGTGCAAGGGGGGGGGGAATCCTCTCAGCCCAGCCTGCACCTTCTCCAATCCGGGACCCTCGGGGGATGTCCGACTGCCAATCCCCAAGATTGGGCCTAAACAGGCAGTTGGACATCCCTCTTACAATCCAGGACCACTGGCTCCTAACTGCTCACCTGTCTGCCTGCCTGATCACTCCTAACTGCCTCTGCCTGCCAACCTGGTCGCCCCTAACTGCCCCCCTGCTGGCCTGGTTGCCCCACACAGCCTGCTGTTCAGTCATTTGGTCATCCCTCATTAACGCCCTGCCGTCCTGATTGCTCCACGCAGCCTGTTGCTCAGTCATTTGGTCGTCCCTCACTAACTCCCCTGCCGGCCTGGTCGCCCAGCAGCCTGGCATTCAGTCGTTTGGTCATCCCTCACTAACCCCCCTGCTGGCCTGGTCGCCCCACGCAGCCTGCTGCTCAGTCGTTTGGTTGTCCCTCACTAACCCCCCTGCCAGCCTGGTCGCCCCACTCAGCCTGTTCGGTCATCCGTTCGGTTGTTTCGGATGTGACGGTCCCTGGCTCTTTATATATATAGATGGTCTTCATGCTAGGTCATGATCTTCCTCACTCTCTGTGTTCGCTGTCACCTTAGTCTCAAATGCTTTTACCCTGCTTTTATCAATAATCAACCTAAATATCATATTTGAAAACCTTCCTTATTCCCCAGGCAGAATTAGTCACTTCTGTAATTATCCATCCTGCATTGTTTAGACTGATATATACCATTTCTTTGTCCTCCTTTAGAAAAGAGTTGTTCCAGTGCCTAGAACAGTGATGGCGAACCTATGACACTCGTGTCAGAGGTGACACGCGAACTCATTTTTTTGGTTGATTTTTCTTTGTTAAATGGCATTTAAATATATAAAATAAATATCAAAAATGTAAATCTTTGTTTTACTATGGTTGCAAATATAAAAAAATTTCTATATGTGACACGGCACCAGAGTTAAGTTAGGGTTTTTCAAAATACTGACACGCCAAGCTCAAAAGGTTCGCTATCACTGGCCTAGAACATGGTAAGCACCCAGTAAAGCTTGTTAAGTGACTATAAAGGTAGTTGGAGATGTCAACAGAAAGCTAAGTAGTGAAGCAGAATGTGTCAGAAGTAATATAATTATTGAAAACTGCACATGATGGTTTGACATATTTTACTTTGCTCGGGCAGCGCTGGCATCTGCTCTGGTAGCCCTTATTAGTGCATTATAGGAGGCAAGTACAGTTGATTCTTGTTACTGGAAGCAGTTGTATTCTATAAAGTCTCTGTAAATACCAAATGAGTGAATCCTGAACTGTTACTCCTAGAGGAAGTACAAGAGGTAGGTCCTTTTGAGCCTCTGGTCACGACATTTTCAATCAGTCAGTGCATTACCCCTTTTTTAATGTGTTTGTATTAAGACACCTTATTTAATATTGTTAATTTATTAATATTGAATGATGGCCAAACAGCTCTATAGTACATGCCTGAATGAAGCTTATTTAATATGTATTTTTTCTGTAAGGCACATGGCAGCCTTCTTAAGAAAACTAGAGAGCACTTTAGCACTACACTTGCAGGCCATTTTAAAGAGTGAAGTTACCAATAAGGACAAAAATGGAAAAAAATGCCACATGAAATAGACCAGGGATAGGACACTTGTTTACAGAATGAGAGCTGAAACAAGAAGGCAGTGTCACCTGCTCAACTTCAGCAGAGAATGTGCCTATCCAGCAACTCAAATTTTTTGCTGTTCTATGCGTGTCAAAAAATGGCTTTCCGAGTGCCAGCTGCGTTGATTTTTAGGTTGCAAATAAGTTTTAGTGAGTAGGCAAATTAGCAAATACTGAGGATTGACTGTAATTAACTTCTTTTTCTATAAATTAAGAAAGTCAGTCTTTAAAAGAATTCCCAAGGCACATAGAAGTATTTGAAGATATAATTTAGATCTGCTGTATATAGTGTGGTGTGATTCCTTTGACTTTTGTTTACACAAACACTCAAGTTATTGAAAATTAGTATAAAAGTTTCTTTATCTCATAAGTTAAGGTATTTCATTAATTATTAAAGAAACAAATTAACAAGCCCTTAAATCTTAAATTGGAACCTCATTTTAGAACATGTAAATAGATTTTTATGTGTGTATCTGATGGGGGGGCGGGGTAGGGTGGGGGTAAAGGGCAGATGTGTCAATGTTTCCCAGGGAGGAAGGGGATAATTTGGTTACGTTAAAGTCCTCGGTATGAGTACTTGTATGCTCATTCTATACTTGTGTAAATACAGGGTGGGGCAAAAGTAGGTTTAAAGTTGTTTGTATGGAAAGTAATTCAATAATTAGTAAATAATAATAATACAAGAATAAACTGTTTCACATACTCATAACTGTAAACCTACCCTGTATAATTCAACCTTTTAGTATGTGGTCATAAGATTGAGAAAAGGATGGGTTAAATGGTGGTTCAGATGACAACAACTCTCTATAATAGCTGTAGGATCTTGGACAAGTCTTTCTTACCTCCCTGAACTTGTATTTCCTTATCTCTAAAATAGGAATATTAACGGGGCCTATATTATAGGTTGTTAAGATAACTGAGTCAGTGAATTTAAATTACTTAGCAGAGTACCTTTCACCTAAGTATTGTTAATGTTGTCTTGGTTATTGTTGTAGTTATAATTCCAACTGTTTAAATGGTTAGATTTGAAAGAGACAAATAAAAAAACTACACAAATCTTATTTATAATATTATAAATGAAATTAGAAGAAAAGCCTCCCTAATGGACAGTGTTAAAGTTCTTATTTCTCTCTTTTGCTTAGAACATTACTACTAGATGGAAATCCATTCCGTGTTCCGCGAGCAGCCATATTAATGAAAGGAACAGCCGCTATTCTGGAATATTTGAGAGACCGAATTCCTACATAAATTGGAGTTGTTTTATCATCTTGGTCATGCTGATTCTTAGAATTCTTACATTGATAATGAATGTTTTTCTAAGGTGTTGTGTACATTTGTAATGGTGATAACAGTGTTCTGAGTGTTTTGCACAAGATTTATACTACTCATTTTCATTCCATTATAACAGAAAACAGTTTCTTCAAAAGTGAATTTTTATTTAATGAAGTTTAATATTTTTATAATGACAAAGCATTTTTGTAGAAGTTGGTTTTTTCCCTATTTCTGTTTTTGTTACATATAATGTGACCAATTGACTTGAGTATGACCATTCAATTTCTTTCGTTTAATATAAAATTGACTTGAATTTTATTCAATGTTGTTCTTTGACATTTAAAAATAAGACTTCATTACTGATAGGACTTTTGTGATGTGGTTGAACTCAATATAAGTTTTCCATTAACATGCACTGTATTGTTTTTGTTTTAATCTAGTTGAAATGTCTTTAGCCTTTTCCCCATGTTTTAGGAAATCATTTTGTCATGATTTCTAATGTCACAGAAATGCTACACAAGATATAGTTATAGTTGGAGAAAATAGTAAGTGTTATAATTACTCTCACCATCTTGAATTTAAAAGTTGACAAGGTTTTATAAAATGATGTCTTAGTATTAAGCTTCCATACAATAATCTGGTACTTCTGGATGCAAGAAATTCAGAGATTGGATCTGCATATTTTTCCTTCAGAGTGTTAGCAGTTTAAAAGTACTTTTTTCCCTAAATATTGAAGACCTTATTTTATTCTATAGATATTAGAAACAGGACATAACCAATAATGTATGCTGCATAGAAATCTTGAAATGTGCTTTGTTTAAATATTTACTAATCAAGTATTTGTATACATCTATATTCTGTCGGTGTGTTTTAATCCAGCCTTGTATATATATTTTTTCCAGGGCCTTAATTTTAAAATTTGCTTGTAATCTTCATAAAATTAAACTTGTAATCAGGCAGTAATTTTCTAAAAGGGAAGTTATTATAGGTGAACTTCATTTAATAAATATCAAATATAAACATTTTTATTTACATCAGAAATATCAGAAGTAGGCTAGGCTGATCAGTCATTATAAAACTTATCATTTGATTCTATTAAGTAGCCAATCAATAGAATGTATATTAACTTACATAGATAGATGGGTGGATAGATAGGTAGGTAGTAAGTAGGTAGATAGATAGCTTTTGTATGATCGAGGCATGCTTATATGAAAAAGTCAATTGCTACTAAAGATAAATAGTACATGTTCATAATAAAAGTTACATTTTCAAATGTTAATTACAATGTTTGTGTTTTTGGTTTAAAACAAACATGCTTTTTTCATACTATAACTTTGGTTGACTAAGAAAAATCTGCTTTGACATTAAACAAAAGACACTTTACAATAAGGTGACATTTTATTATTTATACAATAAGGAGACTTTTATGTTATTCAAAACACTTTTTAAATACTGAAAAAGTTGAGTACACCAAAGCCGAAAAATGGCTCTGCTATACACTGCACAGCATTATTTTAGTCCCTGTATTTTTATCTGTACAGAAAGCATCTTCAAAATGCATTCTAATCACATTGTACACCTTTGCCGATTAGTGTCAATACATAAAATAAAACTGCAGAATACAGCTTGCATTTGCAAATTAACTGACCAAGTAATTTCACTGATTCAGTAAATTTAAAATATAGATTCATAGGACTTCTTTGCACATAAAATGAAAGCAGCTTTCAAGGTTGTTATGGTCTCATACTGCAAAAAAAACCCATTAAGTACATTCACAGTCTATGTTAATAAAGTAGTAAATGTCTTCATTCAGTTTATTTACATCAATCTGTAGTTCAACTAAAAAGTACTGTTAATTGTGGTACTATAGTTCTTTTAACACATACAAAAATGATAATTTTTATATAATTTAAGCTCAAAATCACAATTATCTCAAAATATTAATTACAATACAGCCATCTCAATTAAACGTGATTTATTTTTTTATAAAATGGTAAAATTTTTTATTAAAGTAAGCAATTAGTTTTGAATTGGCTAGAGTTCTCCCATGTAGAAAACCTTAAATGTTAAGAGATGTTTCCTGCCCCCTCCCACTCAAATTTGTATACAGCCACCTAGGCTAGCAAAGAGACAGAAAAGGCCCCAATTTATAAAGATTAAGCCTCTTTTGCTATACTGCTGTGGCTTGTTTCTTCCATAAAAGCTTTACAAGGGGAATATCAATAAACTATGCAGTGAAATGCATGCATCAATATACAATATGTTTATGTAAAATGTTAGTATTTACTAGTGCACGTTAAAATGTTCACAAAGACTGCAAAAGAAGTCATAAATAAAGAAGCACTTATAAAGATCTATCAACTGCAAAACTAATATAATGAAATTTCTGTGAAAACAAATCCCAATTCAAGTTCTTTCTCTGGCTAAAGGAGCTCCAGTTACTTGGCCTTAAGATAAGATGTCACTGTTGCACTGCACATATGGTAGTGAAGTCAGTTGTCAAAAAGTCTAGAAATTGTCTTAATTTTGCTAAAGTACTGGCCTAATGTATCACTGTGTAGGAATTTTTCTTAAACTTACAGAAGAGTGAAATATTTCACTACCCGAATTATATGACCTCAAATGAAAATTTGTGTACATATGTTTAGCATATGGAAAAATATTAATATAAGTAGGTGGAATTAGTATTTACTTATATAGTAATAAAAGGATTATGCCCCCAAAATAACTAAGGTCAAAAGTTATCAATTATCAAATAGTTTAGGAATGAGAGAATATTTTTCACGGCTACATAAAAAATTTAAACACCCTAAAACCATTTTACTTAATAATTCTTTACAAACCAATTAAAAACCTATCATTGTCTTTGTTTAGAATTGCTGCTGTTAATATTTCTTCTCTGAATCGAAAGAGACCATCGTTCATATTATGGTTTACTTTTATACAACTGGGGTGTGTGTGTGTTGGGGGGAGGGTCACCCTTGCATGGCTATAAAATGGGAAAAATTAAAGTACTTGCAAACTACTTTTGCAAGGTGATTTGAGATGGTCTTTGAAATTCATAAATAGAATTCAATAGATTTACCTCTGAATTTCAAATAGGAAAAAATTTATCCTTCATAAGACGACAATGTCATGTTAAGCTTCCTTTAGTCCCTTCTATACACTGAGTACAAAGAGAAACTTGATTAGCTCTTGGGACAAAAATATCTGGTTTATCTATCAATTTTTTTCTCTTTATTCCAAACAGAAAATAATAAGGCTTCTATTGTCAAGGAGGAAAATGAAGTTGAGGATGTTAAAGGAAAATGCCCAAACATCATAAAGCAGTATTAAAACATTTATTGCATTCCGTTGACACTAGGTGTCATCAAAGCTAAAACCAAATTTCCTAGAGTAAAACTAAGCATATGACATTCATTGCTGCCCTGAACAGGTGCCTTTTCCACATTTAAGACCAATAAGGCTCCTCTGAGTGGAAAGACTCTACAAACATTGAAAATAAAATTTATTTCAGCACCACATTGTGAAAATAAATTACCATCCCAACAAAATGAGAACTGCTTTGTGTTCTATCTGCCTGAGAGTTTCATCTTGGTTTTCCTATAGACTTTCAAAAAATTATGTAAGATTTCCTGACTAAGAGAGGTTCTTTAGTAGAGTGCTGGGGAAGGGGAAGAGGGATGGAAAGATACAAAGAAATATAATGTGATTTCTTTTGTCCATCAAATGCTTTCCTTAATTTAGCTATCATAAAGATTAGTTGACCTGAATACTTGGGCATTATTTAACCTCATTACCTGTGCAAAACAAATGCACAAAGAAAAACACCTGCGTACGTGTGTCTCTACAGAGACACAAAACCTGAGTCACAATAAAAAGTTTTTAATATAAGAAATCTTAATGTAGGAAAATAACCTTTAAAGGGCCAAAAAATATCTTTGTACAATATAATTAGCTAACTAAAACTTCAATGTGTTTAAGTATCACATATTTTATAAGACCTAACAAAAAAGGAATAATTTACATTTGATAATTTTCTTAACTATAACTGATACACCCATTTTTATTTCTAACATCTATTTTCATTCCCCTGAATTCATTAACTTCTCCAAAAAATAAAAGCATCCTATATAATAAAAGGGTAATATGCAAATAGACCGAATGGCCAAACAACCAAAGTATAGTATGCTAATGATATGCTAAGGCTGCTCAACCGCTCGCTATGACATGCACTGACCACCAGGGTCAGATGCTCCGACCGGTAGGTTAGCTTGCTGCTGAGGCCTGGCCGATCGGGACTGAGCTAGACAGGCCGGACATGCCCTGGAGCCCTCCTGCGGTCCCTCCCTGGATCATGCACCGGTGGGGTCCCTCAGCCTGGCCTGTGCCCTCACGCAATCCGGGACTCCTCGGGGGATGTCGGAGAGCTGGTTTCAGCCCAATCCCGCAGGCCACTCCCCTTGGGAGGGCACCAGATACAGGGCTCATGGCTGGCAAGCGCGGCTGCAGTAGCGTGAGCCTCTCCCAATCGGGATTGATTAGGCATGAGCCCAGAGCAGGCACATTGGGGCCAGGATGAGCGGGAGTGGCAGGGAGGAGCTGCAAGTGGCATTGGACTGTGAGTTTTGGCCCGATCCTTGCAGGCCACCCAGAGTGACCTCACTTTTACACGAATTCATGCATCAGGCCTCTAGTATTTAAGTATGAGGACTGTTTAATTTCTAATGAACAATTCTTATTTTTATCTAAATATTGAGGACATAGGAGATTTGGGGTTGCTAGGCATATAACAATGCCAAACCAAAATAGAACTCTAAAATTCAAAACAAAATATATATTTTGAAGGAAAACATTACTTGGAAAATTATGTTGTAGATAGAGTTGGGCCAAAGTCTGCATGAAGCTATTATGTGCAGGCTCCTTTTCTGCAGATAGTTAGTTATCTCTTAAAAATCCCTTTTCTCTATGCACAACTTCCTCAGCTTTCAGTGGGTTTCTCACCTTTCCCATACTTGAACCCTGCATTCTCCCAACTGAATGAAGCTCCCTTGCTCGCACCCAACCACCAGTTACAATGTCCTTTCTACTCCTCTACATCTTTGTTAGCTCTTCCTCATCTTCAGTAGCTGAGTTCTCTGTGATGATTCCTTGGCTTCCCCTCATGTGCCACTTAACTACTCAGTAGGAGGAAATCTATTTATTTGTCCCCACTGTGTTATCATTGGACACTTTAAGGCTCGGTTCAGGACATACTTATTCCCTGGGCTGCATCCATCCCAGATGCAATCTGGGAGTAGTTTATAGGAAAATGAGTGTGAGTTGCTGCTCCACACTGCCCCCAACTGGCCATTGTCAGCTGGGCCATTGCATTGATTATGCATTTATGTCAGTTAAGTCACTAATACCTAAAAGAGGAATCCTTCTGAACCAAAAGATTCAATCCTTGCATTTGTAAGTGAATAGTTGAACCAATAGGGATTCTGGACAGTATCTTTGAATGCTGTCTTTTGGGTCAGTGGGGCTGATTTGGGGATAGGGTGGTAAATGCACGCAGTAGGGTGAGAGACTAAAGGCATTAACCTAGTGAACTAGTCTCTTCTTGCCTTTTTGTAATGACACTTGCCTGAGGATCACGAGAAGGATTCTGTAATGTGCAGAAGGCTAAAAGCAGAGTCACACTTTCTCTGCCAACAGACTAGTTACCATGGGAACCAATGCAGAAAAATGAAAATATGACAAGAAGCTGAGGATTAAATGTGGAGAAAATTGATAGGGAGTTGGTTTCTACATGGCAATTTGAACATTTGGGATTTAAAGAACAGGCCGTTCTTCATGTGACCAGACCAATGACAATGAATAAAATGACTTGCCGGTAGCTGGTCCTGGCAGCTGAGATGTGAGGAATACAGAGAGGAAGCAGTAAGCATGCAGTAGGTTGGAGAAGGGGAACTCTGTACAATCCAGTTCCATTCCTAGGAAGGCTGAACACCAGTTCAAAGGGTAAATTAGCCATGAGGTCCAAAGGTGCCCTTTGAAAGGCATATCCATCTTCCCTTGATAAACCAAACCTCCTGTAATTCTCACCCTGCCAAGGCCAGCACACACTCCTTGACAAAAGTATTGCACATCTAATATTGCTTGAAAACATCTTCCTAAGTATTAAAACAAAAAATACCCACTTTTAAATCTGCAGCCCTCCCCTGCCCCAACAAGGCAGCTATTGCAGTGACCTAGAATTTAGTTTTTCATTAAGGAAATAATTATTCCACTTCACTGGATACAAGTCCTCCCTTTGGACACCTCTCTGTCATTCTATCAAACCAGACTCCAGGATTCCAGGACAATCTATAACAAGGGCTTGGTTTCAGCCCAGTCTGAGAAAGCCGACCTACGCATTGTACTTTCAGAGGCTCAGGGGAGACCACATCTGTCCTGTCCCCTAAGCTTCCCCAAAAGCTGTTTTCTGAGATCCTATGATTAATGCCTCCTTCCTATGACTTCAGCCTTTGGTCCACATTGAAATGCAATTGCCCTGAGGAGATAAGGGAAGGTCACACTATCGACGACCTGATTCGACCCTTCCTAGGGTCGAATTTTCAAGTAGTAGTGATACCCTTCACCCGACCCACCCTCCCAACACACACAAACAACATCACCCAGGAAGTAGGAGGCAAGCCATTGTTAGAGAGCTGTCTTTAGGATACATCCACCTATAAATGGTCTAAATAAAACATGCCCTTTGTACAATGCTAGGTCCACTGGACAGGTTTCACCACAAATGCTCATTTCTGGTTCGCTAACGACAGGCTGTTCTATTTGTCAGAGTTCCTTTGACCATCTCAATAATGAGTTCTTGAAATGCCCAAAGCCCATTAATTTCTGTTTTCCCAAGAGAGCTTACAGAGTTCACAAATCCAGTAAAGCCTGAATTTTCTCCTACTGGCAGAGTTAGAAGGCAAACTTGATGATAAACAGAGAGTTGAGAACAGTGATTTTGCTTATGCTAAAATAATTTCTTCATCAGTATTCCAGTGGGTTTCATAATTTGAGACTTCTAGGGCAGGTTTTTGCAGGTAGGAAGCGTGAGAATAGCCTGATGCAGGACTAGTCTTGAAAGCTACACAAAGCATGGCGTTACTCTAACAGGTAACCTTACTCTATCTCTTTCTGAGTTAGGCCAATAGACTCTAAGAGGGTCTTCACAAACAGCCCTACCTTTGGAGTTGACATGGTAAGTAAGAGAGTGCCTTTTTTCAAAAATATATATTTTATTAATTTTTGTACAGAGAGGAAGGGACAGGGATAGAGAGTTAGAAACATCGATGAGAGAGAAACATTGATCAACTGCCTCCTGCACACTCCCTACTGGGAATATGCCCGCAACCAAGGTACATGCCCTTGGCTGGAATCGAACCTGGGACCCTTCAGTCCGCAGGCCAACGCTCTATCCACTGAGCCAAACCGGTTAGGGCGAGAGTGCCTTTTTTCATTTCTGATATGGTCTCTAAGATCAGGCAGCAGATGCTTGGAGGACTTTCTGGTCCGGATTAAATGAAGATTTCTGTGACTTGGTACTGGTTCTCTCACTGGTAAATCGTTCATTGGACACGCTTGAGCTCCTCCCGGCTGAAAGGCCACCTGACACTACCCTATTTAATAGTTTTACCACATCTGTTCATTCTTCAGACAAGAAGATAAAAACATGTTATTATAAAGCACATAACGTCTTGAGAATTTAAATTTGACTCCAAATTTTTTAACCAACTTGATTTTTTCTCCTTATTTTCTTTGAGGTTGTATAAATGATTCCCTGCTATATGTTCCTTAAATGGTTACTGACTTTTACATATTTTTTTCATAGTTTTCTTTAGTTTATCATACAGGTGAGTATATAGTCTGCAAAAGAACCAGTCTTGCCAATATTAGGACATGCATTGCTTTCAACCACAAGTATTTGAAATAAAAAAAAGCTGACTTATCTGTGAAAAGATTGTGTCTACCTTGTGGGCATCTGATGAATAAGTCTGCAGATCGAATGGACAGCATGATGACTGTGGTTAATAATATTGTATTGAACACTGGAAATTTGCCAAAAGAATAGATTTCAGATGCTCTCAAAACACACACACACACACACACACACACACACACACACACACGGCAAACCTGTGAAGAGATGAGACATTAACTAGCTTGACTATAATAATCATTTTACTTTGTCTATGTATACTTTAAGTATATGCAATTTTTTAAAATGAAAAAAACACACACACACCCAAAACAAGAAAACAAGGGCACCATACTCCGTGGCTTATATTTCTGGATGAAGACGATGTGTTAAATATGCAAATAGTTCAATTGAATTGTGGGAAAAAAAAGATGGCTTTTTAATGTTGGCCATTGAATAAATGTACATAGATAATGGGTGTTTTTCAACCTTTCAATCTTTACCTCTAGCAATATGACCAGAATAGTACTTTAAGGTCAGGAGCCCTGTGATTAAGTATTTAAGAAGCACAATCTCATGTTCAAATGTAAGCATGCTACACAATCCGCTACCTACAGTTTTAATAAACTCACACTTTCAAAGTTGATGCACAAAGACACTAAATTGCTCCAAGGTACAACCCACCACTTCATCACCAAATGACAGCCAACTTTCCAGACCACGGTTGAACTCATATAATTTTGAATCCACTATTTAGGAAATCCTCAATTTTAACCTCTATAAGCAAACACAATCTCTGGATTTGTTGGCTGTAAAAACCCATCTGCCATTCCTCTTGCCAATGTTGTCTCTGAGGAGACTCTTCCCTCAGAATAACCTGTGGGGATTTAGATGGCCGCCACTTCTTAGTGCTGAGCCACATTGCCAGGACAGCTCAAACCCTCAGCTTTGGAGGCCCTTCGAGGAGGGTCTGGGGCTGGATCACATGCTATTCCAGCTGTCCCTCTGACAGACACGGCTGAGACTGACTGGTCTGTATGTTCCGGGCACTCTTTGGCTTTTTACTTCCTAGGAAATTTTGTCATAGGTGCTGTTCAAGTTGCACTTCTTACTAAATTCTAATGGGCCCTATTCTGTTCTTAAAACACGAAGCATCCCCCGAATGGTGGGGTGTTTGCTAACAGGAAAGAGCGCCACCTTTTCCTTGCATGTATGTGCAGATGAGTGTGTAGAACATGCAAATCCACCAGAACCATGCACATTTTTTTTTATGTTTAAAACAAATGTGAATTGTTTTAAAGCAGAGATTTTAAGAGAAACTGTGTCCAAGTGGAAGAGTCGCCTTTGTCATCGAGCCTCAGTGCCCTCCGGAGGGAGGAGTTGCCCGTGACTCCTGAAACCCCTCTGACTTTGACTCCGAAGAGGCAGCCGCTTGTAAGGACAAAGTCCAATTCCCGTGGAAAGGGGGGACTTAACTAACGAAGTGACTATGGCTCCCTGATACGGTTCATTCAAGATGAGACTGCAGTTATTTACATTCTCACTGTCACCCGAGACTTTCTAGAAAGGAACACATATGAGAAATGGGAGCCTACCTTCCTAAGGGAATAGAAAAGATTCCTCATCCACATTATAAAACAATAAAGCTAAAAGGAAGCACTTGCCGTTTTATTAGACTGGGAGAGAAAGCGATACGGTTCTGTTCTCTATTCTTCCCTCCTATTTTGTACCTGCACAGTAGCATTTATTAACTTCTTATGTGTCTATGTCCCTATGAGACTGTGTTTCTTAAGGGGAGGGACCATGGCTTTTTATATTTATATTCCTAACTGCCCTCAAAATCCTTTGTTCATTAACATTTGTTGATTAAATAGCATGTACAGCAAGAAAAAGAGATGAATTGTTCTAATCACTGATATATGTGTTTTTAAGAATTAAAACATAGATGGCTAGAAGGCAAATTTTAGGGTGGTGCAGAGGAAGACTTAGGAGAGAATTACTTACATACCTCTTTGGATAGTTGGGTCTATCCAAACTTACATACAACAATGAATACTCTATGCGTATGTATTGTTGTGGGAGGTGTAGGTGAACATGCTGGAGATATTATGGAAAGTTAAAAAAAGAAAAAGAAAAGCTCAGCTGGCGTGGCTCAGTGGTTGAGGGTCAACCTATGAACCAGGAGGTCACGGTTCCATTCCCGGTCAGGGCACAGGCCTGGGTTGCAGGCTCGATCCCCGGTTGGGGGGCGTGTAGGAGGAAGCTGGCCAATGATTTTATCTCATCACTGATGTTTCTATCTCTCTCTCCCTCTCCCTTCCTCTCTCTGAAATCAATAACAATATATTTGAAAAAGAAAAGAAGACATGGCCCTTACCTTTGAGTAGTTTATGAAGATTTATGTCTCTAGGTCACGTTACTAATGATTATTTTTGGTAAATATGTGAAACCTAAAAGACAAGTTCCTGATTGTGTGTGTGTGTGTGTGTGTGTGAGAGAGAGAGAGAGAGAGAGAGAGAGAGAGAGAGAGAGAGAGAGGATTGAGTTAGAATTTCTCTAGGAAATGGTCATAAATATAGATCGTGATAGCAACATTCATGGTTTTATAAAGAATGTATCACAAGCAAAAAAATAAAATAAAGAACATATCAGAATGATGACTTGCTAGAGAATCTGTTTGATCATAATGAGACTGTGATTCTAACAAGTACAAAACACTTATTGCTAAGTTGAATGACACCATAAGTATGGCTGAAGAGTAATGCTCAAAGACTGGCTATCAAAGATGGATAGTTTAAAACAAACATAAGGAAGACAAGGAAAGACAAGTATTATAAGTCAGAACAGTTTGTATAATGATAACATAGAGGAAAAATCAAATTTGGAGGTCACACATGCCCACTACCTACAACCTCTTCCTTTCCAGGTGCATCCTGGCTATTGGGCACCAATGACAGTAAGTGGAGTCTCGAGTATGACTGTCACTCACTTCCTACTTTGCAGGGAGGTCACGTGACCCATGCACACACAGCCTGCAAGTGGACTCGCGGAGTAAGTGTAAAGAGTGCTTCAAAGAGCTCCAGGCATTCTAAGTAACAGCTTCACACTGCTTTCTTTTCTTCCCTCAGGAGGAGTGGAAAGAGTGCTTCCAACCACCGCTGGCGATCTTCCTTTGTGCTTCCTAAAAGTTGAGCCTCTCTCCCAAGCTGTGTACATTACCGCACTGGTTCTCAACCTTGGCTGCACATTAGAATCACCTCGAAATCTTTTTAAAATCCTGATTTCTGGGCCTCATCCTCCAGAATTCTGTTTCTTTGTTATGGGGTGGGGCCACAACATTAGTAACAAAGAAACAGAATTTCTGGAGGATGAGGCCCAGAAATCAGGATTTTAAAAAGATTCCCAGGTGATTCTAATGTGCAGTCAAGGTTGAGAACCACTGCATTATGGCACAGAGAGAAAATTATCATATTTGTTTTGCATAATGGGGTACAGGTGGGTAAAACAGATAAGGCTCTTCAGGCCCCAAGTGAAAGCAATAAACCACAAGCCCCCATGCTCTCAGGGAATCAATATCTCAGCACTTAGGGGACCTATGCTGGCGCCTGGGTAGGAAGTACTGACCTACAGATTGCTCCCAGGAACACAAAATTAACATTCCCTCTATATTACAAAAAAAAAATAAAAAAAATACTTCAGGTAATAGTTGATACCAAAAATCTAGAGGTGCCACCAGTAGCAACAAAACAAAAACACAATGGGAGTATATTAATAGCTCTCAAGCCATTTTTTTCCATCAGTATCAGTACAAATTCTAATTTCCATTCTAATGCTTAGTTCCAGTCTCTACAGCTAAACCTATGATGAAAAGCTAATGGAAGTTGGAGAAGAGATGCCAAAAAAGATGAAATAGGAAACAAGGCAAATGGAAGAGCCGAGAGCTGTGTTCAAAAGAATGGTAGGTGGGCCCCTGCTGCATTCGCTGTAAAACGTGTGGCCACGTTGTATACGATGTAGATTTGTTCATTCTGCTGAGTCAAACAAGCCGGTCACAGAAAGGTCAGTATCACATGATCTCACTCATATGTGGAACCCAAATGAACAGAACAAACTGGTGAACAAAATAGATCCAGAGACACAGAAGCATGGAACAGACTGGAATCTCAGAGGGAAGGTGGGGGTGTGAGTGGGTGGGGAGAGGTTAACTGGGGAATTTATATGCATAACCCATGGACACAGACAATAGTGTGATGAAGGCCTGGGAGGGATGGGTGCAGGGTGGAGGGTGTCAATGGGGGGGAAAAAAGGGGAGAATGTGAAATACTTTTAACAAGAAAGATAAAATTTAAAAAAATTGTTCAGGAGACATTTATCTCCCCTGAAAAGAGAGGAAATGTACTTGTTAGGCAAACCCAAGACTGTGCACTAACTTCGTCAGTTTGAGGTCAATGAAGAAGTTAGAAAACAACCACCAAAGAAGGCTGAACTGATTTTGCTAAGAAAGCCCACACTGTACCCGTGGCTGGGGATCAGGTGGCCTGAAGGAAACGGTTTCCTCTGGAGGAAAAGGCCAGAGGATTGGAATAGTTTCGCAAAGACTTGGGGAAAGAACACCTTGTTCTCTCTACTTTTGCTTGGGGTTGGAAGAAAAAAAGATTAAGTGGTTGGCAGAGAAACAACAGAAACCTTCAAATAAGTAGGGCTTAGATGGAATCTGCAAAGGCGAGGCCCAAACAAGGGCGCTGGCTAAATTAAGCTGTGAGGGTGAGGATATAATTAGCTTAGAAGAAGCAAACAGAAACTTTCGGTGTTTAAATGAATAACCCAGTTATTAGTGGCCCGGAAGTTCCAAAGATCTAAGAATCAAAACAGCTTGAGGACACGTCACCAAAGCTGCCAGAGTCTCTGGGCCTCCCACACCCAGACGTTCTTAGTGATGGAGGGGGCTGCAAACTGCCCCTTCAATCTGATGACCACTAGATGGCATATATTTTGAAATACATTCCTATGTACTTTATAGTAAGGTAAAATCTGATTATAATATTGTGGTAATTTCTTGTACACATATATAAAATGAAAAACTAGTAGTTTATACTGGATGCCTAGTTACTGCCAGATGTCACCTGGAAATAAAGCTATACAGACATTTTCAGATTGGACTAGTTTTAGAATATTAGGAAGGCTTTGCTAGGCAAACTTAATTCCCGATGTTTAAATTTTGGAGAGCTCATTTAAAAAATATATTTTAAATAAGTTGAAGTAAATATCTTATTTTGGAATGAACATATGTGAAGGAAGCTTAGTTAAAACAGTGGCAGATAGGCCCCAAATATTTGGGAAGCACAAGAATGTTGGAGAACTATTAAATTGGCAGGTGTGATAATTAAACTGAACAATTAGGAACACCAAACTTTAAAGCACATATTCAGCTGAGGCTTAGAGAGAGAGCAGGTTCTTTCTATGATTTAGTTCTGAGAGTGGTTGATACACAACCTGAGAGGTTTAGTAAAAAAATATAGAGACAGCTGCCAGGCCGGTGTGGCTCAGTGGTTAAGCATCGACCTATGAACTGGGAGGTCACGGTTTGATTCCCCGTCAGGGCACATGCCTGCGTGTGGGCTCCATCCCTGATGTGGGGTATGCAGGAGGCAGCCGAACAATGATTCTCTCTCATCATTGATATTTCTACCTCTCTCTCCCTCTCTGAAATCAATAAAAATGTACTAAAAAACAAAATTAAAAATCTCTCTCATCATTGATGTTTCTCTCCCTCTCTCCCTCTCTCCCTCTCTGAAATTGAAAAAAGAAACCTGCTTAAAGTAAGCTAACAGCTCTTAAATATTTCTTCTTATAGTGTTTAAATTTAGAGCATTGTTTCAAATTAATTCTCTCATGAGAATATGGAAAGGGGTACTAATATATTTCTTAACAGCTACATTAGTACAACAGGTATAAATATGGACTGTCCAGAGTGTGGTCAACCAAGCTAGAGAATTGCCAAGAGTCGGATATAAAATATAGCTATAAGGTTGCCATCTAGTGGTGCCTCTTCCTAACTGCGGACATCTTCCTAAAAAGTATGTGAATCTGTCCAACTCTACAAGAAGATTGTATTTGTCGAACTTGAACCCAGTAATTTAAACAGAGGGGATAAGACATATGGTTTGTTGCTTTATAAGAGTGTTTTAGTGAGGGAAGTGATAGCATCTTCTCTGGAGGTATTTAAAAATAGCATTAATTCTTCCCTGAAAGTAGACAGATGAATCAGATCCCCTCAAGGTCCTTTTCTGTCTTATGATAGAACCATGATTTTTCTCATTTCCCCACAGAACTTTTATCCATACGATACTGTTTTTTAAATTTTTTAAAATTGATTTTGGAGAGGAAGGGTGAGGGAGAGTCTGAGTCTGGTTTCCCTCTGTTCCACTTTATCTGTCTTTTATGTCCTTTCTGATGGCTTTCTCATTCTTACTCCATTAACTACTTATTACCTTCTCTCATTCCTCCAGTCCTCATGTCTATTACTCATGATCCTAAAATATCTATATATATAAAAGGCTAAGCAACCATCTAACCATCTGACAGTCCGACCGGCCGGTAGGTATGAAGCGCACTGACCACCAGGGGGCAGATGCTTAATGCAGGAGCTGCCGGGCTGCAGTGACTTGCAGCAGTGGTTCTCAGGTGAAGCACCCTGGAATCAGAGAGGAGGGAGCCTGATTCCTCACGGGGCCACACAATTCCACCTTTGGCTGTGGGTTATGTTGTTGGTGGGGCACTGCCGGCCCCAAATCTGGTTTACTGCAGAGCTGCAGTGACTGAAGATGCCCTTTGAGGCATGGCACTGCCACAGGTGCAGCTGGCCAGGGGGGGACCGTGGGAGGTTGGCTCCAGGGCATGTCTGGCTCGTCTTGCCCAGTCCCTCCCCACCAGTTACCTTCTAATTAATTTCCTTTCAATGTGCAAGAATCCATGCACCGGGGCCACTAGTTCTTAAAATAATTAAAAGTACTCTTAAACAACAACAAAAAAGAAAAGAAAAGAAAAGAAAAGAAAAGGAAAGAAAAGAAAAGAAAAAAGTACTCTTACTATTCTAAAATACTTTGCCCACTTACTATACTAAAATAATGTTCCCCTTTCAATTAATATTTTACTTTTCATTTCCACTTCATTTCTGTTCAAACAGACATTGGCATTCTTTTCCTCATATAAATATATAGACACTGGGCTATAGGACCAAAGTGTAGGCCTCTGGAGAGCTATAGGCACCATAACTATAAAAGAAAATGATAATGGAAGTTTCCTTCAAAGAAACTTTCTTTCATGGAAAGAAGCCAAAATTACAAAGTCTCTTTATACAAAGAAATTAAAAGGCAGAAGCAGATGAAGTAATTTGTATTATTGGTGTAAGCAAAATAGTATATGAAAAATGGATTTGTTGGGGGAACATTTCACTCACCTTCTGTAATCAACTTGCTGTGAAACATGAAGAGAAAAATATGGGAAATATTTTTGAGAGAATGCTAAGGAAGAAATGCTTTACCTGCAAGAAAATCAAGATCCTATGTGATAATATAGGAACTGAGCTTAGGAGCTTACCAACCTAGGGCTCTCCCCACTTGGAGACATTTTTTCTTTTCAAGGATTCCTTTTTTTTTTTTTTGCCCTTACAAGGGAGGTATCTAATGAAGCCAATGCTCATGGCAGTATAAGTAGTGTTCTTTCAACTTTGAAATCAACAGGCCAGATTCTGACCTCTATAAAAGTTTGGGAGGGGGCATGTAGTTTTTATCAAGATGACCCAGATTTTCTGTGGTTTATCTAAATAGTTAATCATTTTAATTCTATAGCTTTTGCAGTGGCCTGAGAATTTTGGTTGGAGTGTATGACAGTTTCACTTTAGGGATGCAGGTGGTGGAATCTGTCCACGAAATGGTGCCAAAATGCAATGTGTAAACATTGTCATGCTATGGCCAAAGGCCTGTGCTCAGATTTTTTATTTTTCTAGAACAGGCAGCACAAAGCAGCAGTTGTATTTGTTTTAGAGCTGAAATAGGGTTGGGGACTCCCTCTTCCCAACTACTTCTCCCTCTCCCTCTCCCTCTCCCTCTCCCTCTCCCTCTCCCTCTCCCTATCCCTATCCCCATCCCTATCCCTATCCCCATCCCTATCCCTACTCCCTTTACTGTTCCCCACACCTCCAAATTTTAAACAATAGCTTGGGCAAAGGAATCTACCAAGTCACAAAGTACAGGTAGAAGAACATTAAAAATGAGTCTCAAACCAGATCAAACCATCTGCTTGAGTTTCCTGAGTTCCCAGAATCACTTCACCTGTCTAGACCTTGGGCCTCTGGTAAACTGAGGGAGCTGGGCTGGTTACCTCTAAGACCCTGGCAAGACCAAAACCATGGCTCTGTCAGTTCAACCTCACACATTCTTTTCTCTGGGAGGTTTCTGACATACAGACACATGACTTCTTCTAAGAAGAGAAATAAAACCCAAACAAGTCAGAAGGATAGATACGATGTACTTCAATTAAATGAATGAAAGACACTTATTAAAATTTTTGGAGCGTGTTAAGGTCCTTAGAACACATTAAAGGGAAATTAAACACAACAGCTGAAACATAGCGCAAAGAGCCTAATAGGTCCCTTAATCTTAACTGGAAGAAAGTTCTCTTTCTTAGTTTCATGGTGGTGATATTCAAGCTGGACCCTGAAGGCTGCATATAGTTTTGATAATTTATAGTGGGAAGGGGGAAAGGAAGACATTCCAGCAGGGGACCTGCATGGGCAAAGGCTGAGGCTGAAAAGCACGGGGAGTACTCAGGGCAAGGTAAGGATTGCCAGGTCTCTAAAACACCGAGTGTGTATAGAGTGAAGGAAAAACAACACCCAAGCAATTCCTGTGTTCAGAGGATCAAACTTTCCTTGGAAGAAGAAATAGAGGTCTATGATATGTGGATATGTGAGACCAACCTCATGCCAACAGTATTTTCATGGTATGGGCTGAACAGCACACAGTGAAAATGTTCTTCACCCACTGAAAGAAGCGAAGCAAATGAACATGAAATGCAACCTCCTCAACGACTCTTCAACTCATTCATCTCTGGGTACGTCATTCTAATATTGGATTTCATGGACTCCCATGCACCCCGATAGTCTACAAGACGCCTTGGTCATAGGAGAAACCCTACAGGGACACTCAGCATAGACGAATCCCTCCAGTCAAACACCCCAGGCCTTTTAAAGTGCTGACTTTCTATCTCTTTTCCCCAACATGTCAGGGGCATAAAGACATGGTGCTGGGCCAGGGCAAGGGACATCTTCATTATATTCTCTTTACTTTATGACAAACTGACAAAATTCTCTTCCAGAGATTCAAGGGAGTCTGGTTGCTATCTATCTTGCCCGGTAAAAGTATCCACTAGCCTACCGGATGTTGCCCAAATTCCAGCAAACAATCATTATGGCCTCCCCAAGGCCATGATACTCAGTAGGGAGACTTATCTGTACCTTCAAATGGAACAACCATGCTCGACACAAAAAGAGATTTGATTAAAGAGGCTGCTTCCTTTTGCAACACACGAGTGGGGGCTGGGACGAAGGGACTCACCACATGTCTTGTACCGTCCTTGATCTGGAAATTCTCTCATCTTTCCACTTGATTATGAGATTCTGAGCAGAGGAGACCATGTAATATCCCTTGAAGTGCCTGGTATATAGTTGATGCTCAACAAATATTTATAAGCTTCGCATTTAATGTTTTTGTTATATTCTCCAATAAAATATCCCCAGATGTTTTGAATTTATGAATGACATACCTTAGGCATCTGAGACTCAGCTACGGTCATTGCTTTCCTGTGGAGGAAATATGCAGTTGCTGATGAAAGTAAACGTCTCTGTACTAAGATATTTTACTCTAGGAGTAGAGATGCCTGACTGTTTGTAGGCTGCTTACTCATCACGTTATTTCAAAGAAGGAATAAACTGACACAGATAATATGATTTTTATGAAAAAAAATGTACCTTCAAAACTAGAGAGAGATTGGTTGGTACATTTAATTTTTTCCTTAATACCCATTTCTACATACATTGAAAATAATGCCAGCTAAAGGAATGTTTTTAGGAGAGGAAAAAATCTATGCGAGGTTTGAAAATCACCACTATGGAAATTTGATGCATGGTTTTGTCTTTGGGTCAGGCTCACATTGGTTCCAATCCCAGACTAATTAGGGTCACAGGGTTTCAGTGCTATCTACATAAACATTGCCCGGATTTTAGAACCTTCCACTGTTTGAGGTGCTTCTATTAACAAAATCAGGCCAAACAACAACAACAACAAAAACAACAAAACAAAACAAAGCAAAACACCACAAGTGTTTTGCAGCCAGGATCATGTGGAGAAGTATTGGTGCAACCGGTCCTTCTCGTCTGTGCCTGCCTTGCAGCCCAGTTAGTGACCACTGGGTAGTCACAGTGTGAGCTGACTGTCCGACAGCCGAATCCAACTGGGCAACTACCAGGTGAAGTGATGCTTCTAAAGTTGGGACCAGTGAATTATTTCTCCTCTCTTAATTCCCATGGAACTGCTCTCATGTAGTTAAAAGCCTAGGTATTCAATATTCCTCGATTTTAATTTATTCTTTTTTTAACCAAATCTTAGAGTGGACTTTCCCCTTCATTTATCAGAAATCTCTGAATCCCCCAAAGTAGAAGTTGTGCAATGTATACCCTCAACCAGGAGAGTTTTCCCAAGCCATTCTGTTGCAGACAGGGTCCAAGTGGAGCAAGAATGGAACCTGTCCCAATACCAATCAGGTAGGAGGAGACTAAGAGAAGGTCCTTGGGAAGGTAAATGTCAATTTTATAACCGGAAGTGGAAATAAGTTCTATTAAGGCATTGCCACTCTCCCCCTTGTGCACAAGCTTTGTTTGCTGTTGTCAGAGACATGACAAGCGCTCTGCCTTGGTTAATGGTACTATTCCAGGTTCCGGGATCACCCAAGAAAGTTTTTCCTAAACTGGAAGCTGGAACCATCATCAGCTGATACTCAAGGATCTCTGAACAGGTAGGACTCTAAGGGGGCCTCTTATCCTGTGTCAGGATAGAAGCAGCCACTCATGGCCTTTGGAACATCACCGGAGTTGGAGGGATGGTCTACAGCAGCAATGAAGAGAGGTCGGTTTTACACACGAGAAACAGAAATGCCCCAGAAGGTTCAGCATATAACTAGAAAACTTGGTTACACCTGCCTTACTTTTGTATAGTGGGGTGTTCTGGAAAATACATCCTCTGAATAGTTTAGATCAAATGGAGCTCCAGGGATGCATAGGAGAGCTGACACCTAGGATCCCCTATAATATGAACCCACATGCTTCCAATAGTGCCCCTCTATTTTCCCACGCCCGTCCTCTGTTTTCTTGCTATGACGTATCCTTGGGGGATGGTCTTGCTGAGATTGGGGAAATATTCTGGGCCAACGCAGGTTGCTTTTCTTAATAAAAGGCAGTTATATTGCAAAGGAGAAAAGTATATGCCAGTGATCTCAAATATGAAGATTTCCCTCTAATTCTTGAATGATCAGATAACTAGAACCATCAAACACATCACCAACCCAGTGTTTGAACATTTTATTGAGCTTCAGAGAGATCTGGCATTTCTGTGATTGAAACTCTACTAGAACCTAAACCCTGCTTTTCTTGATGCTAGTAAAGGACCCATCTTCTTAACTTACTGGATTTAATTACCTGCGTAACTGTTTACTGACCCAGTGTTTCAATAAACCTGCTGTTTGGTCAGTATATCAGGAATCAGTGAAATTGGTTTCTGAATGAAATTGCCAAAGAAAGAACTTTAGAGTGTAGTCCTATGCTAACATGGCTTTTTATCTGGTGATGCTATACTGCCGCCTCAGGATAAGAGTGTATTCATCGGAATAGACATCTTGATCTGTGTGCCAGTGAGGGCAGAGACTGACTGAAGACACCATTAACAGCCAATGGAAAGATGAGTTGGCAAAGGCTGTTTTTTAAAGCTTTATATTGTGGTGGAGATACTAAACACATTTTATCTTTAGAAGTAAAATGTTTTCATGGTTTCCCTCATTAATCATTTTGGTCAATTCAGATACTTTTCACTTAATATTTGAATATATAAATCTAATTTCTGAAAGTGCCCTCAGTGGTCCCGGATTTGTCTCTTGCTTCAACAGTGGACGGAACAGACCCAGGGACACCCTTTCTTCCAAACTCCGGCCGCTCTCCTGCGTCTTATCCAGTCACGACCTTCAGAACCACCTCCGGGACCAGCCAACACACCTTAACTCTTATCGCCAAACAACCATGAGCTCCCAAATTCGTCAGAATTATTCCACCGAGGTGGAGGCTGCGGTCAACCCCTGGCCAACCTGCCTCTGCGGGCCTCCCACACCTACATCTCTCTGGGCTTCTATTTTTATTTTGACCCTGAGGATGTGGCTCTGGAGGATGGGGGCCACTTCTTTCTCGAGTTGGCGGAGAAGTACAAGGGCTCTGAGCGTCTCTTAAAGATGCAAAATTGGAAGCCGCCCTCGCCTTGGAGAGGAACCTGAACCGGAGCTGCAGGCCCTGGGTTCCACCGCACAGACCTTAATCTCTGTGACTTCTGGGAGAACCACTTCCTGAATGAACAAGTGAAACTCATCAAGAAGATAGGCAAGCCCTGGACGATCTGGCTCAGTGGATGGAGCATTGGCCTGCGGACTGCAGGGTCCCAGGTTCGATTCCCAGTCAGGGCATATGCCTGGGTTGCGGGCTCGATCTCCAGTAGGGAGTGTGCAGGAGGCAGTGGATCGATGACTTTCTCATCATTGATGTTTCTATCTCTCTCTCCCTCTCCCTTCCTCTCTGAAATATATGGGCGACATCTGACTCACCTCCACAGGCAGCCGGCTCCCAGGCTGGGCTGGGCGAGTATCTCTTCGAAAGGCTCACCCTCAGCATCCCTCTGGTGTCTGGCTTTGCCTGAGCCTCTCCCTGAAACTACTAGCCATTCTTTTAAACACCCTGAAGCCCTCTCCCATGCATTGGACCAAATGAAACAATAAAGTTTTTGCAGAAAAAAAAATCTAATTTCTCTAGTGTTTTTCCTCCCTCTGAATATTCTTTTTAGTTCTTCAGGTAAAAGATATTTTAGACCTAGTTTAAATAAGAAAATATATTAGTGATATGTGTGTAATCATCTTCAAGATTAAAAATAATTTTTATTTTTAATGAAAACAAGTTTGTCACCCTCTCTTTAAAACTACTGTCCAAGGTGGTACTCCCAGGTCAGGCCCAGAAACAACCGGAATTGTCTGATGGTTACATAATCACAGTTCTAATGAACTGGGCCACATGTATTTTTTAGGTTTCAAGGAGCAGTAAAATAGTATGATGTAAAGATTTGTACTCATACTGACTTTGATGATTCCGTCTCAAAAGCACACTTATATTTTGAAATTATTATGTTTGCTTAGGGGACATGTGTTGTTTGGAAGGTTGGAATTATGGTAAGACAGCTTTTGCAAACAATGTATTAGAAGCCATATGAAGAGTTTTAAAAATCATCCAGTAATGCCTATTTGGCTTGCAAAATCTGCAGCACTTCTACTAATACATTTCAGTGCTTGTTCTTCTCACCTCTGATCGTTCTCGTTCCCCTCCATTGTGTCCTACGGATTGATCCATCAGATATAGACAGCTTCCTCAGCAGGAAGATGCCAATAAAAACCAAAGACCAAGAGGTAGAGTCTCTTGGAGCCATCATGAATTCCACCCTTTTCTTGTTGCTGATTTCTCCTTTTTTAAAGGCACACCTTTAATATATATATACTAGTATCTATTTTTGGTTTTGGTTTTCATGAACGTAAACCAGATTCTTATTTCAGGCAGCAAAACCAGTTATTTCGAAAAAAGCCAATACTAAAAAAATCAATGTATTATTTGGTCACCTGTGGAATCCGTTAGATCCCCCTCTCCCCTGCCCTTAAGTGCTTCATGGTTTTTTTATTCAGTCAACCTAAAACAACGCCTCTTTTCACCATTACCTGCCTGTTCTCGGTCTGCAGCATGGCAGTGCAATTGACCATGAGGTGCTTTGGCAATCGGAGTTCTTTTCCAGTTGGTCTGGGCTCCCTTTTCTTTCCCTCAGTCCTGAACTGCAGAGCATCGGCCAAGACAATGCTGTCACATCAGGAGGGGCAGAGGGTTTGCTAGGGTCATGGTCCTCTCAGCTTTGTGCCTTAGAAGCACCTCCTGAAGCCTGGGGTTGGTGTGGAGACCAGACATGAGGAAAAAGACTTGGGAGGGCCTGTCTCTGGCTCTTCTCCCACCTCTGCCATAAAAGATTCAACAAGACTGACGGGATGATTTGAGCTGCTTCATTGCCACCAAACTACACCCTTGAGTTTGTTTTTTCTGTAAGTGATCTCGTGAGGCCAGTGGGGGCCTCTGTCTTGATTAATGACGATTATCCTCTAACAGCAGCTGGATATGGTGGCTTGGTGCAAGTTTTTGACAAAGAAAATTAGGCTCTGAAAAACATTTCTCATCAGAAACTGTAAGTATATTAAAATGCATTTAAAAGTTACTTCTGGGAAACATATTAAATAGGTCAATCATTTAATCATTTGTTAAATGTCAAACTCTATAAAATCATGGTATAATGTCACCCTGACATAAAGCAACATCAAAATTAGTGCATCATCTATAAAGTGAAGTATCATTTGCCTTTAAGTGACAAATTCTACTGCCAAAAAATACCATTATACTTCTAATAAGTGACATTCATTTTAATAGACCCTACAAAAATACAATATTTTCAATGTCCCCATAAAACATTTAACTTACAAATATTATTCTCAGAGCTTCAGTGACATCAATATGGGTTACTACTGTGAAAATCCTAATAGAGGACTTGAAATACTAGTGTGCAAAGTAAATTTATTATATATATATATATTAAAAACAGCTATATGGAAATATGAGAGATAATTCATACAACTTTGGGAAATTATTCTAAAATTTCAAATTAATATTTTAATCAAATTAATAATAACTATATAAAAGAAATGTCTTTAAAGGATTATAAAATGAATTTATTTTTTTATTGAGGAAAACAGTTCTAATGTAAAAATAACTAAGTCCATATGAACTATGCTTGTCTTTTTCTCCAGTGAGACAAAATTCAGGATTTTATATACTTTGAAACTTTTTTGAAACAAAAGTATTTTCTCTATTTCTGCCCACAAAAACAGGCATCAAAATGAATACTACAGGTAGATTATCGCTCTGAGAAATTATATTTGAAGTTTCATATTTAAATACCAAAGTTTTTAAATCTCCCACATTAACTTTCTAACAGCAGTTTTTCTTAATGATAAATTTTATCAATCCCCAAAACTCATTTCAAAGTATTTAAAAGTAGCAAATTAGAGAAAGCAACACACAAATAAATTCCACATTTACAAGTAAAGAAATCACAAGGGCTACAGTTTATAATCAATATAAACTTGAAAGAAATAAAGCAATACTTTTCCTGCCACCCATCATCCACTGCTTAAATTTGTGGTGAAAAGATTTACCTATAATGACCTTTAGTCTGTGTTTTAACTCTGCAGATTCTGTAATTAGCTAAAGGCATTGAATAAATTAGTTCGTCCTAGTTTTTATTCAGGTCCCAGAGATAAATGGCTAATTTATGAAATATTTCACTCTGTGTTATGAGAATTTAGCAAATGAATATGGAACCAAATATAAACACTTTATACCATATGTACAGTTACTTTCATAAGGCATTATCATGTAATTTTTATTGAAAAAGAGTCAATATAGTAAAGTCTTATTTTAAGATATATTTTCTTTCTCAATCCGAGGTGTTTAGTTTATGAAAATATTGTTTTGCTCTATATTCTTTTTGTGTGTATATGCCAACATATACCTTGTGCTAGAAATATTTTATGGGAATTACAATTCTTCATATTTGTATTTTCTATATAAAGGCAGATACAACATTGAGGCAGTGTTTCTGATGGAGAGCAGAATTTGTAAAGAGCTTGTGTGTGCTTCCGTGCTTCCGAAATCATATGAAATCCACTTTGAGAAGAAACTTATTTGGTTAAAAAAACAAACAAACAAACCAACAACAACAAAAAAAACTGCACCAATGCACAGCCAGAGGCTGACAATTAAAACTAATACATAACCACATGAACATCATATTTATATAGTTAACATTTGTAAGGATGATCAGTGCTAACATATAGTATTATACATTTGGCACTAATGTTTGCCATTGGTCCAGCAATTGGCAAAATTTGTCTCTATGTATAAATTTATTTTTGAACATTAGGTCTGGCTAGACGTTATCTTCACTATTTATAAAAAATATTCAGACAGTAAGCTCACGTTGAATAACTAGGTCTACTGTGTTCTGGAAACTCTTCAGTAGTAATACAGCTTTTTCATGTTCCATATGTACAAAACTATGTCCATTTGCCTGTAAATATGCAAATAAAACAGGGCAATCAATGCAAGACATTTGTTTATCACTTTATCACAGTTTCCAATCATAAGAGTCAAGGGAGTATTGAGCAACCAAAAGTTATCAGTTTAAAAATTCACAGTAGAATTGCAATTGTGGAAACAACTAATTAATTTCACCCAGCTTCAACTCTATTAACCCAACAAATGTTTTTCAAGTACCTAGCCGGTTCTACCGAGGACCGTCCTAGTGTAGTCTTAGCCACTGTGCTAACTGCAGAAACGCACCGGTGAAGAACAGACATTCTTGAAATATGGCACTAGCTCAGTGTTGTTGTTCTGATTTGTTTTTGCAGGAACTTAGTTGAGACAGTTCTGAAGTGTCCACAGGACCACTGCCTTCTTGTTATAAATCACTGATATAAACCCTTCTGCGTGGTCAAATATTTCAGTCATGCAAAACATGACAAATCTTATTTTGACTCACTTGAAAGTTCTTACCTTGTACATTTTTATATTAAAGAGGTCATTTTTATTCCCCCCATTGTTAAATGCAAATATATCCATTAACTACAACAGTGGTTCTCAATTCCACCCCAGGGATAAGGCACACTGACATTAGTGACAGTGGACATGCCCACCATTCTTCTAGTCAAGAATCCTCAAGCTATGCAACCAAAATTCATTTTAAGCACAATTAGCTTAAGGTTACATTTTCAGGATTCAAACGGGCTATTGTTCGATATTTATTTCACAAAATGGGTGTGCTTCTTTGTAGCGAGTGCTCATGGGTCTTTGGTTTTTCTCTACATTAAATTGCAGATTTTCTTGATTGAATGAATTTTATTATTAATAGAGAGAAGTGGATCCCATAAAGCTTTGCTGTCATGAAGGCCACAATAAAAGACAACCTTCCTGAAACGTGGAAACTGTGTGAGTGACAGCTATGTGACTGTTCTCCTGTGGTCTGAGACTCAGTTGATTTGGAAGAGCCAGCCCAATTGGCTGCTTGGCAAAGTACAAGTAATAGAGCCAGTTAATTGGCTGATTTTTTTCAATTTTCAGTTGTCTGAGACTAATTTGGGGCACCCATTGCATTTGTGATTCTACCTTTTTATGCTTCCTTAAAATACGATTAATTTAATTTAAAATAACCACTCATTTAAGGTATTTCACACCTTTGGGTTTTTTGAATTTAAAACAGCAATACTGTATAATCTTTATAACTCAGGTGAAAGTTGTCTGCTTAATTTATCACTAGTTCATTAAAATTGGTTGGTTAATGACATGATAAAGAAGGCCCTAAAATATTGATTTTTTTAAAAAAACCATCGTACATCTCTGAATAAGGAAAATGCTGGGAAACAAAAACGTAAACTCATGGAAAAATATGTACAAATTTATTTTAAATTAAAGAATCTTTCTCTCTCTCTATATATATTATTTAATAACATTTACTTAATGCTATCAGAGTTGGCACTGGCTGTTTCCGTGGCAGGTAATAGTAGCTGTGTGTGTTCACAGCCCAAATTTCTTGCCTTAATTTATGGTACAAAACAGACAACTGGGTTTCATTTGATGTTATTTGATCAGATGGTGAAGTGGAATAGAGAATAGCATATGGTACACTCCGCTTTTTACTCTCCTGATTCTGACATCAGGAAAGTAGCAAACTTGGGCGAAATATAGTATGTTTATCCCACTATACTTTTGAAGGTCGTACTAACTACTTTAATGCCTTTAATTTGGCCACAATTTAAATACCTTAATTTAAAATTTAACTAATAGTGGAATTCTTGAATGTCAAATCTTAAAAATAACTAGATTTGTGAGTGCTCAGATTTCTCTAGCTGCAGACTAAAAAACTAGAATTGCAATGATCTCAAAATTCACTGAGAACTTTCAGGGACTTGTTCAAAATTTAAATATTTCATTGTCTGGGGAGAAGGAATGCGCTAGTATTTGGAGCCCATGCATGGTATATTGTCCATTATCACATCTGATCATGGTTTTAGAAACTATTGTCATAAAATAATAGGGAATAAGTGGTACAAAACTCAGATAGCCAACTGGTCATAGTTGTTAATTTTGAATGATACTTTTATTAAAACATCTTTGAAGTAGGATGGTCCACCTCTACCATCTTGATTTTTTTTCCCCAGTAAAAAATGTCTGTCATATGCTGACAGCACCCAAGGCGTTGTGCCAGGCACTGGGGATAGAAAGTAAGGGAGATGGAACACGAGGCTCCCATCAGAGGTGACCCCCCAGAAGGGGAAATAGCCATGGACATAACTAAAAATAATGTAGAAAATACCTTGCATGTAGTAAGCACTCAGCAAATGTATGCTGAATTGAATTAGCATCAGAAGAGATAAAGAATTAGGGTAGTTCAGAAGAAGAAAGAGAAGAGGGACAATTTCTAAGAAAGCTGTTTCTCTGAGGAACTTAACAAGAGTTTCTTGGTACTCACACCTGGCAAGTGTGACTAGCAAGAGATCACAAGTCCTTGTCTAGTCTCAAGCCTGGAGTCTCCTCCAGCCATGGACAGAATGGTTGGCCATTTCAAGTGAATTCTGCATCAGTCCATGTAGGGAGAAGAGTTGATTCATGTAAGTAATCATTTTTATGAAAATTAAAAAATAAAAATATCTATGAATTTAGATGACTTTAGCATAAGAAGCAACCATAAACATAAGCTAATGTGTAGGTAAGGTTAACTCATAGATCTTTTCTTCCAAAGGAAGAGAGAGAGCCCAATATGTAAAACATTTAAACAGACCTTTCTGGATAGAGAGACTGAGAGCATGAGAGAGCCAGGGAGAGAGGTGAGAGTTGGAGTGGGGATTATGCCCACAGACCAGTTTGCTTGCCAATACTTCCAACCCCATGGTTTTTATTATTATTTCTCTCAATACATCACTGAAATAATAAGACTTCTATTGCTTTCAGTGATTCGAACTGACATTTAATTGATTATGATAAAATAATGAACATTTTCTCATTAAAATTATTACTATAGTGCCTCCTAACATAATTCTGTTCTTTTACAGTGGTTGCAAAGCCGTAATTTAGATTCCTATCAGGTTTAATTGAACTTATTTAAAAAATAATAGTGGAAATAATATTTAGTCCTAAATTAGAATCTACAGAAATGTTGAATTTCTTGTTCTCACAGTTTTAACTGTAGCTTAATTGAGTTTTTGGAGCCATTTGTGAGCCTTCTCTCTCAAAAGTGGAATATCTGCTAGGGCAGTGCCAGGAGTCTTGAGAGGAAATAGATTAAAAAGGAGAAAGCTTTTAGGGTAGAATCTATAAACTTGGCACCTGATCAAACAAAGGAATAAGAAACAAACAGGAATCTAACCGTGATGCCCTTAACAGAAAATGGACACCCTGGTGGAACAGCAAAGCTTAGCTGGGAAGACAATGGAGTTTGTGGTGCGGGGGATGCATGCAAAGGAAATGTTGATCATTATTTAATAAGAAGAGATTAGAATTCAGGAGGAGGTCAGAGTGGCAGCATTAGCCACAGAGCTAAGGTTGTATTGCAGCGTGGTATTACCCACATGAAAGGCTGAGAGATTGATCAGAAAATAAGTTTAAAGGGAGCTTGTGAGTGAAGGGAAATCTGACTAGGGGAGCAGGATATGGCTGCAGGCAGCTTTGGACACGCAGAGCAGAACTGGAAGCTGGTGTTTGCTGTCTGTCGACCTGGGCATCCAGGAAAGTCTGTCTGTAATGAGGGAGGGAAAGGTGGGTGGCACAGGTCCTAAAGGACGGGGATTCTTAGGGGGACCAATGCACTGAGGGGAGAAATTAGGCAGGAGGAGAGCAGGGAAGAGTCATCCTGAATGGGAGTATGGCAGAGTGCTCACAAGATAGCAGGGAATCCTAGAGAATCAAGTACTTTCTAGTGGCCCCAGTGAAGCCCAACTTTGTGTAGCACAGAGGAAAGAACAGGGAAAAGGCATCGTCAGGCTAACTCTGGCCTTGAATCCGGGTTTGTTGCCAATGAACCAGGCTTCAAGACGTTCAGAACCACAGTTCAGTTTCGGAGTCAAGGCTAGGGAGGCCCTTTGTATAACTTAGCTTTTAATATAAAATGAAAGCCTCAGCTTTCAGTTTTCATGCTTTATAAGTACAAATGAGAATTGGAAACACAAGCAGAGAGCTGATTTCCCAGAAGAAATAAGCGGACTGATGAATCAGATCACCGCGTCAAATAAACATTAGGACTCTATCTGTAATTCCAGTCCCCCTAAACGTTTTGGATCTAAACCAGAGCTTTGGTGAACCTCAAGAGGCCGGCTTGAAAGACCACAACTAGCAACTGCCTGGGAATGGCTTCAAAATCACAGGAGGAGTTTGGAAGATCAGAGAGCGTGTCATTTTGGAAAGTTATTAAATATCAAATGAATTAATATATGTTAAATGCACAGGACACCCTATGCCTGCTCAATCAATAAATGTTAGCTTCTACTATTAATGTCACTTCACTATTACTTTCCTGAAATTAAGAAATATAATTTTCATTAAACCTTGAGAATAGAAGGACAAAATGCCAGAGGAAAGAACTTTTGTTTCGTGTTTAGTTAAGCCTAACTTTTTAAAAAGATGAGAATGTAAAGATCAGAGAGGTAAGGTGAAATAGCCAAGCTCACACAGCTAATGGCTAGGTGGGAACTTATGTCGCAGTAATCAATGATCTTTCCTCTTGACGTAATTTGTTTCACTGAATGTTGTGAGGTTGTAACAAATGTTTTAGGTTCGTTAAATAAATGCACTTTTGAATATTAATTCATTATTTCTTGATATGGAACATTATGTTAGGCCTGATGCCAAGGTGGGCAATAACAGAGGGAGTTCGAAGAGAGGTTTGAATGGAAGAAGATAATCTCAGTTCCAGGGAACCTTTTTCCATTCAGAAAAAGTGAATTTATATTGTTTGTTGAAGTGAATATGGCTATCTGGCTTACATCTCCAGCAGTTCAGACAGGGAATCAAATAATTATGTTACTGCATCTGTGCAGGGCTTTTCCAATTAACATGGAGACCAGAAGAATCACAATATTTCAGCCAGTAAGGTTTTGTTGTTTCATGTGTGTGAATAGAAGAGCTGAGGAAATAAAGGCTGGTACTAGGCAATATTAGCTGCAGAGTATATATTCAATGATGCTTTGAAAAAAAAGCATATATTTTACATTTATGTATTTTATATTATTATTATTATTTTTTAAAATCCTCACCCGATGCTATTTTTCCATTTATTTATAGAGAGAGTGGAAGAGAAAAAAAGACAGAGAGAAATATCGATGTGAGAGAAACACATGGATTGGTTGCCTCCTGCATGAGCCCCAACCAGGGCCCGGGAGGGGGAGGAGCCTGCAACTGAGGTACATGCCCTGGACTGGAATTGAACCCGGGATCCTTCAGTCCACAGGCTGATACTCTATCCACTGAGCCAAACTGCCTAGGGCCATTTGATATTTTGAATATATATATTATATTAACGCAAAAGATGGGTTGAGGAATACATGCTAAATTAATAAAAATTTTAAATATATTGCAATATTTAACTACATATATGTTTTTTTTTGTTTTTTTTTTTTTAAATATATTTTATTGATTTTTTACAGAGAGGAAGGGAGAGAGATAGATAGTTAGAAACATCGATGGGAGAGAAACATCGATCAGCTGCCTCCTGCACATCTCCCACTGGGGATGTGCCCACAACCCAGGTACATGCCCTTGACCGGAATCGAACCTGGGACCTTTGAATACATGCTAAATTAATAAAAATTTTAAATATATTGCAATATTTAACTACATATATGTTTTATATAAACACAGCCTACCATAGATTATAATAGAATGTGTGCAATTTTGAGGAAATTGCAAGTAATGAACAATGAGAAATAAATGAATGACTTATTAAGTCAAGATGAAGTTAATAAGAAAACAATCCAGGAAAGAAAATATATTCTGAGAATATTATCCTTTGAGAACATGTAATTAATGGGTTTCTGGCTTTAGCTGGTTTGAAAATGTAAAGAAATATTTTACTATGATCTTTGTTATTTATAGAAGATGTCTTTCCTTATTTTAATTCCACTTGTCATCTGTGCCACACATGCCTTTTTAATCACTCTTTTCCATGATTTAGACATGAAAAGATTGAGGGTTAATGAAAATAATATTTATTATTCCAAAAAAAATTGGAGCTTTGCAATTACAGCTCCAGTTTACTGTAAAACACACTTGTTTCAGGATTTCATCCTCCTGGTCCTTCCTGGATTTATCTTTGATTTCCTTCTGGTAAATGTTTTGTTAAGTGAATGAATTATGGAGTTTTATTTATACTGCAGATATTCTCCAGAGTCCAGATGACGCTGTAACTCTCCTAGGAATTCTGCTGTATCCTTATTATTCAAAGTTCTAAACTTAAAAATGAGTCTCTGAGAAATCTTGGCTACAGCGTTGGTGAGGTTATCCAATAAAAGCAGCATGACTCTTTTTAGAATCCAAAAAAGATACACAGACTAGATTAGACACATGGACATGTGATTTTTTGTTTGATTTAAACTCACACTCAAGGGACAAACATTTAAAGGGCCAGTGCACATGTATTTTGTACGTTAGATATACATTCATACATTAATAATTTGCACTTCGAATGCCTAAAGCTCTTGAAATGAGGAACAACTGAAAATACAGAGCTATAAGGGCAAGCTTTCATGTTGTCAAATCCTGACAGCCAGGCATTATCAGAAACAGTGGGAATCTTAGATAATTATGTTTCATATTAACTACCTGGAATTAATTCCCACTTCAGAATTTTAATCTGTTAGAATATTCTCCTTAAATATTAGGATATATATATTTGGGGCTGAGAGTACTGCATAATCAATACAACAATGATTCTATGCCAAGTCATTACATTTTTTTACTTTCTATAAAATATCTGAACTACAGGCCTTAAAATCTTAGAGCATCCACATGAAAAATTTATATTGCACTTTTTATAGTGCACTTTTTAAAAATGAGAAAGTTTGAGTCTTTAGTGGCTTTTACTGTAGCATTAAAAAAATCTTCATAGAAACCTCAGAGGGAAGTTAGGGGAGGGTGGGGGCAAGGGGGAGAGATCAACCAAAGGACTTGTATGCAAGCACATAGGCCTAACCAATGGACACAGACAACAGGGGGTGAGGGCATGAGTGGGGGGGATGGGGGGTAACGTGGGGATAAGGACACATATGTAATAACTTAATAAAAAAATTAAAAAATCTTCATAGAATAAAACACAGATATAAATTTTTCTTCTGTCTTAAGTGCACACATGTACTGTGGCTTGAATGTTTCATGAATTCAGGCTAAAAAAAGACACAAGTTAGAAGAGACTCAACTGAAGATTTTGTGAATTATTTGTGTAGCAATGTAGATATAGAACTGTTAATAAATAAAGATATTTACTTGGTTATCCATTCTGATTTTAGAATGTCTGCTTTCTTCTTATCAAACATGTTGACTGAACATCTCTAAGAAATGAATTCCCTCCCTTGGTTTGCAAAGCAGTTCCCTGACGAGCTACACTTTATTCCTTTTACTTCTGCCAAGAAAAGAATAACTGTAAAAATCAGCGTCTCATTTTCAGAGGGCTCTTTGTAGCCAGATTGCTGTCTGTTTCGGTGAAAAGCTAGGTCTTAAAAGAAAACAGAGTAGGAGTTCATTTCATTAAATGTTTGATTGTCAGCTCTTTCCTGCTTCTCTTCCTCCTTCGTTTTCTGCTCTGTGTAATTCTGGGCTTGTCTACTTTCTGGACTAGGCTGTGCAGAGGCAGGGACTTCGTTACAGTCCCCATTACCTTGTTCACATTCCTTGGCACAATACTTTGTACACAGTGGGCACCTAATGTATATTTTCCAAATAAATAAATAAATAGAAAATGTGATGACTATGATGCCATCAGTAAAATTTGCTACAGTAGCATCAGGCATTTGTAATTGAAGAAGCTCACATAAGTTATTTAACCTCTGCCAACAATATATATCTTGCAGGTTTGTTGCATGATATAAATGAGATCATATAGGTGTTTAATTAATATTATTTTAATTTCAGCCAAATTATGGAAGTCAGAGCCTGCCTAACGAACTTAACTTGTTTTTATTGGTGTTCATGTTTTACTTAACACCATGTAATTGTTTTGATTTGCAAAAAGTACCATATTTCTTAATTTTTTAAAAAAGTAATCCATGCTGAACTTTATAGATCAGAATAAAATGAAATAATAAAGATATGCAGTGAAACTCTGGCATATAAAACCATATACATTATTTAAAGTTATTTTTGGTTGTCTTCTAATGGAACTGTATTTCTAAAAAATCCTGTTCCTCAAATGTATCATATCATTATAGGCAATAATTTCTCTGGACACTAAGAGTCAAGTGATCACTGCACACCCCCCACCCCCACATGCCAGGGTCCCCTTACCCACCTGCCTCCCAACCTTTCTGTTATTTTTAACTTTTAACCAGCAAATAAGATCAAATATAGAAAAGTGTTAACTTATTTGGCCTTGTTGGGGAATGCTTTAGTGACATTTCCAAATATCTTAAGTTTATTCTTTAAGAGTCTCACACTTCACTTTAACTATAACAAAATTTTCTCACTCTTTACTTTTTATAGCTCTTGGGAGGAGAACTTCTATTTATTTATTTATTAAAATATATTTTTATTAAAAAAATATATTTTTATTGATTTCAGAGAGGAAGGGAGAGGGAGTGAGAGACAGAAACATCAGTGATGAGAATCATTGATCGGCTGCCTCCTGCATGCCCCCCCACTAGGGATTGATACCGCAACCTGGGCACGTGCCCTGACTGGGAATTGGACCGTGACCTCCTAGTTCATAGATTGACCCTCAACCACTGAGCCACGACGGCCGGGCCTAATAACATTTTTTATGACCCATGTGCGTTCACTTGTTCTTTCTCACTCTTCTATAATTCAACTGTACAGAAAGTGAGGCTATGAGGGGCCAACTCTCCTAGCACAGTGCTCTTTCCTTTTGCCATGCTGTCTTAAAGCAACATGACTTACTAATCACAGGAAGTCATTGGAATGTGCTCATTAATTATAGTGTCTATTCTGGGAAGATGAATCGTAAGATGACAGAAAAATCATGTAAATATGTTTTATTAACCCAAAATGTTTTAACTAACACTATCCCTTAAGGCACACATTTTCATGTAATTCAAATAACTTTCTCATAATATCAGAGCAGAATAAGAAGAAAGTAATGGGAAAAAGAGTTACATAAAAAGAGATAACTCCTATTTAATAAGTAATGAGTTTAGGGGAGATTTGGGAAAGGTCTATCTATTTTGCTATTTCATATCTCTTCTGTTATTTGCTATCGGGTTAGACGAAACTCACTTAGGGGGCTCATTCATTGCTTTTTGTTTTTCCCCCCCTCTTTTACCTTAATTTTCCAGGTTGTATTTTGTCATTAAGGCTTGTAAATAAATTTCCTCCAGTGAGAACATGTTCTACGATATTGTAAATGACAGATAACTCACTGATACAAACCCGTTCTTTTCCAGTGTCTTTAAACTAAGAGCCAATCCTATCTAATAAAAGAGTAATATGCAAATTGACCATCACTCCAACACACAAGATGGCCACCCCCATGTGGTCAAAGATGGCCGGCAGGGGAGGGCAGTTGGGAGGGACCAGGCCTGCAGGGGAGGGCAGTTGGGAGTGACTGGGCCAGCAGGAGAGGGCAGTTGGGGGCAATTGGGCCAGCAGGGCAGCAGTTAGGCATCGATCTGGCTGGCCCAGGAGTGGTTAGGGGGCAATTAGGCAGGCAGGCAGGCAGGCAAGTGGTGGGGAGCCAGCAGTCCTGGATTGTGAGAGGGATGTCTGACTGCCCAGGCATCCCTCAAGGGGTCCCAGATTGGAGAGGGTGCAGCTGGGTTGAGGGACACCCCCCCCCCCCCGGGCATGAATTTCATGCATCGGGCCTCTAGTCTATATAATAAAAGCCCAGCGACCGTTACGGCTGACTGACCAAAACAACCAGTCACTATGACGTGCACTGACCACCAGGTGGCAGATGCTCAATGCAGGAGCTGCCCCCTGGTGGTTAGTGCGCTCCCACAGTGGGAGTGCCGTTCAGCCAGAAGCTGGGCTCACAGCTGGTGAGCACAGTGGTGGTGGCAGGACCCTCTTCCACCTCCACAGCAGCGCTAAAGCCAAGCAGTAAGGAGTGAGCAGGCAGGAGGTAAGGAGCGAGCAGGCAGGTGGTTAGAAGCAAGGGGTCCCAGATTGCAAGAGGGTGCAGGCTGGGCTGAGGGCCCCACCACCCGCACGACTTTTGTGCATTAGGCCTCTGGTAGTATTATAAATAGAAAAAATATAACTTTCCCTCTTAGCAGCTCATTTTGACATTTATTTCAGTTTAGAATTAATCATTCTTATTTCTTTGAGAAAGTATAATTGGCCACTTGTGCTTTTCAACTGGTATGACTGAAACTCTAACTATAGTACTTTATTTGAATTAAGGTCTATGTGCATATTTCTTTTACTGAATAGAACTTAAATTTATTGTACTAGATGCAAATGAGTTCTATAGCAAAAATAAAAATCTTACATCCTCAATTGTCATTTGTGAAGAGAAGAGACATCCTGATGCAGCTCTTCTGCAGTATTTTTGGCTTTTAACTGATTTGGCTAATAATTCCTTCCTACTTCTTGCATTAGGACTGCATTCCTCTGAGCACTTTGCTGTGGCTGTATACTGGTTAGGGACTAGAAATACTTAACTCCCATGTCCACACATATAACTCTTCCAGAATTTTATAGTCAGAAATGTGGATTCTAACCTGGCAGCTAGACACTAACTTAATTCTCATTTCCCTTCTGCAGTATATCTCAGTATCTCTATCTCTATCCATCTCTACCTCTATCTCTGACTTTATCTCTATCTCTGTCTCTATCTCTATAGATAAATATAACATATTTATATCCATTTGTATATATTCCTTTTTTGAATTTGAAGAGAAAATTATTTCTTTTGCTACTTGTCATGGATGAAGGCAACTCCCCAACTTGTCTCAAGCTATTGAAAGCTACTCTAGGGGGTGTGCAGGAGGCAGCCTATCAGTGATTCTCTCATCATTGATGTTTCTATTTGTCTCTCTCTCTTCCCTTTTCTCTCTGAAATCAATAAAAATATATTTTAAAAAATTAAAAATAAAAGACAGCTACTCTACTCAGTCTGGCATTCTAATTGGTCAGAGATCTGAGGTTCACCAGCCACATTTTTTTAGCCTCTAAGATTCAAAATTATTTCTCTGAGATTCAGTAGAGAAGAAAACTAGTCATTTCCTCTGCTAGACAAACAGCACCATTCACTGAGTGTTATGGAGTTATGTTGTTAGTTTATTCATGGCCATTTTTCATGGAAAGTGATAACATTATTAAACAGTTAAATTTTTGAGCTGGAGGGACCTCAGTTATGTCAGTCATAGTTCACTTTGCACATAATGAATGGGAGTCCCATGGACATGATATAAAATGCTGAAGACCAATGGTCTAGTTTGGAGACCCAAAAGTATAGAACTTTCAGGATAAATCAGTAAAGAAAAATGTTAGAATATTTTATGTGTCTTTTTGTTTTCCATGTTTCAGCTCAAAAGACCAACTGCTGGTTTGCTCTTCTGCCTGCATGGAATAAACTTAGTATTTCTGCTGTGAGACTGCCACAGGTTGGAGCAGCCCTTAGTCTTTCCAGGAATTATCACTTTCAAAAACTTGATTTTTCATGATTTTGATAGTTAAAAATATTTCTGAGAATAAAATGTCCAGGCCATTACACACACACACACGCACACGCACACGCACGCGCGCACACACACTGGGTTATATAGGGGTTTACTTTTGTAGGTCCTTCTGAGAGAGTTCAGTAACTAGAAGACAGAAGATTCCTCAGAGCTGAGTGGGGCCTTTGCATTTTTGTAACTGTGTTTGCAAAAGCCAGTAAGATTAGAAGGTTCCTTTCTCACATGACCTGTCTTTACAGTGTCCCTAAGTCTTTAGTAAATTATGTTGAACTATTTCATAATTGTTCCAAATGGTCAAATATCTGCAATGTCAAATAATTCCATGTAGTTACATAGCAGAAAATTTCTGGGGTCATAAGTAAAAAAAAACAAATCTTAAACAGATGATACTTAAGAGCCTTTCCATGTGATGTAGGAAATGATCAAGCACTTTGTATATGGGAAGAAGGGCAAATAAGCAAAATGGATGAGGTTATACCAGGCATTTACTTAAGTGTTTACTGGACTGACCCTTTTCTGATATGCAGAGCTTTAAATTAGAGCATCTTTTTCCACCACACAATACATTTTAAAAAGTCATCTTATATACAGCCACTCTCTACTCTCCCTACTCATACAGTTGAGCAGGAAGAGTAGAGAGATATAACCATGTGTTTCACAGATTCAAATAGTAACAAGTTTACTGTTGAGAAATTAAATATGGACCATCTAAAGATCTCCCTCTTCTAAAGTCACATACATATCCTATTTGGGTACTTCATTTCTCTTACGTATAAATTGATAACTGTGCATAGATTATCTATCAATTTTCTTACATTACCGAACAAAATCATTCATGGAACAAAAGTGTGCAGAACAGCTACCATGTGTTGGGTACTGGGATATAGGATTCTATCAGACTGAATTGGTTTCTGACCTATCTCTCAACCCAAAACAATAAAGGAAAATAAGGAATCTAAGGAGTTATTTAATTCAATGACTTGAATCATTTAATTCAAGTCAGTAAACTGAATAACAGGGTTACATATTTGTTTCAATGTTGGCATTTTAATGCATTGCTTTTTGTCTGTCTTACCTGAAGGATCTTATCGCCTGGCTGCAGCAGGTTGGATGCTGGTCCATCAGGCTGAACCCTAGTAACAAAGATACCCTATAAGTCAGAAGTAACAGAGGTTAGGATTCTATGATCAAGAACTAGGTCTACTCAAAAAACTTCTCATTCATATAAAATACAGTGAAAAAAGATTAAAAACTGTTTATACATGTAAACTTCAAAGATTATTATAGTATTTTAAATAAGGCACCACTCTCCAAGTCAACTTTAGGAAAATAAGATCTTTACTTGCATAAAAAAAGTTCATTTTGTTTTTAAAGTGTACTTATGATTTATAAATTAATTTCATTGCACATTCTTAATTTCTTTCTTAAATCATTTGAAATATGGCACTAACTGTATTTTGTACAGCTTCTGAAATTGTCTTGAGTTATTCTGCACTGAAAATGTCTCCCATTTGATATATTGTAAATTCAATTTGCACTTTAAAAACCTTACTACAATTACATATAAGTACTGGCTTATCTTAATGAATGTTACTTTGTATGTTATTGAGATTAGTAAATATAAAATGCATATGAACAAATTAAACATAAGAAAACTTCAACATGCATATAAAATATAAAGTGTATTTTACATAGTTACAAAACTTCTCTATTGATTAATTTAGTTTATAAGAGTCAAATTTAAAATAAAAAAATCTTTATTGCTGAAAGTATTACATATGTCTCTCCTTTTTCACCATTTACCCCTTCTAGCCTGCCCCTGTTCACCACACTATTGTTTGTGTCCATGGGTTATCAAATTAAATTTTTTGATCATATATACAAAACAAAAACATTCACATGCTAGGCCTTGACTGATTGCTAGTGTTATAGAGATATACAGAATATAGTCTTCAATGAGCTCACAATATAATGGAGAAAAAGTCAAGAAAACCACTAATTACAAAGAGTACAAGTGTTATGAGAGAAGTACAATAAATTATCAAAGACGTTGCACCTAGCTTTTCCTTAGTGTGTTGGGGCTTCTGAAAGGAGGACATACCTGGCAGCTGAATCATGGAGGACAAATAAAATGCATCCACAAGGATAAGAGGAGGAAGGGTATTCCAGATTGCAGGGATACCACAGAGGATAAAGTGCCTGTTACATTCAAGAAACTGCAAGTAGTTCTATTATGACTGGCATGGTGGTGGAAGGGTGCCAGTGCATGGGGTTGGGAGCCTGGGAGAGAATCAAGCTACAAAACACATTGGGGCCAGATGAAGATGGACCTTTAATAGACATGCTAATTAGTGTGGGGAGCTACTGAAGTATTTTAAGTATGATAGTGACAAGATCTGAAGAATGAACTGATGAATGGATAACCAAAAGGTGTATATCAAGCATGTCAAACTCGCGACCCACAACGAATATTTTTGTGGCCCAGCCAATATAATGGTATGTAAGAAACATTTTAATAAAAATGTCATAACTTAAATTTTACAATATCCTGTTATACATAATTATTAATAACGAACTACAACGTTCGCTAATGACTAATTACTATAATTGTGTTGCATTCATTTTCCTTACACACCTTACATGCAGGCACACCATTTTTCTCCACTAATACTAGCAGCAAATATTTTAGCAGCCGATTGCCATGTCATTAGTCTTGGACTGACTTGTTTGGTGGAAATATTTCGCTTTCAGAGAACAAGAAAAATAGGTTTATTTGCATTACACTTATTAATTTGTGCAGTTATTCAGTGTCTGGTAAGTTAAGGTTCAAGAAAAATATTAATTTTTATTAAAATGTTCTATTATTTTATGTTAACAATTATTTATTTCAGCCCTTTGTATTCAACATGTCTCTATCGAAATAAACCCACGTTTTTATGAAAATTGAAGCTTTTCTTGTTTTGCGGCCCACATAAACTTCAACCTTGTTTATTTGGCCCATGTTAGCTTTTGAGTTTGACATACTTGCTATACACCTATTCAGTGGAATATTATTTGTCAGTAGAAAGGAAGGATGTTCTGGCAATATGGATGAACCTTGGAAACATTATGCTAAGTGAAAGAAGCTGGTCACCAAAGGCCATACATATATTATATGATTTCACTTATATGAAATGTCAAGAATAGGCAAATGCATAGAAAATGAAAGCAGATTTGGTTTTCCAAGGGCGGGGGAGCAGGGGCCTTGGGAGTGACAAGGTGTACAGAGTTTTTATTGAGTAATAAAAAAGTTCTGAAATCAGATAGTGGTAATGGTTGTACAATTCTTTGAATATGCTAAAAACCACTTAATTGTATACTTCAAAAGGATGAATTTTGTAGCATGTGAATTAGACCTCAATATAACTGTTATTGTTTCTTTTAAATTCTTAAGAACTATTAATCAAATAGAAAACAATCTTTTAATATCCTTGCCTATTATTTAGAAAATCATCTCATTTGCTGATCCGTAAACCTAATGACTCTCACTTAAACTCATTGCAGTTGAGTATGTGTGTATGTAAATGGTTTAACAAACAGACCCTAATTAAAATGCTTCTACATGTGTCTTCATTTAGGATTTCAGATCTTTAGGAAACATACTCATTTATGGCTTTCGAATGATTTTTATCTTTCTGATTTTATACTCTTTTCCTTCATATCTCTATATATAAAAGACTAAGTGACCATTACACTGGAACAACCGGAATGACCGGTTGCTATGAGGTGCACTGACCACCAGGGGGCAGACACTCAACGTAGGCGCTGCCCCCAGCCCATAGACCCCAATTGCCGATGGGGTCTGCTGGTCAACATCCCGGTCCCTCCCCCTGGCCAGCAGGCCCTGATCACCTAATCAGGGCCAGGCCCCCAGGCTGGGAAGAGGAACTGGAGGTGGGTGGTGGTGGATGTGGGTGGTGAGGGAAGGAGGAGGCGGGGAGGCGGGGAGGCAGGGATCCTGATCGGCCCTGATCACTGGCCAGGCCTAGGGACCCCACCTGTGCACTTATTTCATGCACTGGGCCTCTAGTTTAAGATGAAACTACGGATTGGCATCAAAATCCCTAGAAAATGACATAACTTCAAATCTATTAATTCAACTTCTAGAACTTATCTTAAGGAAATAATTGAACAAATATGCAACATACATTTATGATATGTTCATCATAGTAGTATTTGTAACAATAACATTACAAACCACACCTAAATGTCTAATAACAGGGGATTGATTAAATAAGTTATGATAAATTCATATCTACACTAATAAAGAGAAAGATGCAAATTAACCATCCCCCCATCACTCCACTACACCCACAAGCCACGCCCACCAGCCAATCAGGAGCAAGTATGCAAATTAACCCAACTAAGATGGTGGCAGCCACAGAGCTGGAGCGAGTAGGAGGCTTGGGTTGCCCCTGGCGATGGAGAAAGAGAAGCTTCCCGCCTGCTCTGGCCCGCCCTGGGCTCCGCTCAAGGCTACAAAGTTTCAATTTTAGAAGATAAATAAATCCCATAAAAAAAAAGAGAAAAAGGAGAAGCTGGGAGCTTGGGTCACCAGGGGGCTGTGGGCAGCCTGAAAACAGCCCTCAGCCCCTCACCCTGGCTGGCCACCCCCCCATGGGTTGAGGGTCCCCGCTGGGGGGCTTGGCCAGCTAGAAAACAGCCTCAGTCCCTCACCCAGGCTGGGCAGGCACCCCAGCAGAACCCGCACCCTGATCTGGGACACCCTTCAGGGCAAACCAGCCAGCCCCCACCCATGCACCAGGCCTCTATCCTATATAATAAAAGGGTAATATGCAAATTGACCCTAACAGCAGAACAACTGGGAATGACTGGTCACTATGACACACACTGACCACCAGGGGGCAGACGCTCAATGCAGGAGCTGCCCCCTGGTGGTCAGTGTGCCCCCACAAGGGGAGCTCTGCTCAGCCTCAAGCCAGGCTGACGGCTGCCAGCACAGCGGTGGTGGTGGGAGCCTGTCCTGCCTCCTTAGCAGCGCTAAGGATGTCTGACTGCAGCTTAGGCCTGCTCCCCGCTGGCAAGTGGACATCCCTCGAGGGCTGCCGGGCTGCCAGAGGGATGTCTGACTGCCAGCTTGGGCCCAATCCCCCAGGAGCAGGTCTAAGCCAGCAGGTGGACATCCCCTGAGGGTGTCCCAGACTGCAAGAGGGCACAGGCCAGGCTGAGGGACGCCCTCCCCCGCCCCGAGTCCACAAATTTTGTGCACCGGGCCTCTAGTAATATAATAATATGTGGTCATTAAAAATGAAGTCCTAGATGGCAGGAACAGAAATACACTAGTGCTCAGTGAAACAAGCAGTATAAATCACTATGTGGAGGATGAAACTACAGGGTGGGGCAGAAGAAGTTTACAGTTGTGAGTACATGAAAGTTTATCCTTTATTGTTTTCCATATAAACAACTGTAAACCTATCTTTGCCCCACCCTGTATGTTGGCTGAAATATGTTTACATGTATTTTTGTGTGGGAAAATATCTGCAAAGCTAGACTTTTAAACATTAATAGTGGCTGTAGTGGGAGACATCTTAGGGGGTGGGGATTTTTTTCTGCCTGCCACATATTATAAGCAGCAGATGAAAGCATAACTCTTCAGTCAGACTGTCTGTGTTCATCATTTATAAATGGGTGACCTTCAGAAAGTTAATTAACTTTTGTGTACCCCACATCAGTAAAATGGGTACAATAATGGTATAGTGACTCATTAGATTAAGTGAGTGAATATATACAAAATACTTAGAGCAGTGGATGGCACTTAAGGTAAGGTCAATAAATATTATTATAATATTGGGAGTCTGGAGTTAGAACTATAATCCAAGGTCTTTTATCCAGTGAAGTCCACATTGAGCGTGCATGAGTCTCCAGCTACACCATGTTTATTGCCAGGAAATTTCTCTTTGCTCTCCAGCTGGAGAACATTGAAAGCCCAATGTCTGTTATTGTCCCCTTGCACTAGCCACAGGTAAGAGGATTTGCATCTCTGATTTAGGAAAGGGGGTGTGAAGAGGGTGATAAGTTCCTCCTCTCCTAGCTCATCTGTGGTTTTCTAGTGGTGACTCTCAGAGGTAGTGACTCCAACTATTGTTCATGCTCAGTAGTGGACATGGGTCCCAACTGGAGGGCTTTCTGCAGGTTCCTGGTAATTTTCAGGGCTACCTCCTTCGGCAGCTCCAAGTCAGGAGCATCAGCTCTTTTTTTTTTTCTTTCTCCTTTTTAATATATCTTTATTGATTTCAGAGAGGAAGGAAGAGGGAGAGAGAGATTGAAACATCAATGATGAGAGAGAATCATTGATCAGCTGCCTCCTGCTGCCCCCTACTGGCAATCGAGCCTGCAACCAGAGCATGTGCTCTGACCTGGAATTGAACCCACCACATTTTTTTTTTAAAAGTATGTTTTTATTAATTTTTTTAGAGAGAGAAGAAGAGAGAGGGAGAGAGAGAGAGAAACACTGGTGAAAGAGAAACATCAACATCGATCACCTGCCTCCTGCATGATCCCCCATAGGAGGATCCAGCCTGCTATAGGGCATGTGCCCTGACTGGGAATCTTCCGGGGACCTTTTGGTGCCTGGGACGATGCTCAACAAACTGAGCCACACCAGCCAGGGCAGGAGCATCAGTTCTTTTGAGTAATGGCTTCTAGGATATAATTAATGGCTTAGGGCCGTGGTCGGCAAACTTCGGCTCGCGAGCCACATGTGGCTCTTTGGCCCCTTGAGTGTGGCTCTTCCTAAGCCTTAGGAGTACCCTAATTAAGTTAATAACAATGTACCTACATATAGAGTTTAAGTTTAAAAAATTTGGCTCTCAAAAGAAATTTCAATCGTTGTACTGTTGATATTTGGCTCTGTTGACTAATGAGTTTGCTGACCCCTGATCTATATGAATCTCAACTGGGCTGACTGGGCACGTCAAGTCTCTGCCACGTATCTGTTCCATGCCAGTAGGCTACCTCAGGAATGTCCTCATGGAGATGACAGAAACACAAGAAAGAGCAAGGCCTCTCGAGTTGTAGACATAGGAGCACCATACTTGCACTTCTGCTTCATTCTATTACCCAAAGCCAGGCACATGGTCAAATCCTGAGACAGAGGCAGAGGACACTTCAAAGTTAAATGCCCAAGGGGGTGGATGCAGAGAGGGTAAAAGATCATTCAACCCATCAGCAAGACCTATCAATTCTACCTTAGAAATACTTTCCACACCTGTCCAATACTCCTTCTATCTTATTGCTAACACCACTTCAGTTCACCATGATCTCTCTTACCTATCACCACCTCACTGCTCTGTCCAAATCTTTCTTGTCCATTCCTTCTCAGACCATTCTCAATGCAGCAATGAGAATAAACTTAAAAAGAAAACCTGCTCTGACCACTCATTTAATTAAGTTTGCCAAATGGTTTCCTATTGTTCTCAGGATAAAGGTGAAAATCCTGACTAAGGCCTGAATTGTTTACAACTTTCAATTGAGGGGTTATTTTAAAGCAAATAGGTGATCTTGGTGAAAGGGAGAAAGAGAGTGAAGAAGGAGTGTGGGAAAGAGAGGCTTTGTAATGATTTCCATGTGAGGACAGCCTGGGACCCCTTTTTCCAACCTCATCTCCTTCCATTCTTTCTTTCACTTTATGGTTGGAGCACATCATAATTCCCCAACTTGTACACTATTTCAAGCCTCTGGGGTCTTACTGGGACTGCTCTGTGTCCAAGTAGAGTTCTTTTTCCCTTCTTTTGGTATGAATTCAAAACCCTCTGCCTTTCTCATTTCCTTCTTCCAGGGAAAAAGCAGAGAGGAGAAAAGCCCTGATTGGTTTGGCTCAGTGGATAGAGTGTGGGCCTGCAAACTGAAGGGTCCCGGGTTCGATTCCAGTCAAGGGCGAGAGAGGGAGAGAGAGAGAGAGAGAGAGAGAGAGAGAGAGGATGAGGGTGAGAGGATGAGGGAGAGAGGATGAGGGAGAGGTTGGTTGGGTCACAACATGAGGAACTGTATTTAAAGGGCCAGAAGGTTGAGCATCACTGTTCTAGTCTCTTGTACCTCAGGACCAGCGCTCAGGTTCCTCAGTGGCTTGACAACTCTTGGTTTTCCTCAGCACCACCTCTAGAGGGCACCTCACAGCAGAGCAACAGAGGACCCGTGCTGCAGTTCTTCCTAAGTCTGGAAGTCTGTGCTCTCTCCTCAGACACCAACATCTGGGTGTGCTTGAGCCAGACAGAGTCCCATGGAACCAAAGTTAATCTAGAGAGGGCTGGCTGAAGGCTACCACTAGGCATGACCTAATGCCATGTTATACTTCTTCCCATTTTTAAGCTAGTCTTCATGCAAGTCACAAATGGTTTTTCCAAAGGTACCAGTAATGAAGTTTTACAAAGTTTTACTTTTCACAAGTAATTTTGGAAAAGGGTGCATATGAGAGGTTTTTCACGGTGTTAAGGTCTGACCTTGTCTTTCTGGTTACCTAGCCTATATGCCGCTGGGCATAAACTTACAAGTGCTCAGAAAGTTAGTCTACAAGGCCAACATGTAACATTCGAACTTTAGAGGAGAAACTTTATATGGCTTTTTAATGATGAAGGTGAATGACTGTGACAGTCTCGGCGATTGTAAATGGAGATACCAAAATAGAACTTGTCTTAAGGGAACTGCAACTGCAGTTTATGAAATATGCTTTTCTTTAAAATTCTGAAAAATCTTGGCTTTAGCTGATGCTAAGAAATTGGTTTCGAGGAAGGCCATATCTCAAGTAAAAATGGTATACTTTTTTTTTGGTTAATCCTCACCCGAGGATATTTTTTTCATTGATTTTTAGAGAGAGTGGAAAGGAGGGGGAGAGACAGAGAGAGAAACATCGATGTGAGAGAGACACATCGATTGGTTGCCTTGTGCATGCGTCCCGACCAGGGCTGGGGTAGAGCCAGGAACCAAGGTAAGTGCCCTTGTCCAGAATCGAATCCAAGACCCTTCAGTCTGTGGCTGACGCTGTAACCACTGAGCAAACTGACCAGGGCAAAAAATTGCACACTGTTACAATTATAGGTCAAAACACATTGGTTAAATATTATAGAATATAGTATTTTCATGTTTTCACATAATTATGAAAGTTCAAAGTGTTTCTGGAATAAAAACTGACTCACGAAAATAACAAACACAGTCACAGATTCAATTGTTTCTGAGGGGAAACTTTTTTTTGCCAAAAATGTGGCAAATAATATATTTTTTTCATGAATCAAGTAAAGTTAATATGAAAATATGTTGTGGTTTATACAAGTAGCACCACATATACACAATAGGCTATTTACTTAGTCCTTGTGATTATTAGAAGACTCTACACATCAAGGATAAAGGTATTATTAATAGTTTTCTGTTCTATGGATCAAAAGTGTGATGACAAAATAATTTAAGATTAATTGCTGAGTGTCAAATCTTAGACTTTGAACAATTTGCCATGGGAAAAACTGAGGAATTTATATGCAGAAGAGATGTGTCCTAGGGCCATTAGAAACTAGAAGATGGGGGAGGGGGAAGGAGGGAGAGAAAGAGGAAGGAAATGGGGAGGAAGAAATAGGGGCATTGGCAGCTGAATATACTGCTTCGACATATGACTGGACTTTAGTCAACAAATAATGATATGTAAGCTTCATAACAAACGTAAAGGAGAATTGCTTTAGAAACTGAGCAAACTTGAGCCCCAAAAGATAGAGATACAAATAAAAATTCTCAGGCTGACCAAAGTCCTCTAAACATTTCACAAAAATCTTATGCATAGATGTTTAAAGGAATCCCAAACTCTCACACATTTTTAAATAATGTTAATAGCAAAATAGAAATACTTGGTTGCATTGGTAAGATAATTACGAATAATGCATTGGAGCACTAAGAAGACGAATAAAACCCATAAAAATTACGATGTGATTACAAATATCTTAGTGGCAACATAATGCAGATGATCCTAACAGAAGAAATACATGTTGTTTGCTCTCTAGACTTGTACCATAGTTTTAGGTCATTATAAAGGTTTATTTATTAGGGAAAAGAGTATTTTTTAAAGATACTACTATTCTTTTGATTTGTTAAAAGCATTAGAAAAGTAAGCAATTTATTGCCTTTTATCTGAGATTCCTATTAAAATGAGAATTTGACTAATGAATATATATATATATATATATATATATATATATATATATATATACATACATATATATATATATCTCTGCGTCATAGTTGAGGCTGACCATCATGGGTGGTTATCTTTAGGGGGATTTGAAGGTAAAAGTTAAAATTGTGTCTGACTTTGGTTACTTTATAATTTTTTTTATTAGTAGCTCCAGTAATCCAATTATGATCTAACAATTAACCATCTCTGGGATGTCTGTCTATTGCTTTCTGTTTACTTCTTGGTGAAATTCTCGAGTTTTTAAAAAATCTCTTTCATTTGATTTTTGTATTTTCTTTTAAAAGTAAATAATCATACTCCTTCACAAACTGTATTTCCAGATTTCTTGTCTTTGAAAAAAATAAAAGAAAAATTCTTTAAAGCCCGTGTTTAATATGAGACTTCAACGGGTGGTGGATATTTGGATTGCTGAGTTTTATACAGTTTTCTGATTCTGTCAGAGCCCCTAAGAGCTTTCCTACTCAGCTTCACATACAACCTAAAATAGTAGAAACTATTAAAAACAGGAGCTGGTAACTGTAGGTGGCTCCTCCTCCCTAGCTATTCCTAAAATAGTATCAGTAATCAGCTTTTTGATTATCACCCTTTAGGCTTCCTCAAAGCTCTTTCAATTGTATAATTTTTTGACACTATCTGCACCATTTAAAAATAATGAATTGAAAAATTCAGTCAAACCTTTTTTTTGTCACTTGTGCTAAAATAAGGTTTTAAAGTGAAAAATTGTTTTTTAATTTTTAAATTTAACTTAATTTTTCCATCACCTTTTATCCCCTCTATGTCCTCTACCACCTCCACCCCTACTCCTCCATCCCCGAAATCACCCACTGTTGACCATGTCCATGAGTTCTCCCTTTATTTTTTTTGCTCAATCTCTCCACCCCGCCAGCCTCCCCCTTCCCAAGCTGTCTGCTCTCTATTTATGAGTCTGTCTCTATTTTGCCTAGTAGTTGTTTGTTTTGTTGTAAACTATATTCAGTCAAATTAAGATTATTTTAGATTTAATATGGTTTTATTTAATGCTAACACATTGTACCCCATACAATAATCCTAAACAGTTATTATTTACTTACTGTTTATTCTAACTCTGGATTTATCTTTATATATATACAATCTGGCTACCGACCCTATACACCACTAGACATAAACTTTATCTTTATATTCATATGTGTGTGTATATATATATTCCCTCTCTCTCTCTCTCTCTCTCTCTCTCTCTCTCTCTCTCCTTTTTACAATAACTCATTCTAAATTCTAATCTACTAGTGTAACTTCCCAGCATAGTTCTAGGACCTTCAGGTAAACTTGATGTCCAAGTCTTTCCTGGAAATCTATTCTCATCTGATTGTGCCTCTTCCTCAACTTATCCAAATGATACTAGGGAGGGTTTAAGTTTGAATTTACAGAACTTAGTCCTCATGATTTCTTTACACACCCAAAAGAGAAAAATGACCCAAGAAAAGTGTTTTGCAGCTACTTGGTTTTCTTTTTTTTACTTGTCTTAGATTCCTCATATCTGTTTTTATGTTGCTTTTTTTTTTCATCTAAAGGTGTTCACTCCAAACTCCCCTGTTCCTTCTGATAAATGTCTAATATGCTAAGTGTCCAGTCGTCCATTTGGCCATTCAACCAATCAAAGCGTAATATGCTAATGATATGTATGCTAAGGCTGCTCAACTGCTCGCTATGATGTGCACTGACCACTGGGGGCAGACACTGTGACCGGTAGTTTAGCTTGCTGCTGGGGTCTGGCCAATCAGGACTGAGCAAGATGGGCCGGAAACGCCCTGGAGCCCTCCTGTGGTCCCTCCCCAGCTGGCCAACCTCCCATGTCCCTCCCTGGCCTCGATCATGCACCGGTGGGGTCCTTCAGCCTGGCCTGCGCCCTCTTGCAATCTGGGACCCCTTGAGGGATGTTGAAGAGCCGGTTTTGGCCCAACAGCAAACGGCCGGTCACTATGATGTGCACTGACCACGGGGTAGATGCTCAATGCAGGAGCTGCCCCCGGTGGTCAGTGCGCCCCCACAGGGGGAGCGCTGCTCAGCCAGAAGCCAGGCTCATGGCTGGCAAGCACAGCAGAGGTGGCAGGAGCCTCTACCGCCTCCGCGGCAGCGCTAAGGATGTCTGACTGCCGGCTTAGGCCCACTCCCTGTGGGGAATGGGCCTAAGCCAGCAGTTGGACATCCCCCGAGGGCTCTCAGACTGTGAGAGGGCACAGGCTGGGCTGAGGGCCCCCCCCCCCCCCCCCGAGTGCACAAATTTTATGCACTGGGCCTCTAGTTTTTAAAATAATTTCCTTTAGTTAAAAAAGAACAAAGGATTTGGTTCAGTTAGTGATTACTATCTCTTAGAGAGACTTGGACTCTGTAGAATATAGCAGTCTTTTTTTTAAAAGAAAAAAATTTAATCAGAAAAATTACAAGGATTTAAAAGCAAATTTATTTATTTATTAATTAAATCCTCACTCAAGGATATTTTTCCATTGATTTTTAGGAGAGTGGAAGGGTGGGGGAGACACACAGAGAGAGAAACATCAATGTGAGAGAGAAACATGGATTGGTTGCCTCCTGTACAAGCCTTGACCAGGGCTGGGGATTGAGCCTGCAACTGAAGTACATGCCCTTGACCGGAATCGGACCCAGAACCCTTCAGTCCGAGGGCTGACGCTCTATTCACTGAGCCAAACCAGCTAGGGCTAAAAGTATATTTAAATGGGTCTCGCTACAAAAACAATTCTGACATAGTCTCACTGAAGCATCTTTTGCTTTGGCGATCCCTCTTGGTTTCATGCCATTGTTGAAAGCTCTCAGGCTCGAGGGTAGTACTTCTCATAGACAGAAGCAAATCGGAATCCCTGGTACTAAAGTAATTTAGTCTGAAAGATGGAAAAAATCTATTGTTTTGATAATACTGTTATGGACACTTTTGGTGACCTGCCAGATTCCCTTTATCAGACTGGTGCTCTCATCCTGCAGGTGCTGCCCACAGCACACATCTGACACTTCTCTTGAAAATTACCCTCAGCCTGGAGTCTCCTTGTTGGGAAATACTTGGCAGGTTGTACCCTCCTGGCTGGGAGTGGTTCGCAGCCAATGGCTGACTGATACCATGGTACAAAAGGTGAGAAGATGCTGTAGTACCAGCATGCTCAAGACCACTCTGTATGATCAAGCTTCCACTCAACCTACATCTTGGCTTAGTTTCTTCCTCTGCCCTATCTTACTTCCCTCAGTCCCTTAGAGATTTCACTGGACAGCCATTTCAGTTAACCACTTGCACAAAATATCCCCATTCAGGGAAACTAACTTTAGACAAATAAAAACTACAAAATTAAAGCTCTGCAGCATCATCTTGCCTAGTAGAAATATGTAGATTCTGTATTTTGCCTACCAGTGATTTTTGGAAGCCAGAGTCAGGAGATAAAATGCATTTCCCGCCTCCCCTAACATAGAACAACTTTGGGGGCAGAATGGGAAAAAAAGTGGATGGTATTTTTATTACATACTATATATTATTGAGACATATCCTAAATGTTATCTGGGTAAATTAAAAAAGTTAAAAATTATTGCCACAGGCAGACATCTAACAGCTATTACTTCTTTTCTTTTAAAAAAATAAATACATTTTTATTGACTTCAGATAGGAAGGGAGAGGGAAAGAGAGAGAGAAACATCAATGATGAGAGAGAATCATTGATGGGCTATCTCCTGCAAGCCCCCTATAGGGGACTGAGCCCACAACCTGGGCATGTGCCCTTGACTGGAATCAAATCCAGGACCCTTCAGTCTGCAGGCCAACACTCTATCCACTGAGCCAAACCAGCTAGGGCAGCTATTACTTCTTATTTATCTTTTTGTTTTGTTTTAGTTCTATTAATTTGGGGTTTCCCAAGAATCCTAGTTGGTTATAACCTTTTCAAGCAAGAAACTAGAAATACCATGAGGTCCCTCCCTGACATGCCACTTAAAACATGTGGTAGTGCCCGACCTATGAAACAGGAGGTCACAGTTTGATTTCCTGTCAGGGCACTTGCTCGGGTTGCAAGCTTGATGATCGGTAGGGGGCATGCAGGAGGCAGCCGGTCAATTATTCTCTCTCATCATTGATGTTTCTATTTCTTTCTCCCTTCTTCTCTGAGATCAATAAATATATATTAAAAAAATACAAACATGTGGAGGCCACTTTTTAAATGAATATGAAAGATTTTACACACTTCCAAAAGATTTATTTGACTCTCAGGAATTAACTTTCTCTCATTGGGCAGGGCAGGCTGAGGGACCCCACTGGTGCATGAAGCTGTGCACCGGGCCTCTAGTACGCATATAAGATCTTTGGTTAATCTCTTCCCGCCCTCCTTCCTCCCCGCTTCCTTGTGAGATTCAGCAGTCTGTTCCATGTTTCCATGCCTGTGGTTTCCGCTCCTGCCTTGAGCATCTGCCCCCTGGTGGTCAGTATGTATCATAGCTACCGGCTGGTTGGCTGGTCGACTGGTCACTGAGGCTTTTATATATATAGATTGCTGAATGAAAATGTTCCAGTAAATGGTATTTAAAATGGTATTTTTTAATCACCTTATTTTTTCATATGAATGCCCCAGTGATATTATCCTAAAGAACCATGACTGTGTTGTATTTTATTATATTCTTTAATAAGCTGAAATCCATGTCTTCCTTATATTATAATGTCTAGACACCAACATTTCCAATTGGCTAAAGCAGCAGTCGCCAACCTTTTGGACCTCACGGACCATCAGTGGTCCGTGGACCACTGGTTGGCGACTGCTGCTCCAAAGGTTTCCTTAAACCAGCATCGCCAACCTTTCAGACATCATGGACCACCAGTGGTCCACAGACCATTGGTTGGCGACCCCTGGGCTAAAGCACACTGCCATGACTTTTTAAAAAGTTTCTTCTAAGTGGTGATTCCTTTAGGAATCCTAGTAAAAGGAGACTGTGAAGACTACATTTCTCTCAATGTTTCTGAATAGAAGACTCAGGATGTTTTTTCTCAACATACAAGACAAAGACAGAATAGGCAAAAAATTTATTTTTTATTTTTTAAAAATCTCACTTTTACTGTCCTCAAACAACTAAGTGGCATTGTGAACCTCAGATTGCAATGCAATTAAGATGCAGCTGAAATAATCAATTGTGTTGTAAAATAATTCATGCTTGATATTTATTATTTAGTTTTACATATCAAAAACATCTATTTCAGTCCCTTCCTACGTTTAGTCCAAAATGCTATATATAAACAGTATTATATTTATCCCTTGATCCTGAATGTTACTTTCATATAAAGCATAGAATCTCCAAATTAGTTTGTATACGTAATCACTTGAAGTAGAATTAAGGATGGGGCAGATGTATAACATATCATAAAATGAATTTATATATGTCTATATACACATACATATAAATTAAATCATATTTGTCTAATAGTGGTACAAAATGAAGGGAATGTGTTTTATGGAGTTTAATATTTATGTAGTAAATATAAATCATAGGCTGTGTAGAGTTCTAGATAAATGTGTTTGCTAATCTTGATTTTTATACCCATGGAGAATACATGACAGGAAATAGACATATGGTATATCTATTTTCATAAGCATATCTTTTGCAACCTTTTGTTTATGATTCATCTAATGTCATGAGTTGGAACAAACCTGGAAAATTATTCTTGTGCATTTTCGAATTTGCCACTGCCAAGGATGCCTCTGGGCATTGCTATCCCCAAGTAAAGGTATCAAATCAATGCTTTGATTTTGTACTTGTAATCTTTCTTCTCTTCTTAACATAATTATCTACACTAATAAAATACAAAGATGCTAATTGACCATAACTTCGCTACACCCTAAGCCATGCCCACCAGCCAATCAGAGCGACTATATGCAAATTAACCCAACCAAGACGGCGGCTGGCAGCCACGGAGCTGGAGCAAGCAGGAGACTTGGTTGCCCCGGCGATGGAGGAAGCTAAGCTTCCCGCTTGCCCTGGCTGGCTCTGGCCTCCGCTGAAGGCAACAACGTTTCAATTATAGAAGATAAATAAACCCCAGATACCTGCTTCCAGCCAGCCTCCACTGGGAGCTTGGGTGGCTGTGGGCCGTGGCCAGACTGCAAACAGCCATCAGACCCTCACCCAGGCTGGCCATACCCTCATGGGGTGAGGGTCCCCACTGGGGGCCTTGGCCAGCCTGCAAACAGCCATCAGCCCCTCACCCAGACTGGCCAGGCAGCCCAGCAGGACCCCCCACCCTGAAGGGGCTGTGGCCAGCCTGAAAATGGCCCTCAGCCCCTCACCCAGGCTGGCAGGTACCCCAGTGGGGACCCCCAAACTGAAGGGGCTGTGGCCAGGCTGCAAACAGCCATCAGCCCCTCCCCCAGGCTGGCCAGGCACCCCAGGGGGGACCCCTAACCTGAAGGGG
>NW_005871313.1:1343723-1431612 GCF_000147115.1 Myotis lucifugus | reverse complement strand
AATTGACCCTAACAGCAGAATGACTGGGAATGACTGGTCACTATGACACACACTGACCACCAGGGGGCAGATGCTCAATGCAGGAGCTGCCCCCTGGTGGTCAGTGTGCTCCCACAGGGGGAGCTCTGCTCAGTCATAAGCCAGGCTGACAGCTGGGAGTACAGCGGTGGTGGTGGGAGCCTCTCCTGCCTCCTCAGCAGCGCTAAGGATGTCCAATTGCAGCTTAGGCCTGCTCCCTGCTGGCAAGTGGGAATCCCCTGAGGGCATCCAGGCTGCCAGAGGGATGTCTGACTGCCAGCGTAGGCCCAATCCCCCGGGGAGCGGGCCTAAGCAAGCAGGTGGTTATCCCCCAAGGGGGTCCCAGACTGCAAGAGGGCACAGGCCGGGCTGAGGGACCTCCCCCCCCTCGACGAGTGCACAAATTTTGTGCACCGGGCCTCTAGTACTTTTAATATTAGAATATCACGTTAGTCTCAACTCAATAGGGTATACATTTGTCATGTGGTTCTTCTGTTAAGTGGCATTTGCAGATAGAGGCATGCATCAAAGTGTTTATTAAGAGAAGAGTATTTGGAGTCAGATCTATTTAGGTTCAAATCTTGTCTGATCAGCTAAATCAGTGGTCAGCAAACTGCGGCTCGCGAGCCATATGCGGCTCTTTGGCCCCTTGAGTGTGGCTTTTCCACAAAATGCCACGTGCGGGCGCACATGTACAGTGTGATTGAAACTTTGTGGCCCATGCGCAGAAGTCGGTATTTTGTGGAAGAGCCACACTCAAGGGGCCAAAGAGCCGCATGTGGCTCGCGAGCCGCAGTTTGCCGACCACTGATAAATCATCTTGCACAACTTAATTAACCACTTTGGGCAGCAGAAAAAGGGGGAATAATAACACTCAACTAACACAAGTTGTTATGAGGATCAGATAACTTCATGTATTTGAAGAACCTAATATAGTAGACACTTAATAAAAGGTTATTATTTTTATTACTTTGTTTGCTTTCATCATATTTGTTGGATCAAAACCTTTCTCCTCTCTTTAGTAGCTTGCTATCTCGACAGCAATGCTTCCCCGTAATAATAAACCTCACCATGGCTTCCATCCACTTTAGTGGAAGGGCAGAGGCAAGCATTAGGGAGGGCCTGTTTTAACCAGTTTTCTCTTTCCAAGTCAAAATAATGAATTCCATGATGAGTGAATTGGATTGTTTAACTACTAAACATTGTTTTGACAATGATATGAACCACAGGACTAATTGGGCTTCATCCATTTAACTAGAGGAGACAATAATTGACTAGTACTACTTTGGGTTCTTTAAGAGAAGTTAGGTTTGCAAGATCAGGTGCTGTTCTAAAGCTCTCAGTCTGGCTCAAAATGGTGCCCATATAGGCTTAATCCTGGATTCTCCCTAAAGCCTCAGTTAACTTTTGGGCTGTCCCAAAGGTTTTTCTGCAAGAATCTTAATGCTACCACAGATAAAATTGGGACTTCTGCCAGATTGAACAACACAACTCACTTTTGCTGTAGTCCCACACTCCCCACCTTTCAGGATGACAACTTCATGCTTTCCTTATTTGGCTGTATGCCAGGTAGTCATTTGTGTGCTATCTCACAATGACCCTTGGCATTGGGCTGAAACAGTGGTTTCCATCAATCATAATGTAGAGAATGGAACAAATCTATTTGGCTACATTAGTAGAGAAAGTCCTAATGCCTCTAAGAAATTCAGATATCATGGATACTTAGAATTTTGAGTGGCATTACAAAATATTCAAACATTCGTGAACAGTAAGTAAAATAACATAGTTGCTTCTGAGGATATTTCTAATCCATGACTTGTTTATTGGAAGGGACTATGGCTCATATTAAATTTAAGCTTTTGCATGACTAGGACTTCTTACAAAGGATCCACCTCCAACTCAGGTAGTATCTGTTGAATTTAAACATCTGTTTAATTTGTTTCTCTCATCCTCAGCTGTAAATTAGCCAACTCCTGAAAAAAATCAATGTTTTTTTTCAGAGAGAGGTATTTTTAAAGTTCATTTTCTTACTGCTTGGTATATTCCTTTTTTTTAAAAAAATGTTTCTACTGATTTTTTTTTTTTACATGTTTCTACTGATTTTAGAGAGACAGCAAGGGAGAGGGAGAGAGAGAAACACCAATGTGTGAGAGAACATTGATTATTTGCCTCCACCTTGACCGGGGATCAAACCCTCAATCCAGATATTTGCCCTGACCAGGAATTGAACCAACTGAACCACACTGCCAGGGCGACCCTCTGAACACTTTGAAGTAAGTATCTACTATGTGTTTGGCATGACATCAAAGTAGTCAATAAATTAAGAGCAGTTTTGAGAGTCTTCTGTTGATTTGGAACTTTTAATGACCAATTTTGCAATAATAGAGCTTCACTTTTCAGATTGTGAAGTGTTTTAGAGAGTAATCAGGCAAAATAAAGTGCTTTTTAGGGAAAATATTTCAATGGACACATTATACAATTCAAGCTCTATATGTGTTACATTTAACTAAAAGAGCAAATTATAAAATTATCGAAATAGTTCAGTCGCACTAGAGCCATCAAAATGTTACAAATGAGAAACTAAAGTAATAGTTATAAAGTGTTCAGACTCCTCATAGTGGAAGAATTACAGGCAATTATTTGAAAGCCTCACATCTACTGTTTCCTTCAGTTGAAAATAACAGTAGAAAACTAATAGCATTTAGAGATCTTGACAATTTAGCAATCTGTTCATCCTTAATTTAAAAATATTTATTACCTTGTGACTTCTAATACTGTATTGAAAGATGTCTATGCTGGTGCGAAAGGAAGAGAAAAATATGTCTTTTGAATTTCAACTATCTTAAGAATGATAAGGTTACTAACTTTTCATTGAAAGAACTCATGGAGGACATGTAAAACCAAAGATCAAAAGAGGGGTTAAGGAGAGAAAGATAATTATTTGAGGCTTTTAAAAATACTGTCATGTTTCTAATAATTTTGAACTTTCATACTTCTTAAGATATATATATATTTAAAAATATTTCTTATTGTTGATAGTATTATAGATATCTCCCATTCTCCCCTTTTTCCTCCTTCTCCTAGACCCTATCCACCCCCTTTAAGGTATATTAATAATTTATTAAAATTCAGTAAACAGGCAGTCCTACTAAACCAGGGGTGGGCAACCCCTGGCATGCGTGCCAAACATGGCACGCCAGTAACTTTTGCTGGCACGTGAAACCCTCTCTTATAATCTTCCATTTACATTTTTTTTCTTAATATCGACTTTTTTATTTTTCAGATAAATTCAGTGTAGGTGCATTTAGATAAATAAATAATTTTACATAACAAGTTATCTTAACCCCTAGAGTGCCGGGGAGCGTGATCCCGCTCCTCCTGACTTTTGCCAAAAGTGCCGGGAGCGCTATCAAAGCTTCGAAATGGCGTCCAGTTCTAAGTCTGCTTTTATTAGTGATGATGACATTGCTAAATATGTCAATGTAGTAAAGGTTTCCTTAAGTTTTTGAATATGTAACTTCATTTACTTGCGATTCATAATTTTTTTCCTAAACGGCTGTAAAATCAGCAAAAATGCCTTGGCAATTTTAGCATAGTTCTTAGGATATTTGTTGGCACTCAAAGGGTTAAAGACCATAGACATGGATTGATGAGAGAGGGGAAGAGCAATTTCTATGCCTCTGCCTTAACTCTCCCTGCCTTCCTAGATCCGACCAGTGTTTTGGTTTCATCCACATACGCTTGTGAATCTTTGTTCTCAGTGATGAATTTTGTTAAGTCTCATAATAGGAGTAGCCTGACAGATGAAAGTAGTAGCTCGTGCATATCTCTGAAGTTCATGAAATATAAACCTGATGTAAAATCTCTGTCATCAGTGATGCAGCAGCAAAAGTTCCACTGATAATATCAAATGGAGTCATAAAGTTTTCTGTTGGACTATCAGTGTACATGTATACATTAAAAAAATAAATGTATTTTTCATCATCATATACTGTGTTTTTGTCGCTCGAATGAATTTTATTATGTCTTCAAGGTTCTTCACATACATACACCTTAAGAGGTATCAAGTAGGCGTAACATGTTCTCAAAAAATTAGGGTTGGCATGCAGAAGAATTTTGAGTCAGAGATTTTGCTGGTTTTGGCACGCACACACAAAAAGGTTGCCCAACCCTGTACTAAACCATGAATATTTAAAATCTATCAAGTTGATGGTTTTCCTCAACAGCATTTCAAAATAAAAATGCTCATGCACAGACTTTTGTAACTAACATTCCCCTAAATATATAGGCCTGCCTCATACACATTCTTATACATAAACTAGAGGCCCAGTGCTCGGATTTGTGAACCGTTAAGGTTCCTCGGCCTGGCCTGCGCCCTCTCGTAATCCAGGACCAGGGGATGTTGGATAGCCGATTTTGGCCCAATCCCACAGGCCTGATCCAGACAGGAGGGAGCCCAATCCTGTGCGTTGAGCATCTGTCCCCTCGTGGTCAGTGTGCGTCATAGCAACTGGTCCACTGGTCGTTTGGTCATTCGGTCGCTTAGGCTTTTATATATATAGACTAGAGGCCCAGTGCACGAATTTATGCATGGGTGAGGGCTGACCAACCCCAATTGGGGCCGATCGGGCTGGGCCAGCCAGGGGGAGGGGCTATGGGCAATTGGCAGGCCTGCCCCACCCCTGATTGGAGCTGGGGGGCTGATTGGGGGTGGGGCTGGCTGGGGGAGGGGCTGGCTGGGGGAGGGGCTGCAGGGGGTCGGCTGGGGGGAGGGGCCATGGGTGGTTGGCCGGCTGGCCCCACCCCTGGTCAAACTCCTGGTTGAACTTCCAGTCAAACTCTCAGACAAGGGGACAATTTGCATATTAGCCTTTTATTATATAGGATAGCTGCTCCAACCAGCTGACCAAAGGAGCGCCCATCTTTGGCCACTGAGGATTTCCTTCAAGTCTCTTCCATCCTAATGTGTATAGTGTCTTCCTTTGGTCCAACCTCTTCCTCCCCCTCTTTTTTTTCCTCCAGAAAGGAAAGGAAGGACATAAAGAATGGTAGGGCTGGGCCAGTGTGGCTCAGTAGTTGAGCATTGACCCATAAACCAGGAGGTCACAGTTTGATTCCTGGTCAGGGCATATGCCCGGGTTGCAGACTCGATCCCCACTGGGGGGCATGCAGGAAGCAGCCAATCAATGATTTTCTCTCATCATTGATGTTTCTCTCTCTCTCTTTTTCTTTCTCTCTCTCTCTCTCATCTTCCTCCCTGAAATCAATTACAAATATTTAAAAAAGAATGGTAGGAAGCAAGATTGGGAAGAAGTGGAGTAAAATAAGGGATTAAGAGCCCTGTTTAAGGCTATTGAAATCTCCAGAGTAAGGACAGCAGAGATTTTTCAGAAGCAGGTCTTATGATCAGAAATTGATGTGTAGGTTATTTTTTTAAATGTTGAGTAGAAAGGATCTGTACCAGGTTGTAACTTATAAGTACATAGAGAGCCTGTGGAGGTTGTATTCACATTTAATTTCTGGCTTTCTTTATCACCCTAAAGTTTTCTGATGCCACTTAATGCAATTAAATTTGATTAGGTCAAAGGCAAATAGTTTCAATTATCATCAAATTATAATTACCAATTGATTCAAAGCTGAGAGTATTAAACAATGATGGTAGCAGGACAGGTTATGTGGCTTAGGATAAACATTTTAAAATAAAATGTCAGGTGGTCCACCATGGGATCAGACAGGCCAGATGTGAGCATGGGCAGCACGTCGGATGTTCAGGCAATGATTGCAGTTAGAATTGGGGGTGGTGGCCAAACTTTACCTGTGGTTTGACAAACAGGGGTAAGCACCAGAGGAGGACCAGATTCCTCTGCCATGCTAATTCTGATTTTCTCACAGAATTTTTATCTTCTGTGGTTTAAAGTTCTATGATTCTGTTAGTGAAAAACTTTACAAACATGATGAATTAAAGAGATGTCAGTCAACTGGCCCTGGCATTGAATCATAATTTAATTATTCTGTTCCTAGGAGAAAATGTCTTCCTAAGTAAGTGGCCTACAAATAAACATTTGGACACAACTGATTAGAAATTGTCTGAATAACTTTCTTTATAAATATATACAATTGTGAACAAAAGGCAAAAACAAGTTTCCTTTCAAAGAGAATGCTTGCATTTATTTATTTTTATTCTTAGGATTTGTCAAGTACTGCAGTGAATTCTTTTTCCCAGGGCTGAAAAAGTTTCTAATTGGCTTTATAGTTAGCTAGCTTATTAAAGCACAGTAAAAATCTTAACATTTTTTTCCAACCTTTTTTTTGTTCCCTGCAGTAAAAGACTGTTTTTCTAATTAAAATTGTCAATAAGAAACTCACTTCTTACCTTGTCAGAAGGTTTAAATGGATTTCCTTGTCCGCTAATTCCACCACTGATGCTAAATCCAAGGCCAGGATTCTTTTCTATTCGCACACAAAACTATGTAAAAAAGATAAAAAGGTAATAAAATGCATAGAAAAACTAAATATCTTCAAATAACTGCATCCCAGTAGGAAAAATTCACATTTCACTTAAGTTCTCAGTGATAGTTTATATTAACTTGGTACACAAGACAGGTATAAACTCTGACAAAATAGTATTTAGTACTTCTATAGGCATCAGTTATGAACGAAACTAGCTTGAAATTACCTGGCAAGCAAACATTAGTAAGTATTCATTCATTACTGTGTGCAAGACTAAATTTTGATTAACAGCTTTTAAAAATTAAAAGCCTTATAACAAAAAGATTGTGAATTATTTAAATTATCTACTTTAAATGCACACATATTCTAACTAATTTGAAAAGATGTATAAGTAAGTAAAAGAAAATTTGCAAATGTAGAGTTAGGGGAAAACATGGCTCTTTAAGTTGCTACCACTTCCTAGTTGAGTAGTACAATTCATCTCCTTGGTAGATAATTCCTTTGTTTAGAAACTGCGGGACTTTTAGCTTGAGAAAAGGGAGAACTTTTGGCCATAGCTTGAGTTTGGGTTAAACAAAGAAAAAAGGAAATATTCAGTAAAAAGAGTTTTGGATTTAGCAGCAGTTTCTGGAAAAGTTATTAGGGGTCTTGGAGAAAGAGAACACTGAAAAAGAAAGAGGTCAAGAACGTGGAGAAACCACTTGTGACAGGGAATAGTCAAGAAATATCTAGGACTGGAGGGCTAATAGTTTAGTATTCTGTGCTACATTACCTTCCCAAACCCAAAACCATCAATGAAAGTCTGTTAAACACAAGATCCTTGTGCTTCATAGAGCTATGGGAAAACGATGGCATTGGGAGCAGGTCCACCTTGAGATAAGACTGTAGTAAGGATGATAGTCACTATAAGAATTGATACAAAGAATGTAGGTCAAGAATTCCATTGGAGGGAAATGAGTACCAGGAATGATCTAGAAAAACTACTTTATAACAAACTTAGGAATTCTTGCTGATCATGGGTTGGGGATGTGTGTGTGGTCTGTAGTGAAAATGCTAGTTTTCTATGAGTAATGAGATTGGGGCCCCCAGATGACTGAAAGACATAGAACCCACAGTTGGCAAAAACTTTGGTTGCGTAAAGAAAGAAAACTATTTATTTATTTATTTATTTATTTATTGTTTAAAGTTTTACATATGTTTCCTTTTTCCCTGATTGACCCCCCCCCCGCCACTTCCACCCCTGAGCACAAGCCCCCACCGCCTCAGTTTCTGTGTCCATTGGTTATGCTAATATGCATGCATACAAGTTTTTTGGTTGATCTCTACCTCTCCCCCTCCCCTGACCCTTGTCTCTGTATCTATTTTTGTTCATCAGTTTATGTTGATCATTGTATCTCACATATGAGTGAGATCATGTGGTATTTATCTTTCTCTGACTGGCTTATTTCGCTTAGCATAATGCTCCAGTTCCATCCATGCTGTTGCAAATGGTAAAAGTTCCTTCTTTTTTATAGCAGCATAGTATTCCATTGTGTAGATGTACCATAGTTCTTTAATCCATTCATCTGCTGATGGGCACTTAGGCTATTTCCAAATCTTAGCTATGGTGAATTGTGCGGCTATGAACATAGAGGTGCATATGTCCTTTCTGATTGGTGTTTCTGATTTCTTGGGATACATTCCTAGAAGTGGGATTACTGGTTCAAATGGGAGTTCATTTTTAACTTTTTGAGGAAACTCCATACTGTTAAGAAAGCTCTTTCTTAAAGATGATTGGAAATGTTTATTTTCTTAAATAGTTTGATGTTTTCCCCAGCAATCTTGCATAGCCTATTAATTTGCTTATGGGCAAATGCAAATGCCCAAAATGCTCTCTATATTTTTATTTTTGAGGTATCTTTAATTGCTAACTCTTAGATGGTTCAAGGCAAATTTGAGCCTTATTCCTGACTTAATCAGCATATTGTGAGTCTTTAGGAGCTAGGTCAATTAGGCTTGGCCATTTAATGGAACTATTCTTAATTTACTGTCATATTTCATAATAATGAATAGAACATTTAAGTATTACACAGTTCACTTGTAACACAAAGGCAAAAACTATCTGCTAATGTAACTTTTATGGTAGAGTCAGTAATGAATAGTTTCTAAATTATGGGAAACTGCAATTGCCAGAAGTACTCTCTAAGATTTTTATTTTAAAGATACGTTTAATTACAACTTTTCCTTGAATTGAGCTAGATTTCTTAAAAACTGGTTATCACGCTGTGATAGAAAGTACAGTTTATAACAGTTTTGTATTTATAAGGCTCACAGTCTGTGAATATGAACTTATGATAACTTGATGCAGCTCCAAGGAATATTTTAGCTTTATTCAATATACCAGTTTACCCTGTATTCCTTTTTGGGTTGTTATTGGTTAACTAGAGGCCCGGTGCACAAAATTCGTGCAGGGGAGGGGTCTCCCTCAGCCTGGCCTGTGCCCTCTTATAGTCTGGGACACCTCGGGAGATGTCTGCCTGCCAGCTTGTGGCTGGATGGCCTTCTGCAGCTGCATGGCCTGCTGCTTGAGCTTCAGCAGCTGCTGCATGTGCACGGGCTGGGACACAGGGTCTGTCCTATGAACACCATCGAGTGGGTGAGTCAAGTGTGGAGGCAGGCTCACCCTGAATTCCCTGCACTTCCCTGAGTCACTGAGTTGTTCAGACTGACTGCCTTCTACAGAGAACAGCACCAGGATCAGGCCTTAGCCGGCAGTCGGACATCCCTCTTGCAGTCTGGGATCCCTTGGGGGAGGTAGCAGTGCGCCAAGTGGCAGGTGGCCAGGGAGAAGCCTGAATTCGGGCCAGGTGCCACGCCACTCGCGCTCATCCTGCCTGCCGAGCCTGCTGCTGCGTCTCAGTAGTGCTGCTGCGCAGTCGGGAGAGGCTCCCACATGGCAGCTGCGCTTGCCAGCCCTGAGCCTGGCTCTGATTGAGCGCACTGATCGCCAGGGGGTAGTTCCTGCATTGAGCATCTGCCCCCTGGTGGTCAGTGTGCATCATAGCGACCAGTCATTCTGGTCGTTCCGCCGTAATGATCGCTTAAGCTTTCATTACTAGTATATAGATTAGACAATGAGAAGAATGGAACTTACATGATTTAAATATATTACCTTTGTGTTTTCCCATATTTCTGTGCATTTCTAATTAAATTATTTAAGATTTAGGTTATTTCTTTCTAATATAAAAATTTTATATTGCACAATGTAATATATAGAAGGTATATTTCCCCAGGCCACTAAAAACCTGAAAGGAAACATATGCAACATATTTACTTATAAAGTAAATTGTTGCGAATACTTCCTAGTCCTTCTCCTGCAAGGTAGTGACTATATCCATTTTATATTATTGTCAATCTGAAAGGCACTAAAAATCTAAGGAAATAAATTTCACATGTGCCAAGTAGATGAAGAACTGCCTCAATATATTTTTTAATATTAGAAATAATAAAGATGACACTGTGATTTTATAAATGTGACAACCATAAATTCTTATCTGAAGCCAGGCTACCCTTGGGCATATTGTGGTATGGCTAATAGGTTGTGTTGTGACTGTTGTGTCCCATAAAGCATGTCAGAGAGAGTATTCATCTCACATATAAAGAGTTCCACCTGCCTGGGAAGGCCCAAAGGGGCCATGAAGAGATGAGAGAATATCTCACAGCCAAGAAACAGAAACTGAAGAGAATTATCAAAGGGGAAATGCAGTGTTCTAGCAAAAAGTCAGATCTAGGAGGCTAATAAGTAGCTTATTTAGTGAGAGTCAGCATTTCAATTTTTTATTAAGATATTGAAAACAATGAATGAAGATATAAGCAGCAGCCGGCAGTCAGTGGTGCATTTGCTTCTTTCAGAGTCTGTTTTCATCATGTGACTTCACTTGAAACTTCTGGTCTGTGCCACAACAGGCAGTATCTTAGATCATGCACTAATTTATTTTATTTTTAAAAATATTTTTAAAATTAATTTTATAGAGGAAGGCAGAGGGAGCGAGAGATAGAAACATCAATGATGAGAGAGAATCTTTGACTGGCTGCCTTCTGCATGCCCCCCAGTGGGGATCCAGCCTGAAACCCAGGCATGTGCCCTGACTGGGAATTGAACCATGATCTCCTTGTTCATAGGTCGACACTCAGCCATTGGGACACACTGGCTGGGTTTGTTGCTAACTTAATAGGAAGGTTTAGACAAAGAATTTGGGCTTTGGGTTAGATAAACCTGGGTTAAAATTACAGCTTGACCAATTATATTTTTCACAAGTTACTTATTTTCTCTGTACCCTGGATTATTCATTTGTAAAAAGAAAATAACATTACTGTGAGGATTAAATGAAAGAGTATGTATAAGCAGTATCAGCTATATAATTGTCGGGGCCTGGTGCAAAATGTAAATGTGAGGCTCTTTGTTCAAAGATTATTAAGAATTAAAAGTTGGAGACAGCAGAGCATTAAACCAAATGTGGGGCTCTTGTAAGTGCAGGCCTTTTTTCATACTTAAGTGCCTTCTTTAACATAACTATAGAGTGTTTCAGTTTTTACTTCTCAGTTTGAAAGGCACCTGATATTTTTAGAGGGGTGAGTCAAAACACTTGCAAGCGACTCTAAATACAAACTCTGAATCATGATGTTTTACATTTAATAAGCAATACCCTGGCTGGTGTGGTTCAGTTGGTTTGGTCCCGTGCACCAAAATGTTGCTGGTTCAATTCCAGGTCAGGGCACATGCCTGGGTTTTGGACTCAATCTCCAGTAGGGGGCATGCAGGAGGCAGCCAGTAGATGCTTTCCTCTCACATGGATGTTTTTCTCTCTCTTCTTCTCCCTTCCTCCCCTCCCTGCCAAATAAATAACTTTAACAAACACATAGTCAAACTATACAATGTTTGTGTTATTGGAGGGATAATGCAAAAATAGTCTTTAAATTTAGAGTGTTCAGAGTAAGTGCACGCTAATACTAAACTTACTATTCAAGGTAGGTGAAAATAGAGGGCATTGATCTCGATGAATTTTTAAAAATATAAATCTTTATTGTTTCAGTGAATTTTTAAATGCATTGATTCTCACAGAAAACAAACACATAGCTGCTATTAGGACTAACCAAGTCAGAGAATGAAGCTGAGGTTATAATATTTGTGAGGGAGAAGATATGAGCAATTTTTAACCTTCTAGATGTCTTTAATAAAGCATAATTTAAAACTTCATTAACTTTTTAGAATCTCTGAAGAATTAAAAGCCTCACATCATTACCTCATTAAAGGCACCTGTCTGATATATTTTCCCTTAAATCAAACACTTGGCCTAGATCAAGGAGGGATAGAGAAAAAATTATTTTTAAAAATATCTATAATTCCGAGAATGATTAATACATAATCTCAGCTTTAAGAGGGTATTAAGAAATAGAGGACCTGTCTAGACCATTGAGATCCAAATAATAAATGGCTCTTAACAACAGAAAGGGAAAAACTAGAAAATGAAGATAATCTTGTCTGATACATTCAGAAAATAAGGTGGATAATATGTGAAACTTTGAGTTAATAATAAAGTGAAACCTTTATATACCATATTAAAGTATTAGTGAAGTCAGTGGGCAAAGTCAGCTTTGCCTAATTATCTGAATTATCACAAACGATACATTAATTTTATATGAACATTAAGATCTTAATGTCTTACTTTTTAAGCTTAATGTAACTAAGTAGGTGAAATCTTATTCTGTGTTCTGGTCCAAAGGAAGAAAACAGGTCTTTATAATGGAAAAGCAAATTCTACTTTTAGATAGGTCAGAAGAGTAGCAATTCTTTTTGTGCTACATGGCATTTATCAGTATCTTTTGGAGCATTTCAGAAATGTTTCCCTTCTGTTGTTTTTAATTTTCTTCATAGCAAACTTTATCTCTGTACTATTCAATAGTCAGAAGATAGGACTTTTAAAAAACGATGCCACAAATAGAGAGGAATATACAGTTTATGTTTCACACAGTCAATTTCACCAGAGGCCTTGGTAACCACACCTAGTCCATTAAAGCTCTTTGTAAGATCCCAATGCCGTGCTGTAGAGTTAAATTGGAGTAGGGAGTGGGGAGAGGAGGGTGTAGGATAAACCAGAAAAAAAACTGTTCCGATCCATCAGTTTTGCTTTATGTAAAATGGGCATTTTACCAATCATCAATTCCTATAGGTAGGTGTCTTTAACCACTAAAAATAATGATAAAATAGTGTGTTGCACTCTACTCAACATGGTGACAGCATTAATGTGTCCCAGACTACATTAACGAGGGAAGACAAACCATGGATTCACTGGGATTTCCTGAAAATTCATCAGTTGTGAAATCTCTTCTCACCTGCTCTGGATAGCCATCCATACTCCTTTGCCCTTTAGTTTGAATTAAGCACCGTCCAGGCTGAGGTCCCCGGGTGGCCTGTGAAGAGGGGATCTGAATAGGCAATGGTGACTGGAACTGCTGGATGGTCACTTTGTTTATATTTCCCTCATATGGCTGCTGCTCCCGGCTACGATGCTGAAGGCTTTGGGACCCCATCAAGGTCTGGATATGGCTGCCTGCCTGTGGAGAAGATAATCTGTCAGATGACGATTTGTGGTGTTGAAAGGATGTGATTAAAGTAGAAAACACGTACAGATACCTCTTTGGTAAAGTGGCATCATTTGGGCTTGCAGCCATGGCTGGAAAAGATAATGAAAAGACAGCAAGGGGCCGCCTACTGTGGTCTGTGAAAATGTTAATATTGGAGCAAGGTTGCATTAAATACATTCGCAGTCAGCTGGTGGTTTGCCAAAGTTTATTTTAACTCCAATTTTAAGGGAACAAAATTCAGTCCAAGAAAAAGAAGTCACTACTTAAAAATAAAGTCAGGTTCCATATGGCATTTTATTTTGAAATACACCAGGGAGAGAGATGTAATATATGGAACCTTTATGCCACAAGTGCTTAGTGATATTGCTTACATGAGTGTAGTCAATATTTATTGATTTTCTGCATTTTTAAAATCAAGAGTATTACTTAAAGAAAACTAAAAAAATTGTGTTTTGACATTCAAAAAAAATTAAAATGGAATCAACAGTATGGTTTTGGGAATCTTTAAGTTACATTAAAAATTAATCATGAGATAAATTCTTGTGAGTATCGATAGTCTGTGGAGGCACTAGATCTGGAAAGGTCTTCAGAGTGAACTCTGTAAGGAGATCACCTCATGTTGAGCTTTCAGAGATTCATCAGTAAAGTGATCATCTCTTAGTCCTTAAAGGCAGTTATGGAGGCCAGAGGGCATGCTCACTCTGGTCTCCCATCTTTGAATGATACGGTGCGAACCCCTGCTCCTTTGTTCACTCCTATTTTCTCACCTTCTTTCTAGTATCAGCTCCTTCAGTCACTCTACCTGATATTTTTTCTACCAAGCAACCAGATCTGTTTGTGAGCTGGTAATCGAGAATATCTTTTAATATCAGGTAGGGCTTAACATGGAGGTTTAACATGAGAAATGAAAGCTTATCATAAATATTTTTAAGCATATGTATTAGGATAGTGCTGTGGTCGGTACTTCACTCATCATTATGGAAGGATCTGAGGGTTTACTTCACGAATTCATTTTCTTTCTTGTTGATCTTTTAAGGTTGGGTAATTTGGAACTCAAAAATGAATTTCACCTTAGAATTCATTAGCTAAGAAAGCCTGTGAATTTTCCTGCCTAATCAAGATTTTGATTACTATGAAAAGGTCAGGTTGGAGGAATAAAAGAATAATTTTAAGCAAGTAGTCAATGAAGAGGTTAATTTTATTTTTTTAAGAGACATCAGGAAATGACAGTGATCATGGAAAATCATTTGAAGGAGATGAAAGGCATATTTCTTGATTCCAAACAAGAGGTAATTGAGTGAAGAAAATACTCAAAAATTATTATTTGGCCATATGTAGAGCAAAGGAAATAACCATTTGATTATATTTTTTTAGGTGTTTAACTGGTTCTCTTGGTATCATGTACAGTTTTTTACATCAAAAACCAGCAAAGATATTTAGTATGAGAATCTTGAGGAAAAGATGGAAAAAAAACTTTCAGGCTATTCCAGCATAGTGAAAAACAGTTAGCAATCCAGCACTGGCCAACACAATTAACCAGCGACCACAACACTACAACACCAGCACAACTGAGATAACCACGTAGAGGGCAAATGTGTATTTCTTGATGAAATCTATTCCCTTTTCAGCCATCCTAGAAGACTGAACACCCCTCTGGTCAAGTTTTTCCTTATTGCAAATTGAATTCTCTCCTACCTCTGTGGAATTTCACCTTCTCTTGTATGGGAGGAGAGAAAAGCCATGATAAACACAGTATCACACTGTGAGCTGCTAAGTCACCGGCATGCTGAGTTAGTTAGAGAAAAGTATTTCCTGGAGTTCGAGGAGCTGGGAGTATAGGCTGGCTTAGGCTTACTGTCCTGGCTTCTGAACAGTCCATTGGTTTTACATTTATACCTGCTTCTCACCTCCACTAGCATAATATTCATGGATCTTCAGTCAGTGCTTGAGTCAGTGGACACACAGGAAGTGATCACATAGACAAAGCATTTTTAACACCCAGAAAAACTTAGAGAGATATGGCATATAGCTAGAGTTCCAAAACATGTAATCTGCCTGAGAAAAATCAATAATGACCGCTTAACAATCACTTCATTGATTAGAATATTCTGGTAATGGTCTATCCATGGTTACAAAATTAATTCTATATATTATAGAACTGTAATAGTCTTTAGATTTTTTTTTGGTTTATTTTTTCCTTCTGATGGGACAGTTTGAGCTCAGAATTTTGTTTCGATTTGGAACTTGAGGGCAAACACCATATCCTACTTGCCATCTTTAATGACTGGCATTTCATAAATAATAGCTGTCATCCAAACACTAGGTGCCAAGCAATGTGCTAAAACTTACATGTATTATCTCCTTTAATCCTTGTAACAGCATTAGAGATAATTATTATTATCCAATTATATTGAGGAGAAAACTGAAGCTTGGAGAGGTTAAGTAACTTTCCCAAGTCATCTGCCAACCGGTAAACTGGCAGGACCAGGATCTGAACAAAGGCTGTCTGACTATGACTATCATAGTGAATTGAAAAGGAGCCATGTAAAGGAACAGAGGATCAGGTTGTTGAGGATGAATATATTAAAATCTTTAGCAGCTCTTTAATTTGCCAAAGGGCCATTCCTACTTACTGATTTAGGTCTATCACCTATTTTAGATCCTATGTATGGGACTTAGAGCTGTATAGTTAAGCAAATAGGCTGATGCTCTGTGCACTTAGCAATCTTTCTATGATTATGAAGTGATGGAGCTGGTGTTCTTATATGGCTTGGAAAAATATAACGTGGGCTTGGAGGAAACATCTGTAACGATTCTGTTCGCATCAGCAGCAGTTTTTTTCAGTCTGTGTTTGGGCTATACACTGCACAGGATGGGAATGACAGCTATAGAAAGCAAAGAATTAACACTAAGCTTTGTGTGAAGTTAAACAGACATACAGGACACAAGATATCTAAAAGAACAATTACGGTGTGGAGAGACGGTGATGAGGAAGTTTTTCTGACTGGCACGAAGGCTTAAAGAAAGGTAATAAGGTGCTCACGGTGAAGTACAAAGGACTGATGAAAATGCAGAAAATGTCAGAGCTGGCATTTATTCAGGCAGAGGGGTTAGCGATGAGAACACTGACTCATACTGAAGGGGAGTTTGAACAAAAAGGTTTCTGTAAAGCCTGTGCTACACATTTTGAATGATAAAAAGAAATAGAGAAGATTTGACATTTGTTTTGAATTTTCAAGGGGAAGTTGGACAAAATAACATGTATTTGAGGAGAATAGTGATGGAATGTGGTGTTTTCAAGTTGACCTGAACAAAATACTGTCAAAGTGTATGTTTACAAGGAAAAACTCCAATATCCATTGGACCCAAGGAAACATTACTGTCAACACCACAGAAAAGAAATGTTGATTTTGCTACCTTTAAAGTGTTTGGGAGGTTTTGTATGATATAAAAGAAATGACTTTCTCATGACAACAATACTTTGGTTCACACTGTTCTCTTAGAAAACGGTGTTAGACTGAGAAGTGTATTACCCAATTTGGTCATTTGTCTTACCACCTATCTTGACTCTAACCATTTTAGGGTTCCTTCCAAAAGTCAAACATAGCCTCAAAGGATGACAATTTATGCCACTGAGAATATGCAACTGGACACAATCAACTTCTAAAATTACGTCCAAAAGAGTCCAAAAACGTTTGGGAGCAATTTCAACACACAGAATCATCTATAAAGGATAATTCAGTCGTTGATTTCAAGATATCAGCAGCACTCATTGAAATGAGTTAGTTTTAGTAATTTTGTAAAACAACAACAAAAAGCCCTGTCCCTTTCTATCTACATCATGAATTCTGTATGTTCTCCTTTTTAACATGCAGGTTAAGTTTTAAAAATTGAGGCAGTAGGACTTCTGCTTCCTGGTAGATTGAGTAGGCATACTTTACTCTATTCTCTCCATGAAGAAAAATAAAAAACCCTGAACATTATATATAAACAAATATAAGAAAATTCTGGAAAATAGACAGAAAACAGCAGATCAGCTAGGGACATAGGGACCAAGTAAATGCATAGTGGTGAATTCATTGAGTTTTATTTTTGTGCCGTATATCCCAGACTTGGAGCTGAAGAAGCAGGTAACCTGAAAATGCCTAAAGGTACAGATAAGAAAAGCCTCAGGAAAAGCCTACCCTGTCTAGCCAAAAGACCAGAAAAAAGGGGCAGAAAACTTTGATAGTGACAGCCCTACTATATATAACCAGTGGGAAAACACTGTAGCCCCACAAAGTCCAAGTGGGGATCCTACACTTCTACCCTCATAAGGATGCAACAAGGCACACCAACACTCCTGCTCGTGTACTATCAGAAAAGGCTACTGCCTTCATCCCCTTTGGCCAGCAGGGAGCCCCTCCCCAACCCCCATGGTGTCACTGGAGAGCACAAGGAGCAAGGACTTACTCTCCCACCCAGCAGTAATGAGGCACCCTTCTACTTTCCCAGTAGGATGGTTAGAGAGGGTCTAGTAATGAGGCTACCTTCCCTGAGGTACCAGTGGAGGCCATCTGGGAACTTAGAACGTTAATTTCCACCTAGCAATAATAATACGTTTTTTTGTGTGCCTCAAATCAATAATTAAAATCCTATCTCAAGAGCCTAGAAAAAGAGAAGCCAAATAAACCCCAAGCAAGAAGAAAGAAGGAAATAATAATATCAGAGATCAATGAAATTGAAAATGAGTAACAGAAAAAAAAAGAAACAAAAAGCTGATTCTTTGGAAAGATCACTTCTAGCAAGATTGAATAAGAAAGAAAAAAGAAAACACAAATTAGCAAAATCAGGAATATTACTACAGACCCTGCAAGCATCATAAGGGTAATAAAGTAATACTACAAATAACGCTACACACAAATTTGACAACTTATATGAAATGGGCCACTTTTAAAGCACAAACTACTGTAACTCACCCAATATGAAACAGATAATTTGAAAAGCCCTGCAACCATCAAGATTGGAATATGTAATTTAAAAATCCCCAGGAAAGATATCTCCAGGTACAGATGGTTACACAGGAGAATTTTACCAAACAGTTAAATAAGAATTAACACCAATTCTACACCCTCTCTTCCAGATAATAGAAGAGGAGGGGCACGTCCACTTTATTTCATGAAGCTGGTAGTATTACCTCAATAACAACACCTGAGAAGGACAGTAAAAAAAAGGAAGAAAGAAAACTATAGAGCACTATCATTTATGAATATAAATACAAAAATCCTTAACAAAATGTTGGCAAATGAAATTTAGCAGTATTTGAACTCCATGCCGAAGTGGAGTTTATTCCAGCGATACAAAGCATGTTCAATATTGGAAAATCAACAACTTCAGTGCACATGTTAATGGGCTACAGAAGAAAAATTATGCGATCATATCAATGGAAGCAGAATATATTTGACAAAATTTAGCATCCATTTGTGATAAAAACTCAGAAATATAGAAATGGAGTAGCACTTCCTCTACCTGATAAAGAACATCTACCCAAACCATAAAGCTAACTTAAAACTTATGGGAAAAAAGTGGATGCTTCTTCCCCAAGATCAAGAACAAGGCACAGATGTCCACACTCACCACTCTCATTCAGCAGAATGCTGGAAGTTCTAGTCAGTAGAATAAGGCAAGAGAAGGCAATAACGGACATACAGACGGAGAGGAAGAAATTAAATGTCCTTATTTACAGGTTACCTGATTGTCTACATAGAAAACCCAAAAGAATCACCAAAAAATTCCTAGAATTAACAAATGAATTCAGCAAGGTTACAGGTGTGTTTATGTATGTTAGCAATGAAATGCAGACACCAAAATTTAAATGCAATACCATGCACAGTAACTCAAAAAAAGTAAAATATTTAGGTATAAATCAAACAAAGCTTGTATAAGATTTATATGCTGAGAACTACACAATCCAGAAGAAAGATATCAAACACAAATAAATAGAGAGACATATTTATGGGTTGGAAGACAACACAGTAAAGATGTCAATTCTTTCCAAATTGATACACAGGTTTAACAAATTTCTATCAAAACCCTAGAAAGAGATATATATATATATCTTTATATATACACTGAGTGGCCAGATTATTATGACCACCTGCACCTGACGTTTGTAGGCAAATTAGCTATAATTTTGCACTGAAGTTGCTAGAGGGCCCGATCATTATAAATGTCTGAATAGCACAACATACCTAAGTATCGTTGCTGATCAAGTTCATCCTACATGTTGATGGCGTATTCCAATGGATATGGCTTCTTTCAACAAGACAATGCGCCATACCACGGTGCTTGTATTGTGCTGGAGTGGTTTCAAGAACATGAGGGAGACTTTACCTTGCTTAGGTGGCCCCAACAATCACCAGATCTCAATCCAATTGAGCATTTGTGGGACGAAGTTAAAAGAGCCATCAGGCAGCTGGTTCCACAACCATCAAATCTCACAAAACTGGACAGTGCTACTGATCAGGCATGATGTCAGATTCCTCGCATCACCTTTCAACATCTTGTGGAGTCAATGCCAAGAAGAATCGCCACAGTATTGAAGGCAAAAGGTGGCCCAACGAAGTACTGATGGGGTGGTCATAATAATCTGGCTGGTCATAAAAATCTGGCCACTTAGTGTATATATCTTTATATGTATATTCTATTCTAAACTTTATAAAGAGAACTCATACAACTCAACAAAAGGAAGGTAAACAACACAATCAAAAAATGGGCAACGGACCTAAGTGGATACTTTTTGAAAGAAGACATAAGGAAGGACAAGAGACATATGAAAACATGCTCAAAGTCACTAATCATCTGAGAGATGCAAATCAAAACGACAATGAGTTACCACCTCACACCTGTCAAAAAGGCTATCATCAACAAATCATCAAATGACAAGTGCTGGTGAGGATGCGGAGAAAAAGGAACCCTCATGCACTGCTGGTGGGAATGCAGACTGGTGCAGCCACTGTGGAGAACAGTATAGAGTTTCCTCAAAAAACTAAAAATGGAACTCCCATTTGATCCAATGATCCCACTGCTAGGAATATATCCCAAGAAACCAGAAACACCAATCAGAAAGGATATATGCACCCCTATGTTCATAGCAGCACAGTTTACCATAGCTAAGATTTGGAAACAGCCTTAGTGCCCATCAGCAGATGAGTGGATTAAAAAAACTGTGGTACATCTACACAATGGAATGCTACGCTGCCGTAAGAAAGAAGGAATTCTTACCACTTGCAACAGCATGGATGGAACTGGAGAGCATTATGCTAAGTGAAATAAGCCATTCAGAGAAAGATAAATATCACATGATCTCATTCATTTGTGGAATATAATGAACAACATAAACTGATGAACAAAAACAACATGGATGGAACTGGAGAGCATTATGCTAAGTGAAATAAGCCAGTCAGAGAAAGATAAATATCACATTATCTCACTCATTTGTGGAATATAATGAAAAACATAAACTGATGAACAAAAACAGATCTAGAGACAGAGAAGCATTGATCAGACTGTCAAACCTCAGAGGGAAGGTAGGGGAGGGTGGGAGTAAGGGGGAGAGATCAACCAAAGGACTTGTATGCATGCATATAAGCATAACCAATGGACACAGACAACAGGGTGGTGAGGGCATGAGTGGGGGGCACGGGGGATAATGGTATAAGGACACATATGGAATACCTTAATCAATAAAGAAAAGAAAATCTATCTTTTACTTTTAAATAAAGATAATCATAATCACCAAAAAAGCCAATGAAGCTAGAATAGCTAACACAATTTTGAAAAAGAATAAAGTAAGAAGAATCAGACTGATTTCACGATTATTATGTGTGATATTGGCAGAGGGACAGACATATAGATAAATGGAATGAATCAGAGGACCCATAAATAGACCTCCAAGAAAAATTTTTTGGCAAAGGTGCAAAAGCAATTCAATGGATGAAAGAGAGCCTTTTCAACAAATGGTACTGGCACAATGTGACATCCATAGACAATATAAATGAACTGTGACCTATGTCTCTACATCTTACATAAAAACTAACTCAAAATAGATCATAGATTTAAATGTAAAATGTTAGGAGGACGAGACAACAAGCTATAAAGTTTGAGAGAATATTAGCAAACCATATATTTGACAAAAGACAGTATCTAGAATATATTAAAAGGAAACCTCTCAAAACTCGATAGTAAGAGATTAAACAATTCATTTAGAATAATGGTCAAAAGACACGAAGAGATATTTCACCAAAGAGGATATACAGATGGAAGCAAATAAGCACATGAAAAGATGTTCAACATTGTTAGCTAATAGAGAATTTCAAATTAAAACCCCAATGAGATATTACTACTCATTTATCAGAATGACTAAAAGCAAACATAGTGACAACAACAAATGCTGAAAATGATGAGAAACTGGATCACTCACAGTCTGCTGCAGGAAATGTAAAATGGTAGAGCCACTTTGGAAAAATATTTGGCAATTCCTTAAAAATAAACAAACAAATAAACAAACAAAAAACTAAACATGCAGCCCTAGTTGGTTTGGCTCAGTGTATAGAGCACCGGCCTGCGTTTGATTCCGGTCAAGGGCACATGCCCGGGTTGTGGGCTCAATTCCCAGTAGGGGGCGTGCAGGAGGCAGCCAATCAATGATTCTTTTTCATCATTGATGTTTCTATCTCTCCCTCTCCCTTCCTCTATGAAATCAATAAAAATATATTAAAAAAACAGAACTAAGATAAAACAACAACAACAAAAATAACTAAACATACAAGTACCATATGATCCAGCAATTGCATTCCTGGGCATTTATCCCAGAGACTTAGAAAGACTTAAGTTCATGCAAAAATCTGTCCATGAGTGTTTAGAGAAAGTTTCTGCATAATAGCCCCAAACTAGAAATCTAGGTTTCCTTCAATGGGTGAGTGGTTAAAACAATTGTGATACATCCATACCTTGGAATACTAATCAGCAACAAAAAGGAAGAAACTGTGGATATACACAGCAACCTGAAGTGTACTGAGTTAAAAAAAGCCAATCCCAAAGGTTACTGTATGATACTATGTACTTTTATTTGCATGACATTCTTGAAGTGACAAAATTATAGGAGTGAAGTGTTATAGAAATGCTGGGAGTTAATTAAAAAGTTTAATAGAGCAGTACAGATAACACAGTCTTTGGAGTCAGACGAACCTGGGTTTGATACTTTGCTCTGTCATTTTTTAGTTATGCAATCTTATGTAAGTTATCTAAGTGCTTTGCTTATCATGTAAAAACTGTAGATAATAATAAGTGCTTCACAGAATATTATGAGGATTAAAAAATATACCGTAATACATTCAGCATATTGCTGGTACACAGTAAGTACTCAATAATGGCAATGTGAATAAAAAGTTCTTACCTGCTGAGTAAAGGTCTGACTGCCCTTTGGCCACAGCAATAAGTAATCACCAATTAGAACTTGTTTTAAACTTGTAATTAGTTAATGGCAGCTTGCTTTGGAAACTGCACTTGAAAGTTAGGCAATCAGCAACAGTCTCACACAAGTAACCTTAGTTCAAGGTCAATGAACCCCTAAATATTCCAACTTCTGAAAATCCACCAATACCTGAACTCCATGCTTCCCCTAAACTCTGTCTTACTCAGAGAGACTATGCCTTCAAGCTATTTGTTAGCAAAGCAGTAAAGTATAGATTTGTTCCAGATTTGGGGACATAGCCTTTTTTTAATAGAGGAAGATAGAATATAAAACATTTTCAAAAACTATTCTGCCATCGGTAGAGATGATACTACTTACTCTTCACTAATATGGCTAATATTTTAGGTTGCCACGATTCACCTTCATTTCTGCCCCCCTACAAACCTCCTTCCCTATCATTGCATATGTTTCAAGACAACTGTCCAAGTGAAGAGTATAGCCTGTTCATGTATAAATAACTCAAATTCATGGCCTTGGTCTCATTAACAACCTGCTGTTAGAAACAAAGCTAAATAAAGATTTTGCTTGTCTCTAATTTACACATTTTTATCCCAAATAATACATATTATAGTAGTTACCATTAATTAACCACTTATATGATAGGTGCTGTGATAAATGTCTAACATCATAATCTTCATTTTCAGAGCCACTCTACAAGGTACGCATCATTGTTTCCAAGAGGAGGGAACTGAACAGGGAAGTTTAAGGTGCTTAAGGGCCTGAAATGCAAAGTTAAGTCTCACAGTTTCTCCTGCACTCCTGCTTAAAAGAAATAAAAAGTGAGATCTGAAGAAATAAGAAATACATTGAGATAATGTCCCCCTGCCCCCCCCCCCCCCCCCCCCCCTGCAGCTTGGTGCATAGTTTAGTTTTTGTGTATCAGTGTAATTGTCATTTTGCAGGGCTTGCTTCCCTATTCAGTGCAGTTTTATCACTTTCACAAGTGATTTTGGGGACGGAACTTAGGTTATTTTGTGGAAAATGGAAACTATCAAACAGAAAGGGGCAGTAGGAATCTTTTTTTTTTTTTTGGCAGTAGGAATCTTACAGATATAATCAGGAGGTTTGATGAGCTAAATTATTGAGGGACTAAATTAACAAAAGGGACTAAATTCAATATGATAGAAGGATCTGTAGGTAGGCTCCTGATTTTATTCCTTTTGAGATTCATAAAGGTAAATAAAGAACCTGTAAATATTTTAAAGAAAATGAAGGCTTGTAAAACAAGCCCATTTAGGAATATCTAAAATATGTGATTTGTGTAGGTCACAAAGAGCAAGTTGAAGAGGACTTAAAAATTCTCTTTAAGTATATGAATGGTGTCAAGGTTTTTTTTTCTCTCTCTTTTGAATGGTGAAACAGAAGAAACAATACCAAATTGTGGTAAAAAGTGCTAGCCAAATATATACCAAATGAATTCCTGATATTGAGGGTTATTTACTATTGCAACAGGTCTATGCTATAATTTTTCTGTAGTAGTTTTTTTATTTTTTTTGGTTGGGTGGGGTATGCTATATTAGTGGTATAACATAGTGGTTAGACTATGCTATGGCATCAATCTTCGTTCCTCAATTCCTTGCCCTTATCTTTTTGTCCCATAGGGATGTTGTGAAGATAAGAGTGTGTGTATGTTAAGCATCTTTCCCGTGTCGAATACGTATTGTAGATATTGTTTTATGACTGTGATGAGCACATGATTAAGCTTATTTTTTTCTTCTCGTTTATTTGTATTTAGTTAGGGCAACTTTGATGCCAAAAAGTCTCTGTTCTCCCATTTAGGCAGTAGAGGACAGACTTGAACAAATACAGGGGAGAGAGCTCTGAGGTCTGGAAGGGAGGGGTAGAAAGATGTTCTTCCTCCTGCCGTGGGAATTTGGGGATATTGTATTCTGTTGGTACAGTGCAGTATTTGGGAGGGAGGGGACATTCAAAATATTCACTGATCTTAAATTTTTAAGAGTCTAATACTGATGATATACTCGAGTGCCTCAAGTGACAGGTGAGAAGGTGAGGCAATAGGGCGTTCCCCTTCAGAGCATATATATGCCTTAGGATGGCAACTGGATGATATGTGCAGGCAGTTATTTCTGGCTTATGGCATCTCTATAAGCACATTCTTCTGTGGTTAAATGTCAACTTATAAAGCATAGCCACAGAATTAGAAATTATTAACTAAAAGGAAAAAAAGGAGTATCCATTATAGCAAAATGATTAAATTAGAGCAAAGTCTATACCTTTCAACCTATAATTTGTTTTGTGATGATGCTGATTTTTGCATTCTTAAAATAAAAGTTGTTAACAATAACAATAAAAGTGTTACAATAATTTCTTCCACCCATAAAATTTCTTAGAGCCATAAGTAGTAGAGTAAGTGGTAACAATCAAGTGAAAGAAATGGAATCTTATCATTTTGACAGTCTCTATTTGGCAACAATCCTTGATCATCTGCCAGTTGTCATGTAGTTTAGATCTTCAAATTACATACTCAGTCATGGACGTTTTTATTGCATTGGGTTAGTTTGCTTTTCTTTTTCTTTTAGATTTCTTCCAAAATGGAGACAGCATAAATGTGATTGAATTATTTCAATTTACTGAAGTAGAATCGCTTTAAGGAACACCTCTGTCAAGAATTGATGGAAGTAGTTTTAACCTGTCATTCTTTCTATTGCTTTAGTCTATGACAAGTTTTTATGCTACTGCTGACTTAATAGCCATTTGATAGACACAGTTTATACTTTCATTAAGGGAATGCTTTCGAGCCAGTCTGAATGAGAACAATCTCCTGATTTTGTGACAGTGAGTCCTTCACTACTGGAGACAGCTGTATTGTTGCCCTGGTATTAGAAGATAAGGGGATGTGCTCTGTTAGTTAAAGAATTAATGTTGTATTAAGTAGAAAATTCAATTAAAAAGTGACTATAAAACTAAATAATATTTCATTCAGTTGTTACATTAGCTGTATGTTAGAGAAGAATTTTTCCATTCACATTTTCACAACTTCCTACCTGCATTATTTTTGAGAACAAATTTAGTTGCATAATAAAACAGAGTAAGTTTAAAAGCACCTATGACTTAAGTAATACTAAAATAATCAGCTTAAAAATGCATCATCCCATATATTCAGATTAATGAAATAAATATTTGAAAAGGATCATTAAATAGAGGAAATTATTTTATTGATTTCTTCAAATCCTTCTTCCCAATTCAGCTATTACTAAGAACATGTTCCTAACTCTGAAGGGTCCTATTTTCATGAAATTTTTGACTTTCTAGAGGCCATGTACTCTCCTTTGGCAATTAATTTTTGTTTAACAAGCAAGTCTTTACATATATATATATTTAGCCTCCTACCTCTTCTATTAACAATTTGCAATTATGGGAGGCATTGAATCTAATTGGATGTATTCTTATTTCTTTAGTATACAGCAACAGGTATGGCTGTACTGACTTATTGGAAAAGGTAATATGATAACCAATCAATAATCTATGTTTTAATTAATCCAGCGGTTCTCAACCTGTGGGTCGCGACCCCTTTGGTGGTCGAACGGCCCTTTCACTGGGGTCGCCTAAGATATCTGCATATCAGATATTTACATTACGATTCATAACAGTAGGAAAATTACAGTTATGAAGTAGCAACGAAAATAATTTTATGGCTGGGGGTCACAACATGAGGAACTGTTTTAATGGGCCAGAAGGTTGAGAACCACTGAATTAATCTGAATGACAGTTTCAGACACTGGTAACATAAAATGGGTGTAACCAGAAATTCTCAAGACTAGATTTGAGCCCTTAGCTTATAATACCTATAATAATTCTTTGGATGATTCCACATATTTTAACTTGTACAACCACAAACAATAACTGTAATTTATTCCATAAAGACCATGTTGAGGCTAGTCTAGTAGAGACAGAGTTGTATATTTGTTAGCAAGGGGAAATTAATGGGTGTCTTAATATAATCACTAAATATAAGCACTAGAAATTTCAAAGAGCCTCTTATCAGTGTTTGGTAGATGCTTAACAATGGCATCAATAATTGATTCTCAATACATAGGTCACATAAGGTATAATTTTCACCCACCTACCTCTCCTACTCCCAAACCCTCCTAACCTGCAGGGATATTTGTGACGGTGGGTATGTTTTCACCTCCCAGGCAGCTGGTGGGATTGGAACTATTGCTTAAAACTTCCTTTTTCAACCTAATGGGAAAATTAAGGAGTACTTAAAAATTCACATACACAATCAGTTCCAGATTATTTCTGGACATTTCCAAGGAAAGTAGGGTTGTGTTGATGTAGGTCTAGAATGTCATTTTCGAAGTCCTACAAGGGATAGGGGCTCTTTGTTTTTTGAGCACATTTATGATTCTCCCACTGTTCCACCCTTTTAATACTTATGTCTCCTGAAAAAAGTGACTTTTGGTCAAAAGAAAAACTCTGCAGATATTTGTGTAAGAAATATCTCTCTGGGGGCAATAGATTATGCTGTAAGATTTTTTTTTTAATTTAAAAATCTATAATTGTATGACTTCATCAATCTGCTCTTTCATAAACTCATTTCTTGGTTTTTGGTAAGAACTCACTAACTGCAAATACATTTGGCTACTATTTCTTCCTGAAGGTCTGCATCCTCCGGGGAATATGCCAGTACCATGGGTTATCAATGCAGCCTTTCTGTTGTTCAATGCAAAGTGCTGAGTGACATCCACATGGGGGAGGGTGACAGGAAAAGGATGAGGGAAGCAAGAAGAATCTCAACCTGCCCACTGACACAGAAAGACCTCTTTTCCTAATGTTTGGAAAAATGTTTGAGTTCAAAATAATTCCATTTACAGGATCCCAATCTGTTTCTGAGTTTCAGTGATGGCCCAGACTACCAGAAGAAAAACTCACTCTAACCAGTGCAAAATTTGCTCCTATCAGAGGTGAAAAATGAGGCGTCGGGAAGAGAGTCAGAAAAGAGAAAGCCTGGATTGTGCTTCGCATCACTCACAGTGGTAGAGAGGATGGTTCTCACTTGCTTATGGACTGATGAGAGCAAGGCCTTCCTCCTGGGGGTTCTTTGGGAATAACGCATATTGCTTTGGGAGGAAAAAATACAAAGCCTCAGGCAAAAGTTAACTACCTGACGTATTTCCTTCTGTACAAAAGGAGAGTTTGTGGCACTGACAATCACTAAAGTTTCAGAATAATGTTTTAACACAATTTTACTTTAAATTATAACAGATATTCTTGCCTTTGATGGAAATAAGAAATATTTCAACTACCCTGTCTTATCTTTTATATGTGCAGTTTACCCCGTTGATTTTTATTTCTGCTTCTTCCATATCTTGACTTGCTCAATTTTAGCCTCAATATTTACTCTACTTTCTGCCATCCTGATGTTCTTCAATATTTAAACCTTCACCTGTCTTATCCATTCTAGGATTTCCTCAATTTTTATGAAAGTGAGCCCCCCTCCTCTCCACTCTTGGCGTAAGGGATTCCAACAGCACAATTGCCCAGTCTGAGTTAAATTACAAAAGCCAAGCATTGTAGCTATTTTATTTCAGTTCCACCGATAGTGCTGGTAGTTTGTTTTTAATGGCAAGAGGTTTTGAGAAAACTACTTTTCTATTATTAAAACTTGATTATAATTTAGATAAAATTTTATAGCATTAACAATAAAATGTTTTTATTTAAATCACTAACTGTAAGGAAGACATAAACAGATGGAAGAACATACCGTGTTCATGGATTGGTAGAATCAACATCATTAAAATGTTCATACTACCCAAAGCAATCTATAGATTCAATGCACTCCCCATTAAAATACCAAAGGCATATTTTACAGACCTAGAACCAACTCTCCAAAAATTCATCTGGAATAAAAAATACCCCGGATAGCTGCAGCAATCCTGAGAAAGTAAAACAAAGTAGGAGGGATCTCAATACCAGATATCAAGCTGTATCACAAAGCCACTGTCCTCAAAACTTCCTGGTACTGGCACAAGAACAGACATATAAACCAATGGAATAGAATACAGAACCCAGAAATCGACCCAAACCATTATGCTTAATTAATATTTGACAAAGGAGGCAAGGACATACAATGGAGACAAAACAGTCTCTGCAATAAATGGTGTTGGGAAAATTGGACAGATACATGTAAAAAAAAAAAAAAAGAAACTAGACCACCAACTTACACCATGCACAAAAATAAACTCAAAATGAATAAAGAACTTAAACATAAGACGGGAAACCATAAAAATACTAGAGGAATTCACAGGGAGCAAAATCTCAGACATATGCCGAAGCAATATCTTCACTGATACAGCTCCTAGGGCAATGGAAACTAAAGAGAAAATAAACATATGGGACTACATCAAAATAAAAAGCTTCTGCACAGCAAAAGAAACCATCAACAAAACAACAAGAAAGCCCACTGCATGGGAGAACATATTTGCCAATGCTATCTCAGATAAAGGTTTAATCTCCAACATTTATAGGGAAATCATACAAGTTAACAAAAGGAAGATAAACATGCTCAAAGTCACTAATCATCCGAAAGATGCAAATCAAAACAACAATGAGGTACCATCTCACACCTGTCAAAATGGCTATCATCAACAAACGACAAGTGCTGGAGAGGATGTGGAGAAAAAGGAACACTCGTGCACTGCTGGTGGGAATGCAGACTGGTGCAGCCACTTTGGAAGACAGTATGGAGTTTCCTCAAAAAACTAAAAATGGAACTCCCATTTGACCCTGTGATCCCACTTCTAGGAATATACCCCAAGAAACCAGAAACACCAATCAGAAAGGATCTATGCACCCCTATGTTCATAGCAGCACAATTCACCATAGCTAAGATCTGGAAACAGCCTAAGTGCCCATCAGTAGATGAATGGATTAGAAAACTGTGGTACATCTACACAATGGAATACAATGCTGCTATAAAAAAGAAGGAATTCTTACCATTTGCAACAGCATGGATGGAACTGGAGAGCATTATGCTAAGTGAAATAAGTCAGTCAATGAAGGAAAAATACCACATGATCTCACTCATTCATGGGTAATAAAGACCATTATAAACTTATGAACAAAAATAGATACAGAGGCAGAGCTGCCTCGAATAGATTGTCAAACTACAGCGGGAAGGCCAGGGAGAGTTGGGGGGCAGGAGGGGGGGGGTAAGAGATAAACCGAAGGACTTGTATGCATGCATAAAAGCATAACCAATGGACATAAGACACTGGGGGTAGGGGAGGCCAGGGGATTGTCAAGGGCGGGGAAAAAAAGGAGACATATGTAATACTCTTTGTAATACTTTAAGCAATAAAACAATAAAAAAATAAAAATAAAAAAGAAAGTGAATCTAATTTATATAAAAAAAACCAAACAAACAAATTAACAAATGACAAGTGCTGGCGAGGATATGGAGAAAAAGGAACACTCGTGCACTGCTGGTGGGAATGCAGACTGGTGCAGCCACTGTGGAGAACAGTATGAAGTTTCCTCAAAAAACTAAAAATGGAACGCCCATTTGACCCAGTAATCCCACTTCTAGGAATATATCCCAAGAAAATAGAAACACTAATTAGAAAGGATATATACACCCCTATGTTCATAGAAGCACAATTCACCATAGCTAAGATTTGGAAACAGCCTAAGTGCTCATCAGCAGATGAGTGGATTAAAAAACTGTGGTACATTTACACAATGAAATACTACGCTGCTATAAAAAGAAAGGAACTCCTACCATTTGCAACAGCATGGATGGTCCTGGAGAGCATTATGCTAAGCGAAATAAGTCAGTTGGAGAAAGATAAATATCACATGATCTCACTTATTTATGTAATATAATGAATAACATAAACTGATGAACAAAAACAGATCGAGAGACAGAGAAGCATCGATCAGACCATCAAACCTCAGAGGGAAGGTAGGGGAGGGTTGGGGTAAGGGGGAAAAATCAACCAAAGGACTTGTATGCATGCATATAAGCATAACCAATGTACACAGACACCAGGGGGGTGAGGGCATGATTGGGTGTGGGGCTGGGGGTAATGGGGGGGATAAGGACACATATGTAATATCTTAATCAATAAAGAAAGAAAAAAATCACTAACTCTATAGGTTGATTTTTTAATGTAGTACCTTTAAGCATTTACTTCTCATTCAAAAATGGCATCAGTTTATTCTTACTCTCTGAGAAATTCTGTGACAAACTGACTTGTTCTCAAGTGAAAAATCAATTCCAGAAGGAATTTAATTCAGTTGTTTTAAAAACAGAATTGATGACTTAGTCATAGGATCAATAACATAACAACTTGATATTTTCAAAAGAGATTTTAGGCCATATCTTCCTAAATATGTACAAAAAGAAAGTAAAGTGCATTATGTTAAGAAATATGATGAATGCCAAAATTAAAATAATGAATAAATATTCCTTCCTAGAAACTTAAAAATTTATTTATGTATTTTTTAATTTTACTTTATTTTTCCCCATTACCATTCATGTCCCCTATACCCTCTTCCCCATCACCCAGCTGCTCCCCCTGCAATCACTACTATTAAAAAAAATTCTTAATATTGTCTGAAAAAGCAAAAATTCCAATTTGGGAGCCTGTGAAAGAAAGAATAAAAAGAAAATGAAAGTGACTAAAAAAACATCAGAGATGAGGAGCAACTGGCAATCCTGAAGCACTTAATGGTGAGCTGGCATTGCAAATGTGAGAAAATCATGGACAAATTCCACTACGGGACGAGTTGGTGAGCCAAGACTAAATTAGCTGTATTTTTAATATTTTCTCCTCAACTGTGTCCCTCCTGATGCTGACCCTTGATGCCCAACTTTATTGTTCTAACTGCCAAGTTATTAGGCACTTAACCTAGAATAAAAGCCACTTAGGGAGAGGAGTCAATGTTGATGAACAAAATGAATTGACCAACAGATTAAGACCCAAAGCATGGAGGCATGGAACAGACTGATATACCTCGATGTGGGAATGGGGTGACCAGAAGAGATAAACCAAAGAACTTATCCTATATAATAAAAGCCTAATATGCTAAGTGTCTGGTAGTCCAGTCGTCCATTCAACCAATCAAAGCATAATATGCTAATGATATACTAAGGCCGCTCAACCACTTGCTATGATGTGCACTGACCACCAGGGGGCAGATGCTCCAACCATTAGGTTAGCTTCCTGCTGGGGTCCAACCAATTGGGACTGAACAAGATGGGCCAGACTTGCCCTGGAGCCCTCCCGTGGTCCCTCCCTGGCTGGCCAACCTCCCCTGTCCCTCCCCGGCCCTGACTGTGCACTGGTGGGGTCTCTTGGCCTAGCCTGTGCCCTCTCGCAATCTGGGACCCCTCGGGGGATGTCGGAGAGCTGGTTTTTTGCTATAGATTAGCTACTATGGTACATAGGCCTGTGACAGATATAGGAACAAAATTATTTCTGATAGATGAACACTTTTCATCTAATTGATGTGTCTCAATCTCTGGGTCTTCAGTTTGGAGAGTACCTACGTTTGTTCTGCTGTGGTACTTGGAGTACCACTAGTTACAGCCATGAGTATTACCAACATTAGTTCAAGCAACGAGCTGTGAGGGCCAGAACAGAGAGCCACAAGTTCCACCAAACCTTTCTGAAAGGGATTTCCCATGGACTCTCAGCAGTGTTACAGTAGTTCTGATCACAGCAGTGTCACGGTACTAATTCTACACTGTAGTAGCAGAATAGTAGTATCTCTGGGCACAGAGATAACTATTAAAAAATCTGCAGAGACTTTGAGAAAGAGACCCCACTGGGTGCTGGCAAGATTTCTTCACCACTTCATCTCCTTTGGTTCTCCATTCCACTTGTAGCTCAATTTCTCATTTTCTACTCTTAACTTGTCTAGCCTAATGACTACTCACTTCACGACAACTGCAAAAGTAACAATGATTTAAAAAACACACACATTATGGAATAAAATATAAACCAAATATATAAAAGTACAATTTTCACATCTATTTTGGTAAATCCTGCAGCCCAGGCAAATAATCCCATGCCATTTTCATTTCCTTAGGTTAATTCTCACTGAATACTAATTTGATATATTCAATATAAGATCTAATAAAAAAACTAAATCTGGATATTTAAACATGCTTTATTCTCTCTATTCTGTGAGGTAGTAGGTAGACATATGTATTTATAGATTCTAAAATCTCAGAACTATAACATGGGCTGAATCATAAAATGCTTATCATTATCGTAGAAAGATAAGCACTAATCACAAATGAGTTTGCACATGGAAGATATGATACATATTTAAAGACATATTACATTATTTCACATTTGACAAGCAGTATAAACGGTTAATAAAGTTTTCAAATTAAACAATTATTCCAGCCCACAAATATTTAATCAATATATAGGATTGCATGCAGTTCTTAAAGCACACAGAGAAGCAAGAAAATGATCATCATGATTTGTATCGATGGTATGATTAAACATGACATTATGGACACCGAAAATAGATTTCATGTAAAGTGGATGTATGAATGTATAATGTAAACACCTCTCAGTTGCATCTAGAGTAATACATGAATAAGGTTTTCCCTTGTGTGGGAAAATTATAGTAGTCCTTTGCAGCTATGTATGTGCATATGGTTCCCTCCTTCCGGCAGGCAATCTGCATTAGGCTCTGATAGGTACTCCTTTAATTTCCTGCCATCAGTTTTATCCTCTCCTCTTTTCTCATAAAGAGGAATTTTCCTCCTAGCCTTTCTGAGATTTTCAACAAACAGCTTTTTCCCTTCAGCCTTTAAATATGATCAGGTGCCTGCTGTCTTAAATATTCCCTTCCAGAGTCCACCATAATTCTATCTTTTCTTTCAAAAGGAAAGTCCTTTTTTGAGTTTTCTAGATTTCTGTCTTTATTTAGTCTGTAATGAGGGGAACCGATTTTAGGATAAAGCTAACAGTATGGATGGAAGAGTGAGGAGGGAAATACTAGTAACTTAAGTAATTAATATTATATAAATCTGAGCCTTTCCCTACATTTTGACTTTGTTAGCTAAGCATTTCCTTAATGTTCAAGGCTGTTTCCCTTGAATTTTCTATACCTTGCAAAGGAAAGACTCCACTGAAAAAACGATTTCTTCTCTGTTCTTCCTAGAAACATCTCTGAAATGTTGGTGTTCCGTGGAGTTCTATGTCATCCATCTACCTCACTCATGGCTCAATTTGATGACTGCTAAGTTTGAATCTCCAACTAAGATTTCTCTCCTGGCCCAGCTGGTGTGGCTCACTGACTGAGCATCAACCCATGAACCAGGAGGTTACCTGTTTGATCCCCAGTGGGTGGGGAGGGAGGGTGCAGGAGGCAGCCAATCAATGTTTCTCTCATCGATGTTTCTATCTCTCTATCCCTCTCCCTTCCGCGCTCTCTCAAATCAATAAAAAACATTAAAAAATATTTTCTTCCTGAACTTCAGATAAATATATCTAAACATCCACTAAACTTTTCCACTCAGATGCCTCAACAATACATCAAATCAACATATTAAACTTAAGCGCTCTCTCTTCACTTCCATTTACTATTCTTTTTGTATTTCCCATCTCAGTGCATATCGTCACTCACTTGCCCAAATTAGAAACCTGGGTATCAATCAATTTTGGAACTGCCCTTTATCTCTTATGCCTCATGTCCAGTGTAACATTTAAGAATATATTGAATCAATGCATTTCTCTCCATCACCTATTACTTCCATATACTCTCCCCTGAATTACAACAGACGTTTCTTAACTGGTTCAATTACCTCTAGTCAGTCTCCTCTCCAATTCATTCTCTGAAAAGCTATCAGTGCTCATTAAAGAAAAATTTAATCATGTCTTTGCCCTGTCTCAAATAGTTCAATGTTTCCCTTCCCATTTCCTTCACTATAAAGCTCAGCATGATTTGGCTTCTGCGTATTCCTCCAGCTTTATTTTACACCACTCTTCATTCTGAACTTCCATTAGTTTCTTAACTAAACAGGTGTGTGCCCTCATAGCACTGTATTCCATCTTCACAGCACTAATCATACTATATTATAGTTATCTACACTGCTGAATATTGCTCAATAGGCAGATTAATAACATGTGTAACACCTGCAAATCAGGGTGTTCACAATTATTTGGGGTAAATAATTTGATTTTTATATATATTAAAAGTACCGAGCTCATCATCAAGAGGGAAATCATCACCTAGGTTAGAAAGAGTTTGTGATTATGTAGTGCATATGTAAGTTATGAATCACAGTTACAAAATGAACACTCATGAACTTAAAAACTAGAGTGTAAGAACCACAATTCACCTTAAAAAATAGAACAGTACCAATAATACCAGTTTCCTCCCTCATCCTACCCCCAGTTTTCCCTTTAGAGATAACAATAATCCTAAATTTTTTGTTAACTGTTTCCTTATAAAATTAGTTTTTTCAATCATGTAATTATGCCTAAACAATATATTTTAATGTTGCTTATTTTTGAGATTTATAAATGTGGTATTTTTGATGTGTGACATCTTCTGAAACTAATTTTTCACTCTAATTACATTTTAAAAATTTATATACATTATCATAATTACAGTTAAGTAATTTCCATGGCTGTAAAATATTCCTTTGTGTGAATAGCAGAATTTGTGTATACACTTTCCTGGTAGATACTGTGTTTTTTTTCAATGTTCAACTATTCTGAATATTTAAAGTATCTGAATGACAGGTACAGGATTTTTTTCTAGAATATCATCTCAGGAAGAGAATTGTTGGAATGTAGGGTCTATGCATGATTAGCTTTATAAGATAATTTGTTATCAAACCATTGTGATTTTTATTTCCACTAGCAGTATAAAAGTTTCCATTGCTCTTATACTTGCAAACAGCTTCATTTTTTATACTTAGTTTTTCCAAATCTAGCCAGTGGAAAATATCATCTTTTTTTTTGCATTTCCTTGATCAAATGATTCAGTTTTTTAAATATTTATTCACTCTTCTGATTTCCCCTGTATTTATAATTTAAAATATTCTATTGTATGTATTTTCTTATTGATTTGTAGGAGTTTAAAAACATATATTCTGGAATACTAATCCTGTGTCCCGCATATATCTCACAATTATCTTCTCTCAGTCTTTTTTAATGCTCTTTATGGCAACTTAACGTGTAGTCTTATGATTATCTACATATCACTCAGCCTATCTCACTAGACTAAAAGGTCCTGGAAGTAAGACACCATATCATATTCATTTTTGTTCCCCAGCACCTAGTAACTGCTCCAAACATAGTGTTACTTGACTCACTGTTTATTAAATGAATGATTGGATGAATGAGTGACTTTTAGTAATGTGAATCAATCTCTTTGTAGTTAAATTTCATTTCATGCCCAGCCGCGTGGCTCAGTAGTTGAGCATCAGCCTATGAACCAGGAGGTCATGGTTTGATTCCTGGTCAGGACCTATACCTGGGTTGTGGGCTTGATCCCCAGTAGGGGGTGTGCAGGAAGCACCCGATCAATGATTCTCTCATTGATGTTTCTCTCTCTCCATCTCCCTTCCTCTCTGAAATCAATAAACATATATTGAAAATAAAAATAAAAAATGTCTAAATGTTTAAAAAAATTTCATTTCATACAAATTGGCTACATCATAATGCTGAAGCCAAGAAAGTCAGAAGTATATGTTATACACCTTCCTGTAGTTGCATGTCAAAGATGGGTGTCAGGCACTAGTAAGAGGTGCTAGTATCTGCAGAGAGGCAGCAGAATGTTTGTAAAAATTTATTACCAGCTCTGAACATTTGGCAATGTTCATTTTTCATCCTTTTCAGTGCACTTATAATTCTTATAGTGAAATAATATTTAGCCTAAATTTGTCACAAAGTTAGAAATGATGTTAAGATATAAGATATGGATTACATATTACAATGGATGTGCAAGGCTCAAGGTTTGTGTCATCAACTTAAAATTGGTTACCTTTTTAGTAATGGTGTCCGGAGGTACATCCCGCCTCCCAAGAGGATAAGGATTCCATTGGCCACTAGGAGATACATCTTCTTGTCCATTGTCTAAAATGTTGCTTTGCTGGGACGGGGTCTATTGCAAAAATGGTATGGCATTCTTTAGTGATGTAATAGAAGTTTAATCATAGTTTTCTGAAGAGAGTCCCTAATGATTATGGTAAAATTAATTTTGTTTAACTGCAAAAAAACTCCATACATCCTGAATTGGAAGTATTACTATATACCTTTTACTCAGTAAAAAATTCTAAATTGACAGCTTTCTGGAAGCAGTGAGAAATTTAACTAAAGTAACATTCTTAGAGTTACATACTGAAATTTAAGAAAAAGTTTAGATTATTTACAGTACCTGAATAAAAATAATCAAAATAAAATTAACCAACTGATAAAAACCACAACATTTAAAACTTGCTTGTTTCTTGAGTATGCTACTACCATTTAGAGTATAAATTGAAACCATAGAAACACAGTATGTAACTCTTAATATTTGAAACCATAGCCTAACACAAATTTTATAAGGCTGTACTGATTCTGGGAGCATATACCTTGCGCTAATTCAAAGGAGTGTTAACACTAGTATAGTGTATGTAAGATTCATGGTTATATGACATTATCTACAGATAGCTATGAGAGGGAAATTAAAACAACATAAAAATATTGTATTATTAGAATCACAGTATAAATAAATCATGACTTTTAATTCAAAATTTATTTATATAGGTCACATGCATTAAAGTTTAAACTCTTCATATATATTTAATTTTTTGCTGATTTACTGATTATTATTTTTAACAAATAATAATTTCTCTGTCTTTATTATTATAATATTAGATATTTGGGGGGCGGTCCTCCACAGTCTGACCTGAATATTAGGAAGGATTCACACACCATGGAGGATATAATAGTGGGATATTTTTCTTCTGAAAGCAGATTAACTTTTCACAAAGCCTTTCTCCTCCCTGAACCTACAAGATACACAAGTACTAAACTTGAGTTCCTGAGAAATTCTTATGGGTGAGATACTATGTTTAGTGTTCCCTATCCCACTTTATGTGGATGTTTTTAAGGATCACTACAGACAAATAAAGCTGAGTTACAGCATGTATGTGCAGCTCTACTCTGTGTGAAGTATTGTCCTCCAAACCCAGAATGGGAGAACTAGACCATTCTCTTTATAACATGGCAGAAATGGGCTGCTTGCTAGGCTTCCTCTGATTACATGGAATAGTCCTAGTTGTTCTCCTTTAGAAAACAATTATACAACCACTCTATGTATATTCTGACTGCATGCATTTTTTAAAAGCATTGCTTGGAGTTACTTGAAAATCAGATTTGTTATGAAACTAGATGAAGCTTTCCTAAGGCCTAATGGACATAGTGAAACATAAGAAGATAACTCAGTTTTCTTCTTATTCTTTGGCCATGTGAATTTCTTTCTCATGAGCCTATCTGAAAGAGTGAAAAAAGAGAAAAGGTATTGAATTGAATCTCCTGGGTTAGCTAGAAATGAATTTGTGTTTCTTTGGAAACCAAACATTAACACATTTAAAGTATATATTACTTAAAAAATAACCAGATAACAATTCAGGGTCCATCTGTTTGTCTTTAAGCATTAATTTTCTAGTCTTTGCCTTTTCCAGATTATTATTTGGGCATATGTCCCCAAACAATTTTTTTAGATATTAAAATACGACAACTCAAATTATTAAAATTAAGCAGTTAAAATATAATCATTCAGGATAGGCATTACGGGCCCATGGTTTTTTCTGGCTGGGTTTCTGTGCCAGAGAAGTGGGATAATAAAGTGTTCATCTGGCTAGGTCTGTGCAACACAGACTTTTTGAGAGTTCAATACAGGTATCTTTCTCTTTTCCTCCATATCATGCCATCTCTGTTTCCTCCACTAAACTTGGTTCAGCTGGCCAGATATGACTTCTAGTCACAGAGAGCAACTGATAATTGCAAAATTCTTTCTGGCGTAAAAAAAGGAGGCTAAAACTCTTTAGTTAAATTTCTAATTTTATGATGATATAGGCTCTTCATTAGTTTAGGAATTAATCTTTTTCTCTTTAAAATTAGGATCAGCATGCATACCAATTTCTCTCTATTATGGCCAAAGGAAACAAACATGCAGACACATAAAGAATTACTTTCACTAGACAGCGAAATTAAAGAAATAGTCTGAACAAAATTTCCTTTATTAATTTCAAGAATGTTTTGGTCTTTTTGTTTTTAAGTAAGACATCCTAGGGGTGACTTCAGTTTGCAGAAATAGAGTATGGGAACAATTTATTGTTTGGGAAGGGGGAACCCAAAAGAGAGTTATATGGTAGGTTCACATTATTTCCCAAAATGAGCATAGACATTAACAAAAAATTGTACTCTTGATAAAGTGCTAATGAACCAAGTATAAATGGATTCGCTCAGTTGTTAAAATTCCACAGAAGATTAAAAGGAGCAATTGAAAAATATAAAAAAAGTAATGAAGTTATCACTGTTGAAATTTATTATTTCAGAGAAAATAACCGAATTGATGTTCAGTTATTCATTTATTTTTAGTATCATATTCTAGATATTTTATTTATATACTTTAAAAGATTAAGAATAAATCTTATCCTTACCACATGTAACCAATTAAATCTAAAGGACATGGAAAATCATCACCTGCAGCATTCTCTCAGCTTCTAAATTCTGTAGATATTCAATATTTCAAAATAATAGAGAAAATGGTCAGTATGATTTAGTGAAAAATCAAAAATTGTATTAAGAAATTAATTAATGCTAGTAAAAGTTTTGCTGAATAGGTTCTGGTCCCAAAGATTGCTGCGGACATTTGTAGATTTAACACTGCTGTGAATGATCACAGGTGTCTATTGGAAGAAGTAATTTCTAATTTTGCTGAGACATAAATGTGCATGAGTATGTGTGTGTCTCTATATATCTGTGATTGTATATGAGTGTGTGCATGCAGGTGTGTCTGTATGTCTCCATATGTGAGTACGTGTATGTACAGGATTCACAGGTAGAAGTAAATGAGCTTAGCTGATCCAATGGCTTTGCTCTTGTCTGCTAATTAATGGGTACAATAAACGCTTAGTGCATTTCGTCAGGGGAATTATATAAGTGTGGTATTACAATTTGGCACTTTGAAAAGGTCTTGGGATATATCCCTTAAGATCTCAAGGATCTATTTTGCTCAGTAATTGTTACATGATTCATGAAAGGCATTGCCATAGATTCAAAAAATGCCTTAAAATTAATTTTCCTCAAAATATTTCTGGCAAAATTATTGTTATATTATTTTTTTCCTGCATATTTTTGAAAAAATTCGGTATTATAAAGACAACTATATGCCAAGCTTGAATCTAAACTATTATGATATCACAGGGTTCAATCTGAAGGTGGTAAGGTCATGTCAACATGATTCTTAAACCAGCATTTTATTACAATGATGAAGAAGCATCTGTATAGATGCTAAGATTATTTTGGTAATTTTAGCTCCTACTGATGAAAATGTATGTGGTTTATAAGATAAAAGTATTTTGCATAATTAGGAAGTTAAGAGAATCCTTCTTGAGGGTAGGTAGCCAATAATAAATGCAGCAAGATCAATAGAAACTGTAGGCATAAACTGTCCCTAAATGGCATCAAGTAAGTAATCCTTGGAACTGGGGTAAATAAATGCATGTAAAATGTTGGCACTATTTGATCCTGAGTCGTCTGCATAGATGCAGTAATAAAGGACATTAGAAATTTTAAAATCGTTTAGGTACAAGTATTGCTATCTAAACTTATTTAATTCAAAATATAGAAGAATGAGTATTAACCAGCAAAACAGATAACATTTTCTTCCAGGAAAAATTCTATGAAAAGATGATTTAATACAGATATTTCTATAATTTCACCATCCCTTCTCTTGAAATTATAACTTATGTTAATATTTGTTTTAATAATCCAATAAGCATTAGGTGCTATGGTACAATATTATAGTGGGAGACGTTAAAAAAAGAAAGAAAAGGAAACAAAGTATCAATTGCTCCAGTGTAGAAGAGACCACGCCATTAATATTGGCAGCTGGAAACCTGCAAACGGAAGTTAGAAACGGCCAATGATTTCTTCCACATCCCTGCTTATCCCTGGGGCTGCAGTAGCATGGATGATTAATTTATGATTTTCTTGGGTTCACAACCTTTGGCCTTTGACTGCTACCAAGCATATTTCTAAGCGGTAGTAAGTGCTCAGGAAGTGCAAGAGGATCTTAATAAGTGCAAGGTAACTATTAGCATTTAGTAAGCTCAGCTAACTCAGAAAGCATGTGTCTGTTGCACATAGGGGAAGATTTGGGTCATGATATGTTTTGGATAAATGAATATATCCTACTTATGTGTTCTTTCTTTCACCCCGTGATATCTACTTTTCTGGATTGTTATGAAGATGATGTGGGATAATAGTGTGTACAAGAGAGCTTTATCAACTCTTATGAGCTATGTTCTAAGGAAATGCCAGGTTTTACAAACATTCCAGAAGGCATCACCATATAGTAAACAGCAGGAACTTGGGTGCCAAGCAGAGTCAGATTCCAATGCTAGCTGCCCCTATGCTAGGGACAGGGGTTACAATAGTAAAACAGTAAAAATACAAGTGACTTATTTTCTGTGACACATGAACCTCAGATTTCTCATCTATATAATGAAGATAAATACTTCCTATGAGAGTTTTTGTTAGAGGTGGGTGAAAAATATAAAGTACCTCATTGTACCAGGTACATAGTAGATAATCAATAACGTTTATTCTTTATTCTTCTCCTATCAAAATATTTATTCTACCATTAATCTGGGTAATAAAAATGGTAGTCTGAATTGACATTTTACAATACAGTTGACCCTTGAACAACACATGGTTAGGGGTGCCAATTCCTTTGCAGTCGAAAATCCACATATACTTTTAACTTCCCCAAAACTTAACTACTAATAGCCTACTGTTGACCGGTAACCTTACTGATAACACAGTTGATTAACACATATTTTGTATGTTATATGTATTATATATTGTATTTGTACAATAAAGTAAGCTAGAGTAAATAAAATGTTATTAAGAAAATCATAAGGAAGAGAAAATACACTCACAGTATTTACTGAAAAAGATCCATATATAAGTGACCTGTACACATCAAACCCATGTTGTACAGGGTCAACTGTATTATATTTCTCTCTGATAACATAACATTTTAAGACAATAGCTAAGTTCAATTACAACAGAACACATCCGAAGAAGCACATAGAACCATTAATAACATCATAGAAAGTTGCCTTAAATGCTTTTTGGAGCGGCAGTAAATAAAAAAATGAATAAATGAATGAATGAATGAATAAGTAGATAGAAAATATAAAAGTTTATAATTTAATAGATGATTTATGTCTTAAATGCTCTGATCATAAGTATCATTACTTTTTTAAGAAATTGGAATAATCATCAATAAATGAGAATATTAGTGAAAATTAAATTTATTAAACTAATGTTGTTATATTTTTTCACATTCTTTTAATATCTTAAGAGGCTCCATAAAATTAAATTAGAAAATGTAATTTACTGTTTATCATATGGAAAGTCTTTATTTAGCTTGTAATTCATGAAAAATGTGCAATACTCAACCTAGCATAGAATAAATATGAAAATGGAACTATTCAAAACACATAGAAAAATCTGGGAGAGTCTTCCCTTTCTGTCCACGTAAATATTCACTGTGTAAATACTTTATCAAGAACAGAGTCTTTAATCTTCATTCACAAATAGTTATATCCTTTCATTAGTTTACTACAAATTTATTTAAAGAAAGTTGAGAAGAAAAAACAAACTAGATATGTTTTGGCAAACTAAAAAAAACCCAAACCAAAAAAAGAAATAATGTGCTGAGTCAGGATCTCAGCTTACACAAATGACACCTTTCTGTCAATTACCAAAATGGAGATGGTGGGGAAGGTAGGAATCACAAAAAGGCCCACTTCTCTGGGTGCATAACTTACAAAAAGACAGTCTTATGGGGGGAGGAAATACACAAAGCTGCTCCTTTCCTCTAATTACCAGAGGTAAGACTTGGCAAGCAGGGAGCATGGGAAAAGTCTATATCTCAGCGCCTGAATGTCCCCTTGGCAGGGCACGACCACAAAAGTATGCTGCAACTTTATTTCCCTTGCTTAACTTGTAATATGTGAAAAATGTTAATTTCGATTCCTTAGGATACTTAAATTCATTTTTTCTAGCACCTAACTAGAGATGGCTAATATTATCATTCAGGAATTTTATGAATAAAAAGACAGTGCTAGTGTTTCCACAGGAGAATGGACAGCTTTGTCAATTTTATCTGCTGAAAAACGCATGCTTATAAATTGACCTTATTTTGTATTTTAGTGGAATTCTTGTGGCCAACAAATATTTAGGGGCTGCAAAGAAATTGTAGATATCGGATATTAATTTTTATTATCTTAAGAGGCAAGACAAAAGTGTTGAGATGGATGTTTATGCATTTGTAAATCAAAGGAAAATCATTTTTGTCCATCTCCTTTCCTGTAGAAAAGAGTTCAGGGAAAGTGAGCCCCAAGCATGGGATCAGTTAGCAACAGTGGTCAGTGGATCCAAGAAGGGGGATTCTGAGAGTCTGCCTCTTAAGAGTGATGATGGGAAAGCCTGGCAGAAAAACCAGACAGAGTTTCTAATTAAGGAAGCTCTGCAGAACAGATGTACCTGCCCAAAGGTGAAGGGGCAGAGAATTAGACTGGAATCCATGGGAGGAAGCAGAGGCTGGAGGAGTCTCAAAAGTGAGTAAGCACCACTCAATGTCACATATGATGGAGTTCCTGCAATGGCGGCAGGGTAAGAAAGTTGTCCCAGATGCCCAAAGGCCTAAAGTTTAGACACCTTAAACTGATAGTTTGGGGTCATGAAATCTTTTGGTGGTAATAGAATACTTGCCCTGCCTGTGTTCCTTTTCCATCCCCTGCCTTCTTTGTCTCTCTCTCTTTCTCTCTTTGTGTGAATAATGCAGTATTGACGATAATTCATTTTCAGATGGAGTCTTGCAATAACTGAATTATTCTTGATTTGCACTTTAATGTAGCTTCCAAAGAGAATTCCTTTAGGTCATCTCTGTGCCCAATGGAGGAAGGTTGAAGAGTCTCTAAATATTATAACTCTGGAATATTTCTGTTATAGATCATCCTAAAACTATAGTAAGCATAATGAATCCATTCTCTAGGGTACCCCAAACAACATCAGAAAATTAATATAGCAATACAGAGGTACCTAAATTATATCTGGAGATAATTTAGACGTTCAGAAAGAGTGCTTCAAAGTATATTACCATTTTTAGCACTGAATATGTCTATATTATTCTATAGAGTGATAAGTAAATAGGGCTAAAAATTAGGCAGAATAAGGAGCTATTTATATGGTATAACTTTAAGGGATTCAAGCAATAGCTTCCTTCATACCAAGACCTCTCTAATCTCACTGAATTTTGAAACTCAATCATTTTAGTTTAAGGGTTTCATTTCTATTACTTGTCAAGCCCTCCAGGAAAGGTGCCTATTAAAATTGTGACATCTCATCTATTACTTAGTGCAAATAAGTTTCAAGGCCTTTTGGAAAACTGGTTTCCTTGTGGCCGAGGATGAGAGCCTTGGGCGTAGGAGAGAACATGAAACAGGCTCCATAAAAGCTGGGGCTCCAGCAAAAAGGGCCTCGCAGATAGTGGTAGGTGGAAGCCGACTAGTATTAGCTCATGAGAACCATTTGTACTCAAGCCCCAGTTCTGAGTTCAGCGGTGTTACGTTAGTACTTTGAAACCGTCTGTACAGGGAGTATTTATATCGCTGACATTGGCAAACATCAGAAATCATGGCCATGTTTTTCTCCCTGGAGAGGAAGTTACTGACACACCACTGGTCCTGCAACAGGAGACCAAGGACAAACAACACTCAAAGGTTCTTAATTTAGTTTGTTTTTTTCAAAGTGATGATACATTTGTGAATATAAATATCTCTTTGATTTTATTTCTCTACTCACAGTGGGAAGCAAACAATCCAGAGGTAGAGATTGTTTTTAAGACTAATTTGACAATAAAACCTGAATTTGAGGTCTTTTGACCCTCATTTTGCTAGGATGGGAGTTTGCTCCATATGGTCATTAATTTTATTAGGAGGCTACTGTCACTCTGTTATTCCCACTTTGTATTGCATTTTTCCCCCTAAAAAGTTACGAGGCTAATGACTATATTTATAATAAAGTCTTAGTGACATATTGTGTAAAAATGACTCATTAGTATCCATCAAAATGTAACCAAGACAGAAGGCATTAATCAATTTAAACAGGTAAAATGTACATTCTCAGTTTTGCTTGAATAAAATGAGCAGAAATGTTCCTTCGCCAATGGAAATGTTTCATCTTACAGTGTAGTCTCTTTCAAATGAGCCTACGTGTTCTTTTATTAGCCTAGGTTGAGTAACAATTTGCTCGGGAAGCCACAAACTTGTATCTCATGTTTTACTTCTGTGCAGTATTTCCTGCAAGGAAAACAGGCTGAAAAAGCACTTAGAGGTACTGACCACTTAATTTCCATTCCAATTGAGGACTCTGTCTTTTCCAAAGGAATAAACAGAAATCCGGTTATAATTTTTAGCTCTGTTCTTAGAATGCATCAGCAAGTTAGAGGCTATCTAAAGAAAGATATGTATGAAAAAAACAACAAAGAATAAGAGAAAAAGAAAATGAGTAACATGAACAATGAGCCTTAAAGCAACACAAAAAGCCATGTGCCTGCTCAATCCAAAAAGCAAAGCTGTAAAGCAGGAACCTGATCATCAGTCTAGCTACAAATATTCATTTAGCAGCTAAGAAGAGTTCAGGCTCTACATTATGTGCCCTGGTGCTTTAGGGACTCGTGAGAGTCTATGAGCAGGGCTGTATGTACAGCCTAAACACAGTAAGTAAGCAAATTTTCAATGGCTTTGGTATGCTGACACATGTAGGGCAGTCCATACTTACTTTCTGAAGAGGTAGTTCTTGTAGATCAAATTTAGACTTAGTCTGCAAGTTTAAAGTCATGCTTCTGCCTGCATGCATTGCTGAAATACCTCCATAGGGCAGCATGCCAAGGTTAACTGTGTTGTGTTTGTAAGCAGCGTTCTGAGTAGAGGAGATAATCATGTGACAGGGTGTGAACACATGCTCAACAAACTGATTATAACATGAACATGTTTCAATTTATCACATTTAACTTTAAGCGAGCAAACAGTAACTTTCTTTTCAAAACATGCACTCGATCAGACAGAAGCAAACGGTAAACAGTGTTAGTTATGCACATAATGAGTACCATCCAAAACTACAGAAAAGACAAAAAGCAAAGATACATTCTGTTTTATATTTGCTGCTAACTCAAAGGCATAAAATCTATCTCGTATATCATGATAGCAGTTATTTTGGACAGATGTTGTTTATCTGTGGAAGTTTATCAATTAAAAAAGTTTAAACAGTGAAGTCAGTAAACTTTTGTCAGCTGCAAATCTCATGGTGTCTTTCACATTATGAGTTCATCACATACAAAAGACAAATACTAGCTTCTGATCCTGCCTTAAAACTGATGCACTCAATGTTGCAGCCAAAATCAGTTTATTTTATTTCTCAGTTTATAGGCTTACTTACAGCAACTCAGAAAAAGAGCTGGTCAAAAGCTTGTTCAATTTGACCACTGGCTGACTGAATTTACAGATTAATTTAGTCAAACCAGTCAAGTAAGTTGTATGAGGATCCAAATATTCTAACTTTTTTATTTCTTAAAAATTACATTTAAATTGGAGAAATTTCATAATGAAACTAAAGGAATTATGATTTGAACTATTAGTGCTACTTATATACTACACCTAAATAACTATAGAAAACTAGTACTGTTTTAATTGTGGCTACCCTTCTAAAGTTATTGCAAGTGTCTGATAGTTAATTTTTTTCTACAGAACTTCATTTAAAAAATTCAGATATTTTGGGTGACTGGTCATCAACTAGTTTTCATAGGTACAATCTCTACTTTCCACTTATAACGGAAATGTAATATCTAAGTATTTGATCCTTTAGGTAATTCTCTTATTTTGAAAAAAATATCTACAGAAGTTAACTTAATATCCTTTTAAAAAACTGAACACTAACAGTAGACAGCTACTCGACTCTAGGACATTATTTGCAAAGCAATGATTTTTAGCATCAGAGTTTCACTGACCAATAAGATTTGTTATGGATTTTTGATTGTTTTATCCAGAGTTTTTTCATTATCACTATGCCAAAATTGAAAAGGACCCTGAACAGTTCAGTCTAGCCCTTGATTTCTTAAGGATTAAAATCACCCCATCTAGTGCTCTATCAGCTCCTCTAGAAGAGTCGCAGTCTCAGACACATGGGTTCATGTTTTAATTTCTCTCAGTCACAGTGGGGCTCTGTGGTGCAAGCTTGAGCCTTGAGGTTAAATTAGAGGAAAAACGGACATCTTTTATCCAGCGTTGTACCTGGAGCTGCCTCTCCAAGTACCGACCCAGAGCTTTAACCAATATCATGTTGGTCTGTTAAGCTTATCGGAGCTTAAAGGCAGTTCTGTTTTATGAGGACTGGACAAAGATCTATAGTTTCCAATGTAACTATTTGATTTCCAGGGTTCAAATTGATCAATTAAATTTCACTGCGAAAGAAGCACAGCACGTCTCTGGTGCAATCTGACTTTGGACAGAATGTTCAGTAGCACAGCTATGTCAAAACTAGTTTTAGGCAACACATCTGTGCTTCAGAACCCTGGATTCATCTTGTTGAGTAGCTGAGAAATTTTAAGTACGATACAGCCTGAAAAACTCAGTACGTCAATTGAGAGGGAGCGGAAATCTTATTTGGAAAAAATTAGAGGAAGAGCTTCTAGGATTCAATGACTTGAAGCAATTCTCTAAGGCAATTTAATGTCAGAATTAAATGAGAAGCTATTAACATACATTGAAGTTGCTCTGAAAAATGAAAGACACTAATAAAATGATAACCAAACCAGGGATACATGGAGGCTAATTGAAAAGGGAGGTGCTGTCACAGCAATGGGAAATATATGAGCTAACTCTTATGTATCTGGACTCTGGGACAGGCAGTGTCTCCAAACTTCTGGTGATCCAAACCCCCCTCTCACAGTCTTATCTTCCTCCCTCCAAATTCCTACTCCAGTTAGAGGAGTCACCTACTTGTCAGTAGCTCTGATCCAAGGAGAGAAACCATTTAGCTGGGAAACCAGTAAATGAGAATGATGGTACCAAATGTTCAGAATTTGTTTTTCTTTTTTTATGCTTTGTTTCCACTCACTCCTCTGCTGCCTCAAATTACTCATCATTGTACATACGCTCTGAAAAGCTTCTTATAACCCTTCTTGACTAGTTCATCTTACCCTGTTACGTATGGTCGTGTCTACACGAGGCCAGAGTTTCCAAACTGTACTGTATTATTTGGCCCCAAATATTTTCGCCCTCCAAGTTATCTGTCTACATGGAGGGTGTAACTTGAGGTAAGGCATGGTGACAACCGACCAGGTGTCTCCCACTGACAGCCAGTCATGAGGCTTTGATGAGGCTCCCTTCAATGGGACTGAGCACACCTATTTGAAACAGACATTCTGATGAAATACTTGGCAAGGCAGAACCAATTTCCACAGTGAGAAACTAACACCCACACCCACACTTATTAGTTCACGCTTTCCCTAACAATGATTGTTTTCTTGTCATGTAGACACGACCTACAAGCAATATAATTATTTAGAAAAAGTACACCTGAAAACACAAAATTCAAGGTTAAGGAAATATATATGATAAATGCAGTGACCTGTGCTTTCAGTAGGACACCAAGTAAAATAATAAGACTATTGAGGGAAAGACTCCAATGGTGTATTATTACCCAGAGTCCCAATTTACACTGAAGCTTTTAAACCTACAAAATGAGAAAAGGCCCTGTTTTCACAAAAAAGAGCTTTAAGATTCTACGGTCAATGCAGGGCACAGAAAGGCCACTCCATAATGATGGTCACTGGTCACAGTTCTAGAAAATGAATGACCAAATTCCTCTTAAAGAGAAATAATAGGCAACAAAAATAATTCTAGGCTTTATACATTTTTTTTACTCCTCAAATAATTATGCATTCCATGCTTCATTGTGACTTAATTTTTTATCTGAAATGGTATTCATTTCCTTTTTTGCTGCAATATACACACTAATTTGTACATTTGTAGTCTTTATAAAGACATCATCTATTTCTGTTGTCTGTAGTATGATTTGAATTTAAACATTTCTTTCTATATAAAGACTAACATTCTAAATGGCGGGATTTTTATTAAATAAAATAACATGTAGGGGGCATTCAGTGTCTGCTTGTTTTATTTTTCTGTTTCTTTTTGGGAAGATTATTACTCCTTTGAAGTAATAACTTCAGTAGTCCCAAAGCGGTAACTATATGCAAATTTTATAAACAAATTAGACCTGACTTTAATAAAAGTGTGTCCATGCAGAAAGGGGCAAAATACTCACTTTTTATGGATTCAATAAAAATCATACCCTTTAGGTCACCAGAGAACAGTTTTGTGCCTTCGGAGAGACAATTTGCCTTAATGGCTCGAAAGTGACTGAAGCACCATCCCATATAATCAAGTGAAATTCTTTCTTGCTAACAATATTTAGGCTAGATTTGATAAACAGCTCACCTACAGGTTATGGACTCTCCAAGAGCATTAAACAACATCCATGAAAAACTATAATGACCAATTCCCCGCAATATAAAGATAAACAAAATGCTGATCATCTATTCACCCATGTAGTTCATGCTTCACTACATGGACTTAGAAATGCCAATAAAATAAAACTAAAGGCAGGAGGGATATTCTTACAGAGAAATGCCAAACATACCCTGTCTAACCTTCTAGCTTCTATATGTCTAAGCAGCTGTTGTCTCCAGTCTGCCGGCATTTTACCACAGCTCTCCTCTCCCTTCACAGGAGTGGGCCTCGTCTTTATATCACTGTTATCTGATGGCTTGTCACCATAGTTACCCAAGTTATAGTCAGATGGTATTTTTTCCAAAAGAGCTGCCATAGTAGGCCTAGCTGAAACTGGTCTGGTTTGGGAGGCACCGTAACTCTCTGTACTGTAGCTTCTTGCAGACAATGGCCTCCTCTGGGTAAGGTTTTTAACCGGAAAACTTCCCGCCTGAGCTTTCACTTCTTGATATGAAGGGTGTTCGTCTTCATACCTGCCATTCCTTTTCAGGAACTGGGACTCAGTCACTGAAACGCTGCTTTGGCGATCCAGACCGCCCCTATACGGAGGTCTGCCGTACCGATCGCTCGGAGGCAGCTCGTGCGGTTCACTGACCCTTCTAAACATGGCCATTTCTGTGGCGCTCACCAGGGAGTCGGCTCTTCGCAAGAAGCCTGCCCTGGCCCCTTGGCTTGCAAACTGGGCATTCACCACGGCATCCTCATTGACAGATGGCTGGGAGAAGGAGAACATCTGCTCCATGGGCGGGTACCCTCTGTAAGCTCTCGGACTGATGAGATCCTTGGCGAGGCTCTTGCCGGGCGGCTGCATGTATTCGGAGTTGTGTTGAAAAGGGGGCGGCATCCTCTTGTCGGCTTTCACTTCCACGGCTCCTTGGGGATTGAAGCTTTGGTCGAACTGGTAGACTTTCTTGGTCATGGACGCTTTCTGTGGTTGGGGCCCTTTACTGCCTCCATACGTGAGCATCTCGTCGTCCAGCATCGGGACCGACTGGCTGCGAGACATGCTGGACATGCCGTGCTCGGGCCCCAACAGCTTATCCGGTCGCTCGTGGCTCCCTAAGTGATCACTTCCAGAAGCATAGTTTTCCAGGGGGATGTTATAAACCTTGTAGGTGCCAATGTCAATTTCATCGATACTCTGTGACTTTTTGAATTTGTTGGACTTGATGTCTTTCATGAGTGGGGACAGCCTCTCTGTGCTTTTGCTGATGGGAATGCCTTTAGAAGATTCCGGACGGCAGTGGATTTGCGAGAAGACGTTGCCAAGACTCCTGTTGGGATTGGAATCGTGATACTCCCATGGTAGTCCTGGAGAAAAAGGACTAGGTATGTCAACGGAGTCTTTCATATGTTCTTTCCTTTCAGGCAATGGGCTGGTGGTGGGGGTGGTCTCTAACTTGGAAGGGAAAGCGGTCCTGTCTTCAAAAGGGCTAGGAGTCCTGGTCCAATTCTGCCAAGGATTGGAAGGAGGCACTTCTGTTTCCGGCGTGTGTCTGTTTGCAGACTGCTCAAGCTCCAGGGGAACGCCGACAATCCTGTCCTGCCTGATCAAAGGCCTGCGTCCATGAGCAGGTGGGTTTCTAGATTTGGAACCTAAGAGAGGATTGCTGTTGGCATTCTCGCCTGTGGTTTCCTCGCCAACAAACCCTGTGTTATCATAATGTGAGCCATCAGTCCAGTTGTCAGTGAAGGTGTCACTCATTGGCAGCCGGTCAGGGCGCTGTGGTAGATTCCCTGGGGGAACAGCCTCCCGCTGGCTGAGTAATGGCTTTGAATCAAGAGGTTGTGGGAAAGGTTGTGTAATCCTGTGAAGACAATGGGAAGAAGTATGAAAATGGGTCTTTGCCAGAAAGGGAACAAGCAGTCAAGAACGCCACCGTCCTTTGTTGAACTTCTCATTCACCCATACCCCTCTTATGATTAAGAACTCACTACCATTTCATGTACAAAAATCCACCCTTTACCCTGCTCTGACTTTAATTTCTTCCTAGTAATCAACAACTTCTAACATACTATATATTTTAGTTATCTATTATATTGTGTATTATCTTGTGTCCTCTGCTAGAATGTAAACTTACTAGTATGAGGGCAGAGATTTTTTTTCTTCAGGCCCACCATTGTGGCTGGCACAGAGTAGGTATTAAAAATATATTTGTTGAATGAATGAATGAATGAATGAATGATATAGTTCTTGTATTGGTCTTGTAGCCTGTCTGATAATTAGAATCACCTGACTCCTGGTCCCAGTTCCTGGAATTTCTGATTCATGACATTTACAAACTACTGGTCGAGAGTACCTGTTCTGTAAATGCTTGGTGTACCTAATAAACCCAAACTGTCTTCAAATAAAATTTATTTGAAGACCAGGTATTGAAAATATTAAACCCATTGCATAGGGAACATACTCATGTATCTTTATCTAGAATGCATATTGTATTATGTTCTATTCGACTCTATTATTATATTATATTATATTATATTATATTATATTATATTATATTAGAGGCCCAGTGCACGAATTCGTGCACCAGTGGGGTCCCTTGGCCTGGAGTTGGGATTGGGCTGAAGCTGGCTCTCTGACATCCCCCAAGGGGTCCAGGATTGCAAGAGGGCACAAGCCAGGCTAAGGAACCCCACCGGTGCACCATCAGGGCTAGGGAGGGAGGGATGCGGGAGGTTGACCGTGGAAGGGCTCCAGGGTGTGTCTGGCCCATCTTGCTCAGTCCCAATCAGCCGGACACCAGCAGCAAGCTAACCTACTGGTCAGAGCATCTGTCCCCTGATGGTCAATGCATGTCATAGTGCTTGGTTGACCAGTCAACTGTCTGCCCCTGGTGGTCAGTGCATGTCATAGCGAGTGGTTGAGTGGCCTTAGCGTATCATTAACATATTATACTTTGATTGGTTGAACAGCTGACTGGCCAACCGTACACTTAGCATATTAGGCTTTTATTATATAGGATGACTTTTGGTCATTGGCATGTTCATACCAGTGACCACAGTATGTCTAGAAGATGTCAATTTTTTAAAACCATTTGTACAATAATAATATTGAATTATATATCTTTTATCAGTGAGCAAAAGACTTTTAAGTGTTTTTGCTAATGAAGAAAGTACCTAAATTAATCTCAGCTTATAGAAAAAAAATAATGAATTTATAAGGAGTTAAGAGTTAATATTATCATGGGCATCAGTGAATAGAAAGTTATTTATTAATTACCAAACAATTTATGGCAACAGTAGTGATATTATCAGTAAAATATGAATGAAAGTCATTGTTTAGTTATATCATACTAGTGGCCCAGTGCACAGATGCGTGCACATTGAAAGGAAATTAATTAGAAGGTGGCTGGTGGGGTGGGACTGGGTGAGAAGGGTCAGACACACCCTGGAGCCAACTTCCCTCGGTCCCTCCTTGGCCGGCTGCACCTGGGGCAGAGCTGTGGCTCAAAGGGCATCTGTGGAGTGAGCGGGGTCCCTCCGGCAGGTTGGGTCCGTTGGCCTGGCCTGCAGGGCCTGCAGGGATTGGGCTGAAACCGGCTTTCCGACATCCCACAAGGGGTCCCGAAGTGCAAGAGTTGCTGTCACTGGGCAGCTCCTGTGTTGAGCATCTGCCCCTTGGTGATCAGTGCACGTCATACCTACCGGCCCATTGGCTGGTTGCTTAGCCTTTATATATATAGATGATTATTTTTATTTGCTATTTGTAGTGTAAAACAGCAACAAGTTACAAAACAAGGAATCAGAACTGGGCAAATACTACCTCATCGAGTCGCTTTATTGTGGTCTGTATCTTTAGTTGTTTTTGTGTGTAAAATGGAGGTAATATAGAGTAGGATCCATTTTGAAAAGATTAAATACTTTCACCTGTATTCTAACTTTTCCAAGTAGTGATAAAATGATGACAGCAATGAAAAATTTATTGAACATTTACTTTGTACTAGGCATACAAGGGCTTTACATACATCTTGCTTTAATCCAGTGGTTCTCAATCTTCTGGCCCTTTAAATACAGTTCTTCATGTTGTGACCCAACCATAACATTATTTTCGTTGCTACTTCATAACTGTAATGTTGCTACTGTTATGAATTGTAATGTAAATATCTGATATGCAGGATGGTCTTAGGCGACCCCTGTGAAAGGGTCGTTTGACCGCCAAAGGGGTCGTGACCCACAGGTTGAGAACCGCTGCTTTATCCATAACACCATTATGAGTGGTGAAATGACTACATAAATATAATAAGTATTGGGAAAAAATTTTTGTTTAAAAATTTTTGTTCTGTTCTATCATCTCAACCTGTTATTACTCTACAATCTCTCCCTTAAACAATGGCTTTGCTTTATAAAATGGATTCAAGGTGCTCTTGGAAATCCCAGGGGCCTCCATTTGCTTACCTGCCCCTTCCATTTTCTATGTAACTCATGTGCTGATACAATTCCAAACTTAAGATGATTTCATTTTCATAAGTTGCTGAAAATAAACATTTGGGAACAGAAAAGAGGGAATTCTGAAAACACACCTGTTACCCCACAAAGAACTATGTACTGCATCTTTAGCTGTTGTCTGCAAGGACCCCACTTTAACCCGGGCGTTAGAGGATCCTGAGGAGGCCTGGGAAGGCGAGTAGTCTGAGTAAGTGCCTGAGGAAACACTGTTATTCAGACAGTGAGTTTTGTCAACTTCAGACTCATCAGTTGATTCTGAAATGTAAAGGGAAAATATTACAATGCTCTGAACACTGACAATTATAAACACAGAAAAGTAAGGATAAAAACAGGTAGCATATCGATAAATGTTAGAAGTACATAATTGTAAAATTTTTCTATAGACTATGGTGTATCATAATTTACAACTGGTGATTCATCATGCACATGCATTTGTGGTGTATTTTACACATCAGGTTCACAATGTTACCTTTTTTGTCCTTCCCTAGCAGAACAAGTTTGGGTGGGTACAGAGGGGTCTCAGCTAATGAAGGGTGAAGCTCCCCAATCCTCATATCATTAGCTGGATGAACAAAAGAATCCTGAGAGATATAATAATATAGGACAAGGAAAGTAAACATTTAAAACAATGGTTAACCAAGATGGCAATATTTTATTTGGTTCAGATTTAAAGATGGGGTTTCTAAAACTTAAATCCCTGTGGAGCACTGGGAGTAGTGAATCCTATGTATCTCTAAGGTAAGCCCTAATTTTTTCCTAATTTAAATGAGTACATTTATTCATCAGACATTTGTTGAATGCTGTTTATATGCCTGACACTGTGCAAAGAACTGTACAAGTTCCAAAGAAAGACAAGATGTCACCTATACTGCTGGGAATTTATAATCTAGTTGGGGAGATGAGATATAACTCATTATAGCCCAGGATTCAATTATGATAAGCCTTATATGAGTAATATGATACATATAATATAAGCCATGTAGGAGTTCTAAGGGGAAAACTTCTTAAGAGTTTTAAAAAGAAAGTATATCACTGATTAGCTGGAATTTTTTAAAATTCTTAGCTATATTAATGCAAAACTGGATCCTCTAAGTCTTGCTTTTACCACCAATCTCCCTTTTAATTCCTACTGTTTCCCAAGTGATCCCAGTTTCTCTCATTCTATCATGCTTTGTTCCTAAGCTTTCTCATATCAGTCTAGCCTGCTAAATCTTCATTCTAAATCCATTCATTGAGTGTAATGAGCAACATTGGCATGAGAATAGAACTGTATAATGACAATTTAACATGTAAAAAAATCTATAAATTTACAACTTCTATAATTCAAATTATTATTCCCAGGTAACCATGTAGTGGTAGAGAATTAGGAAAGACAAAAATACCAAATTCTCACTTTTTTCTAGATATTTTAAAAAACGGCTTGTCTATGTATCTACTGATGTAAATTTATGCACAGCAGTTATCTTTATGTCTATTGTCCCTTAATCTTTAGGTTAATTTGAAATAAAAAAAATAATTTTCAGATTTATTTTCATTTATTAGTACTTGCTAGTTTGGAACATTAATATAACACATTTGGAAATATTTTATTAATTCAGAGAAAGAATATACTTGAGGACAAAAATACAAAAAATGCGATGGGTCCTGACTGATGATTAATCTGAGAGTAATGATCAGATAGAAGCTCTTATGATAAATGTTAAGGTCTCCCTAGTGACAGGCTTAGGGCTTCGGGTATTGCAGAGAAACATCCATTTCTTTAAATCTTGGCTTAAGTTCTATCTTTTGGGTTGTTTTGGTTAGGTAGTTATGGGAATATTTGCCTGTGAAAAACCTGGGTAGACTTGATACTTTTGTTTTTGTGTTTAAAGAATATTTTAGGGGAAGAAGACTCAAGATCATCTAGTTGATCTTTTCATTTCATTTCCTAGAGGTGGATTCTGAGACTCAGCAAGGTTGACGCAGACGGACAAAAGCCCAGCATGGAGGCCTGATTCCCTGGGGCTGTAGTCCAATGACCTCCACGAATATTGTGCTGCTTCCTGGTGAGCTCAGCTGGGAGAACAGCAGACACTTAAAATGCAGTGTCAGATTTGAAGAGGGAAAGGAAAGAGTGGGATTGATGGACATACTGGAGATGAAGAGGAAAATAGGTGTTTTTGTAGATTTTGAAAGTTGTTTCAAAGAAACTTATGACAAAATTTTAAGTTGGAAGAACAGAGAATAAAAGTTTACACATCTTTGGAGAAATGTATAAGTAGAAACAGATGCAAGTTTGATAAGTGGGATCATGAAAGGCATAAAATATATAGACTTTCAAAAAAGTGTCAGTGACAAGGTGGCCTATTTCCATTTTATTCCTGCTTTACCATTTATTGACCAGGTTACCTTGGGAAAGTAAGTGTAACTCTCTACATTTTATTCAATTCATCAATAAACGAAGGTAATTGAAAATAAGAAACTGTCCAAATTTCTGTCTAGTACTAATAGTCTATAAGTACAAGTATAACTTATTTGTTGAAATAATATTAAAATACTCTTATGACATTTAATATTGAAGTATAGGCCTTTTGTTTTAGTCAAAATAACAAACCAAATAGTTGTACAATGCAGAAATGTAAATATAATAAAGGGTTTTATTTTTTTCCCCATTATGCCTTAGACATTCAATAATTATCTTATATGTTTAGATCAAACTTTCACACTTATACCCCAACTGGTTCATAGATGGCCATCTTCTCTCTGTGACCTCACATGATGGATGGAAGAGGCTAGGGAGCAATCTGGGTCTCTTTTATAATCTCATTAATGAGGGCTCTACCCTTACTAATCACCTACCAAAGAGCCCCTCCAAATACCATCACATAGGTTTTAACATATTAATTTTGGCGGAGATACAAAAATTCAGTCTGTAGCACCAGCTCTTTACATAGCTAGAAATTCCTCCTTTTTTAATTTTCAGGATAAAGATTATTACCTCAACAGAAAGGCCTTCCTTGGTCACCCTGATCAATAGGACCCTCTGATCACCCTGCTTATTTGCATTAAATATAATAAAAACACTTATTATTATTTAATTTATTAACTGCAGACTGAGTTTCGTGAGGGCAGGGCCCACGTCTGTTTTGTCCACTATTGTCCTCTCAGTGTCTAGCACAGTGCCTACTATAGAGTAGGGGCACAATGAATATGTGTTGAATAAGTGAATGACTGATATGGTCTAATGTTGTAACCCTGGTAACATGTTTTCATCCAGTCAGAAGTTTATTGAAGGCCAAAACAATTTCTCTGAATTTTTCTTGAATTAAGTGTTGGCTGCCATACCTGTACATATTTTATCCCCTGTTTGTTGAATCAAATGTATTTTCACAACATCAAACTACCATATGGCCAATAAAATAGAATCCTTCTTAACTCTGATGGTCTAATACAATATATTATGGATATGAATACATTAATATAATATTATGAGTAAAGTTAAAATATAGTGATGGAGGATATTGTGGAGTGAAGAAAGCAGGGAGAGAGGAGAGAAGGAAGAAGGGAGAAGGGTACAGTGAATAAAGCTCTGACACAAAACAATTAAAGGCCAGAAGTTCCTGAATTCCTGGTATACGAATGCCTTTGGTGTCTCAATAATTTTGATACATGGACCCTAGACTAAAGAAATACCTAACAGTCCCATTTATTAAGTAATTAGGTCCAAACTTGTATATATGTTTATGACCTACTTTGTGATATTTACTTTATTTTTAAATAACCAAAACTACTTATTAATGGAATGTGTGCACCTATTGGACACCACGTCTACCTTCTCAAACCTTGGAATCATATTAGATACTACCACTCTAATTTCTGTTTCACGTTGATTTTCTGGGGACACTTGATGTTTGATCACAGCAACTGCTTCAAGTAACTTTTTAACTGATTGGCAATGATTGCTTATCTCTCTAATTTCTTAGAGTATTACATTCTCCATCACACAAGTAACCATATGATCATATTTCATATTATATATTCTCTACTTACTTCATCTTTGTTAAGTTTACCTGGCAAGGCCCTAAATTAGTTGGGGGCTATGCACACGTTTTATATTTCTTCTTTCTCTCTCACAGTGTTTAGCACAGTGCTAATATACAGTTGGTGTTTAATCAATGCAACAAATCGATGCTCTGAAATGCAGATTTGTAAAAGAGTTTCACTGATCTAGATTTTAGAGAAAGAGGTATAGTAACTTCTAGATGTTTTCATAAAAATTAAGTATCTAATGAAGATAAAAAGGTGATAAGCAAATTATCTGAAGTGTTGATGGGATAGTGCAGAGGTGGCATATATGTAGTTGAATTCTTTTCAGACCAAACAAATTGATAAGGATGAATATCTAATTAAAAATACGGGACTTAAACTCCCATGACTAGATTGAAAAAAGCTAAATTTCAAAGTTATCTCCCCCTTTTTGTTGTTTATAGTAGTGTTTCCTAGAAGATTGTAACCTAAACACAAAAATATTTGAAAAAATTTTTGGCTCAAAATCTGATCAGGAATTTTACTGAGATTTGCAGAGTAAAAAAATCTTCAGTTAGTCTCTTCTAATGACTCATACAATAAAAGTTTAAGGTTGCCAAAAGACTATCATGAAAATGATATAATGCATGTACTGGCTGGGTGAGCAAATTATTTTTTCTGTGTATATTGGAACTTTTGGAGCTGTATTAATGCTTTTAGGCCATGAGGGTATCACTTATCTGTGATTTATTAAATGCAACTCTCATAGTTTGAAAGAGTAGAGAGACTCCATTTATATTTTGGGAAACAAAATGTACTTTTAAAGGAAGATCTATTCAGTTAAAAAAAAATCACACGTATGACTTAGTAATTCCGAAAAATCCAAACCACACTGGCAATTACCAATAACCTTGAAATACCTCCATTGTAATCTCCTTTGGGGCTACAGGCCACTTGTGTTCATATTTTTCTTTCACAGTTTGCTCCGTGTTAGCAGTTGGATTTGAATTCTCAATACGCACTCCATGGCTTGGCTTACCCACCAGATTTTGAACAGATTTTACCATATTCTTTAAATCCTCTGGGTAAGGAGTTGGATATCGTTTTAGGTTTATTTCAACCTAGAAGTTTATAAAAAGAAATTTAATATCAAAATACCTTCAGCAAGCATGTTCACAAAACTACTCCACTTTATGTGTAGTAGTAGAACCAAATGCAGTATAGTGAGTGCTGAGCTGGCTGAGAAACTGTTCTGTAGAGTAGAACACTTAGAGTTCTTCTCTTATTCTGCTTGTGGGATTTTTTCTCACCCCTGCCCACCCGTCTAGATTAAATACAATTTTTGGATTATATCCTATCTTTAGACCTACCCTATAATGATTGAAATAGCAGTACATCCAACACTTTAGTGACAGTTAATCTCTGAAAAATGTAATTGTGGCTCTCATTTGCTTTTATATTTTCTTGAGAGGCTGTCCTTTTCCCTACATAAATTATTTATAAGTAATTATTTTGATATTAAAAATATCAATGCAGGTGATGAAGGAGACCCCAAAAGATTTATAAGTAGGATGAGTTATCACTTATTTAAAAACTCAGGAGGGGACAATATCTGCTACTCAAATATGCTTCAGCTTTCTGTTAATTGGTATGTTACATCAAAAGGTAGGGTAGCTAATTCTTGTTAACATTTAAGAAAACATATTTCAGGGTGGCTTTAAATTTAATTTTTACCCTAATAAAGTAACATGCTTTGTAGATAATGTCTTTTATTTCTCTTACACTAAAAAGAAATAAAAAAATTGTGAACATTTTCTAAGACATTCTAGGCAAACGTAAAATTTGACTTATGTTTATTCAGATATTATTTCTATACTTGAACTCCTTTTTGGTGTATCAATCTGACTTTAGAAACATATATTAATGATTATTTTTCCCATTTAACTTAGAGAGAGAAAATGTAAGATATTCCATATAGAATATTGAAACATCAGAGTACTTACATGGAATAGATATAAACTATTCATGCTGATTAAAAGGGAGCAGGAGGGAAAATAAGGGGCAGATTTACATGGCCAGGCTTGTTCCAAAAATTATGCCTTTTTGTATCTGAGTAGAACCAACTTTACAAAATGGAATGGTTTATGTGATTGTGGTGAGTATGTGTCTGTGAAAGTGTGTGGGGGTTGAGGAGGAGCAAGTGGAAGAGAAGCTGAAGGAGGAAGAGTGGGAATGAGAGAGAGAAAAAGAAAGAGGGAAGGGCACAGGTATATACACCCCCACACACCCATGTAATTCATGGGATGTAAGAAACCATGATAGTGGTATAGATCTGAGGATTATGAATATGAAATCAAACACTTTTGCTCATCTGCAGTTTTAGCAAATCCACCAACTTTGTTATTCTAGTGTTTTGTCTTTCTTGTGGCTCATTTTCCTTCTCAAATATTGGCATTGGATGATTTCTAACATTCCTTTCAGTAAAAAATACAAAATTATTTTCTCAATTATTTTGGAAAGCTGATGAAAAACCAGATAATTAATTTTGCTAGTGTATGTATTGTTTAAATGTAATTTAATCTCTTATGCTCCCAAATAAATAAGGATGACATTAATAATATATAGAAATAAAGTTATAAAAATATAACTCAAGAAAAAGTTTGACTTTACAGAAAAAGTGTAAGTTGTTAGAGTGTAATATAAATACATTTCAGGGCACTTAATTTATAATGCATTCTTAAATAAACATAAAAAGAATGATATCAATGCTAGACAAAGTCTATTGGGATGCATGCATCTTGGATCTGCTGTTTAAATTGTAGTAGAAATGTTAATCACTAATTAAATCTAAGTTTAAAATTTTATTGTTGAACTTGTTTAAAAGCACTTGATATCAAAGGACTAAAAAGCAAATACTACATTTAAAACTGTAAACTATAGAATGGTACAACTATAATGCCAATTAAAACATCTTTTAATTTTTAATAATTAGCAACATATGAATGAGAAATAATTCTCAAGTAGGGCACTAAGTTAAAATTCTATGTTCCTTAAAGTATCTTCAATACTGAAATTGCTTCTAATTAAATCAAAGGCAAAAATGTGAAGCATTCTTCTTTAATTGAATTAAATACTTCACTGAATAATGTAATATATTTTTGTAGATGCTATGTCCCATCTGACACAATTATATGGCTATTTACTAATGGCTATAGTACAAATATTTTCTGTTTATTTTATAAGCAAATTAATGCAATATTTTGGTCACACCACCAGAATATGTTTGAGTATTTCATCTCTATAAATATTTTTAAATCTAGAAACAGAAGTGGATTTACCATGAAGTTAATGAAGCTTGTGCTTTAGGGCCTGTCACTTGCATGGGTTGCTTGCAAAGCCTTGTGAGAGGCCCTGCTTTATGTATTACACAGTTATTTTATATTCTTTTCCTTAAAGAGGCCCCTCTTAAAACTGTGGAAACTTCAGGTCTCATAAAACTTAGGTTTGTTCTACCTATACAATAAGCTCCTTGCTTTCCATTTATTAGTCTACCAGCAGAACCTAAATTTAAGCCAGATTTACCCTGACCAGCTATCAATTTCTACTTATATAATACTAGAGGCCCAGTGCACGAAATTCGTGCACAGGTAGGGTCCCTATTGGCTGCTGGCTGGGGCCTTCCTTTGTTCTGCGCTGTCCCCTGGTGGTCAGCACACATCATAGCGAGCAATCAAACTCCCGGTAGGTTGAACTCCAGAGAGGACATTTTGCATATTAGGCTTTTATATATATAGATGGGAGTGATAATGTCTCTCCCACACGCTTATGCTAATCTGGAGCTAAAATGAGATAATAAATGTGATAGTCCTTTGAAAATTTATAGATTCTATGCAGAGGTTAGATACTGTTTCTAATATATTCTATTTATGTATTTTTAAAATCTGGATTCCTTCGGAAATACAGATTTTACTATATATGTCTAACTGCAATACCATACTGTCTGAGTGATTTTTTTTCAGATTGCATGCAGGAACACTATCATTTATTTAGTATTTGCCATGTGTCAGGCACCAGGCAAAATGTTTTATAAGGATAGTTAACTTATTATTAGCTATTTATATAACACACATTTCATTTTTTACCACAATTTTAAATATAAATAATAAATTATTAATTAATAATTATGATAAATTATAATTACATATCATTTAATTTTCACAAGTCATTATAGCACCTGTTCCTATTTAATGGAAAAAAACAACAACCCAGGGCTCAGACAGTGTAAGTTACCTGCCCAAGATCACATTGCTAGTAGGTATCAAAGCCCAAATTCAAACTCAGGTCTTTCAGTCAAAAGTTTATGCTACACAAATATTACTTGACTCAGAGCTATTCTCTGGTACAGGTGTAGCACATATTTGTACTCTCTTGTGGAAGAAATACTATAAGTCTAAAATGTTAATTTTATTGATTAAATAACATAATTTCAATTTTTTACAACATGAAGCTAACATAATAGTTTATAATTTATTTTTAAATTAAGCTATAATTTTATAATTTTGTTATATTTGTAAGCTCTGTAAAAGCATATTTTATACCATTTCCCAGATTGTTTTTCCTTTCTACTCTTCAACTCTTGTGTGCTGTACTTTAGAAATGAACAAACATGATCATAAACACAATTATATTAATAGGTCAGCAATGCCCAAATACAAAAGCAGTTTCTTTATATTTCTAAATATGTAGGCTAGGAATATTCCTTTATTCTAATATGGGATAAATATATATGTTCATTCACTTATTATACACATAGGTGGAAAAAATCTGTCAATTATGCTCTTACCAAAATGTTGTGTATATCACTCACCATAAAGTATTTGCTCATTTCACATATACATTTTACTAAAATGCAAAATTTTTACTGAAATGCTATTTTACTTAAATTTTGGAAAATAGAAGCTTTTCATAAAATTCTATATATCTTAGATCTAAATAAAGTGCAGTAAATGCAAATAGCAGCTGCAAGATGTTGGAGACTCCCCAAAATGTAGCAATGAAGAAAGAATTAGTGTTAATAGCTAGGGCATTTAGACGTGATACTTGAATTCACACAGAACTGTGCTTTTCTTATATAATGATTAAATTCTATTTTGGTTTGGTTGTAAATTCCAGTAAGAGAAATAATAGTTAATGCTATGATTATTAATTGTTAAATATCTTATTCTAGGAATTAATTAGAACATTTTAGACACAAAGAAAACATATAGCAGTTTTAGTTAGGAAAATGCATTCTCAGCTTGCCTTATATTGCAGAAAAAATATAAGACAATAAGAATCTAGTCCATTACATGTGGATGGTAAAGTTTACAAAAAATGCAGTGTTCTTTCACATCCCATCAAGACTCCCCCCACCATTAAACTCTTGAACCCAACCCACAGAGATAAAGAAACCCTATTTGCCACAACTCCCAAACCAGTCTTCTCTTACAGGAATTCTCATCATCTGTGCCTTCAAATTAAAGGTAAATTGATGCTTTTCAACAGACACCATCTTTGTGCTTAAAGTTCACTCTCAGCAAATCTCAATTTAAATCTCAATCTATTTTAAGAATCAAGTTTAGTTATTTAATCTCCCCCAGAATTAATATTTTTAAAAAATGTATGTATGTGTGAGGACAATTTAGATTTTTCTCAATAGCGTCATCAACATTCTGCTTGACTATTGGTATTCCCACACTTTAAAGAAAAATAAACCTTTAAAAATAAAAACATAAAAAATGAAGCACCCACCTCAAAAACCATGCCAGTTATCCCCCCATTAGGCACTTCATATTATGTTCCCTCCCCTCTGACTCAGGTCTCCCCGCCCCATTGCCAATGTCAATGAACAAAAATTAAATGGGGATCAAACATTGGCAGTTGGTACGTTTCTATGATCAACATTTCTTACCCCAAATCATGCAGAACATACCCCTTAAACCACTGTTCCAAGGTTGCCTCTACATGGGGGATTCTCCTACCCCAAACACCTAGGCCTACCTGTCTGCCACTTAGAGAGGGAAGAGTGGTGGATTGTGCTGCAACTGGCAATGGAGTGCACATGCTCCTTTCCTGCTGGAGGCCACTTATACAACCCCATGCCAGCTGTGGGTCATTCTGGGGGACGGGCATATCTTGGATCTGCTGATCACACCTGGCCCATGGTGTGCAGCAATCGCCAGACAGTCTGGCAGGTTGGAGAGTAATCCCACGCTGGCCCCTTTCCCAGGGGGCTTGGCAGGAGTGATCCTGTGGGAGAAGGAATCTCCATTTTCTGGGAGAAAGAGGAGCGCTGTAGCAATACTTTCACTTTATCATTTTTCTACTCTTGATTTTTTTTTCCATTCTGGGTAATGCATTTAAAATAACCATCAGAAAAATTAGTTTTAATTCCTGTAATAAAATGGTACCAATATCATATGAAGCTAAAGTGTTGCAATTTCTTCACACAATGCAGCATTCATATTGCCCTGTACACACTATCGGTAAGGCATTATATTCTAGTCCATTTGGAAGTTGGTGGCATAGGTCACTGGTTCCTTTTTAAATTTTATGTAAATTAAAGGTAAAATTGTGTTAAGTTGAATGTACATGTAATGAACCAGAAAAGTGTGATTTCGTTTAAGATTTCAGCATATTCCATGCATCACATTTTCTATGATGATTTATTTAGAAGTTTGTTTGTGTCTAATAGCCAATGGCATTGGAAATATTCAAATTAGTCGAAGTAAAGTAGAATGAGATTTAGGAAACACATATGGTTTTACCAAAATATAAATAAAGCAAATATAAATGAACACAGAGAAAAATGCACTCTAAAATATAATGAATGTACTCTGATTATAAACAGACCTGAGCACATAACACACAAACAGGACTTCTAAATAATTGTTTGCATTGACTATATTTTATGTTTTCATTGTCACATATGCCAGAGTATATTAAATATACTCTTTTCCTCTTGGATCCTTTGAATATAGATTTTTAGGAAGAAGTGCATAGTTTTTTTTACATCGGTGGAGTAAAACAATGAATCAAAGGTCCAGTATAGAATGCATCACCCACTGGTTCTGGATCTAAGGTATAAGATCCTAAAGGTTTTTGTTTGTTTTTAGTTTGGTATTATTTTTTTCTAGGAATTCACAATAAAAAATGTCTCTGGTTCTTGGATAGCACTAATTACCAACCCAGAAACATTTTTTAACTCAGATTTTTAACAGAATTATCATTTTGATTTGGAAATCCATATAGATATGCTCTGTCAATTACCTTACTGTCTAATTCTAATAAGGTTCCAAAGTGTGTTGGTTTAAAAAAAGTTTATAAAATGTGGAGAGGACAGAAAAGAACACATTATACAATCTAGATCTACTAATAGAATAACTATACAATTACCTAGGAAATTAGTACCCATGATAAAAAAAAGTGTACAAAGAATGCCATAAAAATAATGAGAGATTCAAGATGTTGCTACAATGATAATATAAAGATCTAATATTGATAAAATCTATATCAATTCTGACCTTTTTAAAGTTAATGAAAAATATAGATTTTAAAATTCAACCTCGTTACTTGACTTAGATTGGTTCCAATAAAAGATTTTAAAAAATATGCTTTAGAGTTTAAAAAAATGAAGTTATTTTCTCTAAGGAACATCACCTGTTATTAGCCCTCACCTCCTTTAAAATTTGTCCTCATACTTAAGAAAACTCATCAATTCTTTTCAAAATATCCCAGTAACATAGAATCTTTCAGAGATTTTAATACCAATGTACTATATTCATCCATCGGCTCTTCAATAAATGTGTAATTTGGTTTCAACAGTCTGCATGATGTTTTGTTCAGTGATGAGAAAACACACATTTCAGTGTATCAAAGGATATATAAGATGCTCAGGAAAAGCCCATCACCCAGATTTTTTTCCTGGCTTTTTCTCACCTTGAATCTCTTTCATGCTATTCTGTAAGATGAATTGGGACATTCGTCTCATTCTCAAGCAAAACAATGCTTTCAGAATTACCATTCTGCTATAACGAAAGGTACCACCCTGAGACTTAAAGTGACCATCTAGCAGGGGTCACTCCATTTGTTTCAAAATCTATTTGAATAAGAACATTGAACAAGCAAAAGTAAGAAACAATAATTAAAAGGTTCACCTTAACTTTCCCAGCATTATCGTCATCTTCCTTTTTGTCTTCAAATTCAAAGGCAACAGTCATGCGTTGCTGTCTCTGCTCTTCCCACAGTGTCGGGTTAAAGCTGTCACTGTCTGACTGGAAATCTACAGTTAGATTCCAAAAGATTGTTGCTTACTTTTACATAAAGTGTTTTTAATAGAGCTTAGTACTCTATGCAAACAATGGTGATAGGTACTACAAACAAATACAAAAATTTTTTAAAAGGGAAAAAAACAAAGAAAAAAGGGATATAAAGAGAGAAAGAAAAATAAAGGAAAGGAGGAGGAAAGTGATATTTGTTACATGGTCTTTAAAATATATATTAAAAATATATATATTATTGATTTCAGAGAGGAAGGGAGAGGAAGAGAGAGAGAGAGAAACATCAATGATGAGAGAGAACCATTGATCAGCTGCCTCCTGCGCACCCCCTGCTGGGGATCAAGTTCGTAACCTGGTCATGTGCTCTTGACCAGAATCGAACCTGGGACCCTTCAGTCCACAGGCTTATGCTCTATCCACTGAACCAAACCAGCTAGGATGGTCTTTTAATATCTTAACACAATTCAGGTTTCCTAAGTATGCTTTAATTATATATTGAGGTTGGGAAGTTTCCAGTGTAGAGAATGAGCTCTTCATAGGACAAAAATAATAATTGGACTAAACATTTAAAAATATTATCTGTTTTAATCTTTAATCCTCACCTGAGGACTGCTTAGAGCAGTGATGGCGAACCTTTTGAGCTCTGCGTGTCAGCATTTTGAAAAACCCTAACTTAACTCTGGTGCCGTGTCACATATAGAAATTTTTTGATCTTTGCAACCATAGTAAAACAAAGATTTATATTTTTGATATTTATTTTATATATTTAAATGCCATTTAACAAAGAAAAATCAACCAAAAAAATGAGTTCGCGTGTCACCTCTGACACGCGTGTCATAGGTTCGCCATCACTGGCTTAGAGAGAGGAATGGAGAGAGAGAGAGAGAGAGAGAGAGAGAGAGAGAGAGAGAGAGAGAGAGAAAGGCATTAATTGGTTGCCTTCAGTATCCCAGGTATGTGCCCAGACCTGGAATCGAACCAACAACCTTTCAGTGTACAGGAGAGGCTCAAACAACTGAACCACTTGGGCCAGGCTTATCTTTTTAATCTTCACAACAACACAATGGTAATACTAACATCACCCTCAATTTACTAATGAGAAAACTATATCTGAGTTTTAAGACTTGCTCAAAGTCATGCAGTTTCCCTGTGGTGTATACAGGATCCTGTTCCATGTCTGTGTAATTACAAAGCCCATATTTGTAACTACTAAACTGTGCCTGGATTTTGTAAAAGGTATTAACTATGTAACAATGGTTTTGTAAAGTGTCTAAGATTGCACCATTGTGTGTGTTGGGGGTCGGGTAGTGGGTGAGGTGGAGTCGGGGTAATGGAAGGGAGTTTATTTTTAGGGTAACAAACGTGAAAAATTTAATCTTTAACATGAAGGTCTAAATGTGTCTCAACTTAAGGGAAAATAAATGGCTTATAAATCTTTACATCAAATTGTTGGCTAATGATAATATCTTGTTTTTTGTTGCAAGGTTCTGAAAATTCACTTAATACACTTCTGCCTGAAAAACCAGAGGGTGAGATGCTTAAAGTTCAAGAAAATTGTTCTAATACTAACTCTTCTTTCCAAAGGAAACTAAAGCAAAACAAGGCTAATTCCTTAACATCACCTTACCTAAGTAGATCCTCCTCACTCCCTGTAACAAATTAGAAATTTAATCTGTGGGACTGGATCTCAGAAATAACCAGTGAATATAAGGCAGTTTCACTTTTCTTTACATCTTTTTAAGAGAAATATTTTGATAACGTAGGGATATTAAAATGTAAATATAAGTAAAGGTAGATGAATAAAACATAATTCTTATAAAAGTCTTTTCTTATACCATCTATAAACACGGTGGCTTTTCTTTCATAAATTCAAAAGATCAATTTTATTAAAGTCTGAAAAATGCATATTAAAGTGACTCTTTCCTTATCCTAATTCTGTAAGTCAAATATGAATAAAAATATCCTAAAATATTCCAAAATGATTCATTTATGTTCATATATCAAAGACTAAAGATATTTCTTATAATTATCCCTGATAATGAGAAATACATATACCAATAATTTATTTTAAAAGTTAGTCTCATTAAAGTGGATTGAGTGAATTTAACTGACTGGTGGATTAAAGTGGATTTACTCTTTTAAGAATGACAGTGACATAAGACTAGAAAATGTGCAGGAAAGCCTATGCTGTCTTGGGCTAAGTGGCCTATGCTGCGTTCCAAATTGTAAAGGGCAATACTGTTTTACTAGTAAACACTGTATGAATAATGTGGCCATAGGATAGAAGATTTAATTATTGGAAAAGGTTTAGGTTTTTCAAAAAGTACTCCTATCATAATTGCTGATGTTGTTTAGGGGAAACTCAACTTGAAAAAGAAAGAACAGTCATCATTTGCAGGTCATCTTTTTGTGGTTGACTCTTCACATGAAATAATTTGGGGCCTGGGATCATTGGATTAAATGTTAAAATTTCGTTCATGAAATGAGTGAACACAGGAATTAAACCAGCTTTCTGAATCTTCCTTAAGATCTGACTCTTCTTCGCTCATTTTAATGAGCTGGGTACCACATTTGGTCAACTAATCCTGGGCCTTGTAATCCATCAAGAGAAGTTGATCCTAAAAGTCAATTTTCTTATGACAAAGAGAGAGAGTTATGTTTTTGGAATCTTACTTAAAATATTATAGTGTGAAGATAAGATTCATACTTAATATCTAACCTCTAAATGATTGATGTAAGTCATGTAATGATCTTTATAGCCTTGCCCACACATTAGTATTCCTGGCCAAAGACCAGAAGAAAATGATTCTCTTTGGTCCATTATTATATAAGTTTGGGAGACATTTCTACTGACAATTTACCTTCATCACCACGAGGTTGCTGGGGAAACATGTAGTTAGTCAATACTCTTTGCTTTGTTTCTGGATGGGCTTCAGTTTGTAAAGGGATAAGGGCTTTGGACTGGAAGTAAAAAAACATATAAATTAGATCAATAAGCTAGCAAATATGCAGAATATTTATTTTATGTATGATAATGATCAATAGTCTGGACTCACCAAGCTAAATGAAAAATTAAAAGAAAAGCAAGGAAAAAGTAATGAAACTAGAAATTATAACATAAACTAAGACTATTGCTGGGAATATTTTTAAGTTCTAAGGTATTCATAACGAAATGTTCTTTTTCTCTAGTATACTCTTTTACAAAATTATCCATCCTCACTGAGCAATGTCAGTTTCAATCCTGAAGAGACCAAAAATGTATTAAATTGTTTAAACTAAGTAAGCTTTTGATATGGCTCTATATATCCATTCATTTTCAAAAGCTGTTGTCCAAAAAATATCCATTCATTTTCAAAAGCTGTTGTCCAAAAAGCACCAAATGGAATTTGCTATCAAATTCAAGCATTTATATTTAAGAGCTATTTTGAAACCAAAGACAGGGTCTACATACAGATAAGCAACAGTACTTGTATCTGATAGGGTCTTAATATATTGACCTATGGATGGCTATGTATCATTCTTTATTTATTAATTTGAGTTCAAAAATACTATTATAAAGGGGTTTTTAGAACTCTGATATTATATATTACTAGAGGCCCAGTGCATGCATTCATGTACATTGAAAGGAAATTAATAAGAAGATGGCCAGCGGAGTGGGACTGGGCTAGACAGGCTGGATATGCCCTGGAGTCAACCTCCTGTGTTCCCTCCCCAGCTGGCCACACCTGGGGTGGTGCCGGGGCTCGAAGGGCATCTGCGAAGTGAGTGGGGTCCCTTTGGCAGGTGGGGTTCCTCGGCCTGGCCTGTGAGGATTGGGCTGAAACCGGCAGTCTGACATCCCCGGAGGGGTCCTGGAGTGCAAGAGGGTACTCTGCAAAGTTGCTGTCTCTCAGCAGCTCCTGTGTTGAGCATCTACCCCCTGGTGGTCAGTGTGCATCATACCTACCTGCCGGTCACTTAGCCTTATATATATATGTATACTAGAGGCCTCATGCACGAAATTTGTGCACTCGGGTGGGGGAGGTCCTTCAGCCCAGTCTGCGCCCTCTCACAGTCCGGTAGCCCCACGATTGATTGCCCTGCAGAGGGACGCCCTGCCCACCGCCGCTGGCTGGGTAGCCTGGGCCTCCCTCTTCAGGGTGATCATGGAGCCCCCCGGCCAGTGGCCTGGGCCTCCCTCTGCGGGGCTATTATGGGGCGATGGCGGGGCCCCTCGAACAATCGCATCACACCCGTCTTGGCGGTGGCAATCAGTGCTGGGTTGCTGTGGCGCCCGCAACCCAGGAGGGACCAAGAGGTCAGCAGTTCAGCCCGCTCACCAGTACCCACCCACCCGAGCCTGCTGCTCACGCAGCCTGGCATTCGGTTGTCCGTTCAGTCATTTTGGACGTTACAGACCCTGGCTCTTTATCTATTACAGTGGTTCTCAACCTTCCTAATGCCGCGACCCTTTAATACAGTTCCTCATGTTGTGGTGACCCCTAACGATAAAATTATTTTCATTGCTACTTCATAACTGTAATTTTGTTACTGTTATGAATCGTAATGTAAATATCTGATATGCAGGATGTATTTTCATTGTTACAAATTGAACATAATTAAAGCATAGTGATTAATCACAAAAACAATATGTAATTATATATGTGTTTTCCAATGGTCTTAGGCGACCCCTGTGAAGGGGTTGTTTGACCCCCAAAGGGGTCGCAACCCACAGGTTGCGAACCGCTCATCTATTAGGATAGATGTATATGAGAATATACTGGAAATTATCATTTTATCTAATGTTTTAAAAATTGGCTTATTTCATGACATTTATTAATAGGAATGAAGCTCAAAGGGATTTGGGATATCAACTTGTCTCATGAAACTGAGTCAGAAACACATTAAATCACTGTTCTAAAAAAAATTAAATGATGCAGTCACTGTTCTGTTTATTCTCTACAAGAATAATAAATCATGATATTAGGGGATTTTTTTTCACAAGGCAAGACTGAATAGACTGTTCCATTACCATAATTCACATTGATTCCAGAAATGCTTTATTTATAATGATATACTGATGCCTTGAAAGATCTGTAGTTCATTGATAAGATTTGAATTTGAATGATAATCTAATTTTTTAGTCAGTAGATGGAAGCAAGTGCTGAAATCACTATAGAAGCACAAACATTATTCTTACACTTACATTCTACACTTTGTAAAGGTTTATTTTAATTTTTCACAAAAGTAGCCCAATACCTAGAAATCTGAACAATGCTGTTTTCATGCTCAGGAAATGATGACAAACTAAATTCAACATGATTTTTTTTCCACTTGGCTATTTATATTTTGGGATAAGTGTTTCAAAATTCTAGGATTATAAGAAAAGAGTAAAAGAGGACTAATAAACAATGTCAAAATTGTCCATCATCAATTTTTCTGGTGACAAATCAGATGTCTTCAACTGTTTCTTATTACTTTCCAGTTAATAAAATTATTACCAATTATAATCTAACTTCATGAGAAAAGAAATAATATCAAAGCAATTTTACAGAAAATACTGATAATAATTGCAAAAGATACCTGCAAATTTCTTGAAGTTCTAGAAATAAGTTGATTATAATTAAAAATATGAGAAAAAAGGAACATAGAGGATAATAATTCCCTCTTGTGGGGATTGTGGTAATAATTTCTTATTCTTTACCTTCAAAGGTATAATTAAAGTATGTCCTCTAAGGACATATATGTGCCATCTACAGCTAAAAAGCTATAAAAATGATCATTTTGTATATTAGATCTCTGAGAATGAAATAGATACTAAATTGAAGCATTAAAAGAGGTTGGGAATTATAGTTCTATTTTGTGTGCAGCAATGAAATACATATTTGAATTGCTACCTTTACAAAAATCTCTCCTCCAGAGGATAAAGAATCTATATTTTATACTAATTTGTCAGAGGTATCTATTGTTAAAAAAAGTTAGTAATTCAAAGTTTCAATTCTCCTAATTCTTTCTCCATTGTGTAGCCTGAGCTATATTTAAAAAGTAAAAACTTGCCGAAACTGGTTTGGCTCAGTGGATAGAGCGTCGGCCTGCGGACTGAAATTTTTCAACCTGCAAAAAAACAAGAAAATTTTAATAGCATGGGTACAGATGGATATAGTTCATTTTGATAAAGAATTGTTTAAAATATCTAACTCTCTATCCCTCTCCCTTCCTCTCTGAAAAAAATCAATAAAATATATTTAAAAAAAAAAAGTAAAAACCTCTTTTTACACCCTGTAAATGCTTTCCCTTGTAGCTAGGATAAAATCCAAAATTTCAACCATGCCTTTAAGATCTTACAAGATCTGGCCCCAAGTCTCCCCGTAAGCTTCTGCTACTCTTTTCCTGACTTAGTCCCATCAGCACCACTGGCATTCTCTCAGCCTGCTATGAAGGTAAGCCAAGCTTATCTCTTTCTCTAGCATATTCTTTCTCCCATAAGTCACTTGACTAAATCCCACATATCCTTTAGCTCTTAGTTTAAATGCCATTTTCTTAAAGAGGCCTTTTCTTTTTAAAATAATATTTTTTTTTATTGATTTAAGAGAGGAAGGGAGAGGGAGAGAGAGATAGAAACATCAATGATGACAGAGAATCATTGATCGGCTGCCTCCTGTATTGAGCCCACTGGGAACTGAGTCCACAACCCAGGCATGTGCCCTGACCTGGAATTGAACCATGGCCTCATGGTTAATCGGTTGACGCTCAACCACTGAGCCACACCAGCTGGACAAGAGGCTTTTTCTTGACTACTCATTTAAATTATTTTTCCCAATCTAGTCACAAAGCACCTCATATTTTCCTTCCTTAAACATATCACAGTTTATAATTATGTATTTTTTTTTGTGATAAAAACAACCCAAACTATTAGATATCCTCACAAAAATGTAGGCTCCATGAGGGCAAGGGGACATGTCTTTCTTACTATTAAAAGAATTTACAGCTCCCAACATTATTTTGACTCCTGAAAGTATGTCCTTAGGTTCCTTCAGCGTTCATACATTGTGTGAATCTTTAAAAATGTCATTTTGAGATAGATGAAGTTTGGCATCAGCCTCGGTATTCAATAAAAATTATTTGTTTAGCTTTGGCTCCAGCCTTTGGAAGGCCAAATAGCCAAATGTCTAGTTCAAAACACTATCTGACATTCTTTACATTGTGCATAATCAATAAATAGTGATTATCATGACAGCTAGGCAGCAAAGTAATACAAACAAAGCATGCCAATGGATTTGTTATTTTCTTCATGTTCACTTTTGAATACAGATAAACATTTTAGATATAACTTATAATGAAAATTTCCTTACATCTTTAATATGCTGAAATTCTATTAGCGAATTGATAAATAAATATATTTTGATAATGGAAAGGGAAAATGTTATTGTAACTGCTTCCACATACAAAAATTAGTTCCCACAATTTTTGTATGTGGAAGCAGTTAAACACTTTCATATAATTTAGTAAATATGCAAAGCTATTGAGAGCCAATACAAATACCAAAAGAGTGTGTATTAGCTAAATGACTTTAGGAAGAATATAATAACCTTTCTGAGATTATTAATGTTTATAAAACATAAATAATAATGTAAAGAATAAAATATATTAATCTATATCATAATTCTCTTTTTATAGACTTGTTATACTAGCATTTATAACATTAACCCAAATTACTCATAAAAGCTGTTTCCAATTTTTAGTTATTTAATTTCATGTAAGACAGAAACTATCAAGTAAGGTCTTATGGGGAGAATTTTTTGCATCATGTGTCAATGAATTAAAAGTAGAATATTACATGAGGGGAAAACTTTCCAGAATAATATACACCTCCATGATAAATTATCATCAATCCAGTCATAAATGTGGAGGATGAAGAATGTTAGTGAAGGATGTTACCCTCATTTTTCCTTGCTCTTTCAGTTGTAGAAAGTGAGCCTTTATTTAGTACCACAGAAGCTGTCTTACAAATCTATTTTATAATATACTAGAGGCCCGGTGCACAAAAATTTGTGCACTCGGGGGGGGGGTCCCTCAGCCGGCCTGTGCCCTCTCGCAGTCTGGGACCCCTCAGGGGATGTCCACTTGCTGGCTTAGGCCCTCTCCCAAGGCGATCGGGCCTAAGCTGGAAGTCAGACATCACTCTGGCAGCCCAGGAGCCCTCAGGGGATATCCACTTGCCAGCGGGGAGTAGGCCTAAGCTGCAGTCGGACAACCTTAGTGCTGCTGAGGAGGTGAAAGAGGCTCCTGCCACTACCACTGTGCTGGCAGCTGTCAGCCTGGCTTGTGGCTGAGCAGAGCTCCCCCTGTGGGAGCACACTGACCACCAGGGGGCAGCTCCTGCATTGAGCATCTGCCCCCTGGTAGTCAGTGTGTGTCATAGTGACCAGTCATTCTCAGTGGTTCTGCTGTTATGGTCAATTTGCATATTACCCTTTCATTATATAGGATCGAGGCCTGGTGCACGGGTGGGGGCTGGCTGGTTTTCTCTGAAGGGTGTCCTGGATCAGGGTGTGGGTCCTGCTAGGGTGCCTAGCCAGCCTGGGTAAGGGGCTGAGGGCTGTTTGCAGGCTGGTCAAGCCCCTCAGTGGGGACCCTCACCTCATGGGGGTTTGGCCAGCCTGGGTGAGGGGCTGAGGGCTGTTTTCATCCTGGCTACACCCCCTTCAGGGTGGGGGCCCCCACTGGGGTGCCTGGCCAGCCTGGGTGAGGGGTTGAGGGCTGTTTGCAGGCTGGCCACACCCCCTTCAGGGTGGAGGTCCCTGCTGGGGTGCCTGGCCAGCCTGGGTGAGGGGCTGATGGCTGTTTGCAGGCTGGCCACAGCCCCTTCAGGGTGGGGGTTCCTACTGATGTTCCTGGCCAGCCTGGGTGAGGGGCTGATGGCCGTTTTCAGGCTGGCCACAGCCATGGGCTGGAAGCAGGTATCTGGGATTTATTTATCTTCTATAATTGAAACTTTGTAGCCTGGAGCGGAGCCCACAGCCGGCCAGGGCAGGCGGGAAGCTTGGCTTCCTCCATCGCCAGGGACAACCCAAACCTCTTGTTCACTCCAGCTCCGTGGCCACTGCCATCTTGGTTGGGTTTATTTGCATACTTGCTCCTGATTGGCTGGTTGGCGTGGCTTCTGGGTGTAGCAGAGGTACAGTCAATTTGCATGTTTTCCTTTTATTAGATTAGATTTAAAAAAATCTTATATTTTAAATATTGAACTGGAATAATTGTGACTTTTGGATAACATTTCATATTTAATCTGTTTTCTAAACAGTTTAATTTCCTGATGACAATGTTCAACTTTGTCCTCAGCTTTGGCTAAATATTAATTTTAATCTCAGGTTAAGGTTTGTTGAGTAATTCATTAATTTAAAAATATTAATTTGGCTCATACTATGTTTTAGTCACTGTATTAGCAGATAAATTAAGCTTACATTTCTGGCTGATAAGTATTTAAACTCCTGATGTTATAAAATTCCCAGTATTTTATTCATATCTTTTGCACTAGCATTCAACAATGTGTCTGTTCCATGGTAGGAACTCAAGTATGCTATATTTATTGAATAAATAGCTCCATTACTAGTTCTTCCAACTAATGGATCCTTTAAAAATTTTTAATAAATATATTTTCTATTTCATCACACAGATTATTAATGTATAAAAGTTGAGCAAAACTAATATTTAGGAGAGACTTCCATAGCTCATAAAACTTCCCTCCAGGTGACAATTATGGAGCTTGGTTTTATTGGGGAACTGTAATGGAATTCACTGGAACTCCATCTTCCTATGATATCCCCATGACCTATCTCTCATCTTACGAGAATATAATTAAAATTTTTTGAAAAATGTTTTGTTGAAAATCAGGTACAACATTAAATGCATTTCCCTCATTTTCCTGTCTAGTAATGCAGTCAATACAGGAAACAAGGTTGGTTTGACATGACTTACTCTTGTTGCACCAAACTATGAGGCTTCCTTGTTATCTTAATTTTAAAAATAAAACCCCAAATCTTTTGATAAAATGTTTTATTCTCTTATATGGGAACATTACTGAGCTGCTAAGTGAATGTTTTTTGAAATTTACATTATTATTATTTTCTTAAACTAACAAACAAATGAGAAATTCCACACTTAGTAAACTTTCAGAATCTGAACATACTTCAATCCTTCATAAAAGCTAATCTTGACAGTTTTGTTGCAAAGCCTCTCAATTTCTCCTATTATTTTTAGTCTGATTGAAACTTATTGAAAACAAAGAGTTCAAGCATTCTATTGCGTAATCACTTATCTTCTTAGTAGTTATCTTTAGTTAATTTAAAAAATATATATTTTTTTATTTTTATTGATTTCAGAGAGGAAGGGAGAGAGAGAGAGAGAGAAATAGAAACATCAATGATGAGAGAAAATCATTGATCAGCTGCCTCCTGCACACCTACTACTGGGGATCAAGCCCGCAACCCAGGCATGTGCTCTGACTGAGAATTGAACCGTGATCTCCTGGTTCATAGGTTGATGCTCAACCAATGAGCCACTCTAGCTGGGCTTTAGTCAATTTTTTTTATCCTTTCCTGTTTATGGACAATTGTGGTGAAAATAAAGATGAACTGCAGTTTTACTTTTTCTTTTTACCCATCAACCGATATAACACCTTTGTCAAGTCCTTTCTTTTTTGTCCTGTTCTGAACATGACTAAATGACCATTTGGGTATCCTTACCATAATGTAAAACCCTTATGACTAGTTAGGATTAGCTTCCTGGCAATATATTTACCAGCATTTTGGTGCTGTTGACTATATACATATTGCCAATTTAATTTACTGGAGACATAAAAATATACATGAAAACATATATGTCTGCATGCATACATATCTATACATATAATTTTATTAATAAATTTTGTAGGTTTTTATTTCAATTATTTTTCATGTCTTCATAGTATTATGTTTTCTGCATATGGGAGAATTTCAGTATATAAATTTTATATAATTTTAAAATACAATATAATATATGGTTTGAATAAAATCAAATAATTAAACTTTGAAATATCTCTTTAAAAATAATTTAGCTCCTGCATTTTCTAAATGGACATTTGCATATTTGCATGACACTTGCATTCCTATACTTCACACACATTTTACATAGATATGTTTCCAAAATTATTAATAAGCAACAATAATTTGCTTATAGTAGGTAACTAATATGGGATTGCGATATGTTGCAGAAATACCTGTTGTCACTCAAATTTAAGACTCTTAGTTTCTGCATCTGTCCAATCTCTTCAGGAAGAAATTCCAGTTTATTGGAGCGTAGAGACATAACTGTTACATTCTTACAGCTTCCAATCTATAGGTAACAAGAATAAAAAGTAAAGAATCACAATGTTTATATTAATTTTATAATTTGTAAAACAATTTGATTAATTTACACATTTCCTTATCACTTTTAAGATCCTCTTTTTTTTTTTTTTTTTTAAATATATTTTATTGATTTTTTACAGAGAGGAAGGGAGAGAGATAGAGAGTTAGAAACATCGATGAGAGAGAGACATCGATCAGCTGCCTCCTGCACATCTCCTACTGGGGATGTGCCCGCAACCCAGGTACATGCCCCCGACCGGAATCGAACCTGGGACCCCTCAGTCCGCAGGCCGACGCTCTATCCACTGAGCCAAACCGGTTCCGGCTTAAGATCCTCTTAATGTGTGTATTAATTTTTATAATCTCACTCTTTGAAATATGTGTATCATTATTTATATATTGCTTTAGATATGAAGGCAATGTACATCTCATATTCTTTTACATATTAGGAAGGAATAATTTTCTTTATAATTTTATTATTAGAACACTTAATTGTTTTTATGTCACATTGATTTTGCCCATCCAAGCGAATAGTAACATATCTATGTTTGTAATAGATCATACATATTCAAAATGTGAAGAATTGTTGACATTCTTTGGTAAAGTTAGTTTTACTTCAATTACAATGGTTTTTGTCATTTTTACTTATAATTTTGGGCTTTAAAATGATATATGTAATACCTTAATCAATAAAGAAAAAACCGGCAAATAAATAAAATGATATATAGATTATTGCTCCATTGTCATGGAAGTGTTTTGTAAAAATGTTGAAAACATACATCATGCTTTTTCCTTGACATTAATAAATAAAACTTCTGTTTAGAGATAAAAACTAACAGAACCTCTTGGTGTATCCTGAAACTAAAATAATATTGTTATGCAACATGATACTTTTAAAAATTATTTACATGAAAAATCTTTCACTTCAGGAATGGAAATATAATGATCTCAAAATATTTATTTCTCTTCTTAAAAGCAAAATATATAAATTATTCAAAATTAATTAGCATTAATTAATTTACAATATTTTATTACTTTTCTTGGCAAGCAATGTTTAAATGCATTTTCTATAAGAACTTATCATTTGTCATTTAAAAGAGAATGATTAACAAATACATTAACATATATATAGACAATTCCTATGACTATTCAAAACTCAACTCATGAATCTAAACTGCCTTTATATTTCTTAAGATTTAATCCTAAAACAGAATTATTAAAGGTTAATTAATAGAAACAAGTTCATTCCTCACTTCTCTGGGTAATTCTGGAAGAAAATTCTCATCGACTGCTAATGTTCGAAGACTATGAAGGTAGCCAACAGTAGGAGGTAGTGACTCCAGTTCATTACAGCTACAGTCAAATTCTTCTAATAAAGATAAACTGAAAAGATAAATACATTAGTTAGACATTTTAAAACATTAGATGGCAAAAAACTTTTGAAAAAGCCCCATGTTCAGATTCAGCAAAAACGTTATTTATCTAGTGACTGAATAATTTATATCATTTATTTTATCAGTTTAGCCAAGTGATTAAATACTATTTAATAAGTGGTTCCATTTGGTAAAATAAATATAGTTTATTTTCCCCCTTTCTAAATTCACTTGTCATTTAACGGAACCATTGGAAATGAGAGATGGTTTTGTTTGTTTGTTTTTAATACAACATAGGTGTCATTTATAGTCAGATGTTCATAAAGTATGTCCTTGGAATAAATATATATAACTGGCATGGGTAGGTAGAAGGGCATAGAGGGTGGGCCCAAGAAAGGGAGAATAAAGGGGCCAAACGGTAACAACAAAATATTGATTAAATGATAGGTATTTTGCTAAGCATTTTAGAGATATAAATAACTCATCTTTTGCTTGTAACAATTCTCTACCTATTATTTTAAATTCTATTGTACAGATAAGGAAATGATGGCTTACAGAGGTGACGTAACTTGCCTAAGGCCACACACAGTAGGAAAGCTGAAGGCTAAATGCAGGCAGCATGGCCCCTGCATGACCTTGCCCCTTAGCCTGTGCCTCTGTAACAGAGGCTGCAAACAGAGCTTATTTCAACCTGCAGATGTGTTTGGTTTACACAGGTTTTTTTTTTTAAGTGGTAAACTGGTAACTATTTATTTATTTATTTATTTATTTATTTATTTATTTACTTATTTATTTATTTTTATTGATCTTAGAGAGGGAAGGAGAGGGAGAGAGAGAGAGAAATATCAATGATGAGAGAGAATCTTGATTGGCTGCCTCCTGTATGCCCCACACTGGGGATCGAACCTTCAACCTGGGCATGTGCTCTGACCAGGAATTGAACTGTGATCTCCTGGTTCATAGGTCGACGCTCAACCACTGAGCCACATTGGCTGGGTGACTTTTGGCATCTCTTAAAAAAAGAGGAAGACCTGGCAATACTGAGCATGTAGTCTTCCACAACAAGTCATGGACATAGAGTAATGGCTGCTGCCTCTGGTCACAGTTCTCCAGTTTGTCACAACCACTAGCACTCCATATTAGCCAGCTTGACCCCGTATCTACAGAAAGGACTCGTATGAATGCACTTTCAAGTTATCACCAGGGAACCAGACATTCTGATGGCTGGTTTGAGACAGCCGGGAAAGTAGGAGGGCCTGGCACAGAGGAGGCACTAGCTGTATTTAAGTTGTCAGTGATGTTGTTGTTAATATTATTATACTGTCATCACTACTCATATCATTGTTATTACTGTAATAGGAAGGAACCCCAAGGGGGAAGATCTTGCCCTCGCAAAGAGGAGATTGAATTAGAGTTGTCTGGACTAGATTGTAGAATCAGCTTCCTTTTTTTATACCTTGGAACTGGCTGGTCTGACTGCCATTTACTCTCCTCATTTAGTTTCACAGAAATAAGCATGTGGGTTTTTAGTCAGTCAGAATGGATCTGTACTCGAGCTCTGTCAATTGCTAGATGCATTATCTTGGGTATCAAAAAATAAAACAAAAACCACAGCTCAAAAATCAAAGCTGACAGGCAAAGGGACATAGCAGGAAGAAATTCACTGAGTAGTGCTCTGAGGGGGGAAATTAAGTGCCAAAAGGGGGAGCTAGCAGTGGGCTATGCTAATTAAGGATTAAAAATGTGCTTTATGTAGAGAGTGAATTGCCTTTACAAGTCTTTGTTCAAGGTAAATCAAGTCCCATTATCCATGGGTCAAGAAAGAAATGAGTTCAGCCAGGTCAAGTCTGACCCTGACCAAAGTCACTCACCATCCATGGTCCTTAAGCACTTCAACAGGTAGAACCAGATGAGGGAACAGCATTCCGCTTTGAGTATTATCTCTTTGGCAAGTGCTGCTTAAGTGAAATTTTTTCTTTTGCACAGACCAGTTCTATAACTTTTCTCTAATCCTTAGTTTCTTTATATTTGCAATGAGGATATGAATATGTCTTGCCTCATGTTAGTTGCTCTGAGTATTTCATGAACTATTGTAAGTAAAGAATCTAGCACAGTACCTGCCATAAAATACATACTCAGGATATACGTTTTCTTTGTATTAGTGAACCCTCATAAATTTGTTTCTAAATCCTCTGAAACCCTCACATGCAGGGGTGGTCATGTTGCTGGGTGCCAGGTGTGCATGGGGTGTGTGTGTGTGTGTGTGTGTGTGTGTGTGTGTGTGTGTTGGTGGGCACAGGGATCAATGTACTGGGAAACCCATAACAGTTTATTTGTTTCTAAAAAAAGTCTAGCACAGTGTCTTACACATAATGCACTTAATATATTTGGTAGAATTTGTTAAAAGACATTTCTATCAATGGCTTGTTGTCATGCACTCAGCAAGTGGTGATAAAAGTACCAGGACTTTTTTAAAATAAAATTTTCTGATGTATGTTCCAGGTAGATATCAAAGAATTAAACAATTAAAATATAATTAAAGTATCTTATTTTTTCTTTCTTTCATAAAAATATGTCTTGAAGTTAAGTCTTGAGTCACACAGTAAGGCAGTCCTTACTTTCTATAGTTCTGATAGGCACACATTTCAGTTATTATGGCTTCATGAAATAATATTAGCGCCTTAACAACATGACTCAAATTTAAGTTACCTCATATACTGTGAGTAACTGCATAAAATATAAACTTCACTGCTAACTCTTCATTCTAGAGTCACAGTATAAATAACAGATGTGTGTCTGAACAGTGGCTAGTCACGTTTCTTCTTTCAAAGTCTGTCAGTGATCAGTCACTGCACAGTGTTACTCAGTTCACACACAGACTGTAAATCACATTGTTGTGTTGCTTACTTGTCAGTCAGCAATACAGGGACACTACAGGCACAATAATTGAACATTTAAAGCACTACTACCATTGGATAGTATTCTTGGTCGTCATAATTCTTTGGGGTATTTAAATGAAAATGTGAAAGTTTGCTTTTATCACCAAGAACAACATTAATCCAAGCAATGGACAAAGGAATTATTTCAACTTTGAAAGCCTCTTATCTTATGCAGGCTTTTGAATAGGCTATCGATGCCACAGTTGAAGACCAAGCATTATGTTTAGCTGTGTTTTGGAAGAAATATGACATAAAGCATACAACTGAAGATATTCAAGCATCATGGCAGGAAGGAACAGCAAGTCACATGGGTGCAATATAGCAGAGACTTTCAGCGCGTTGTGCAAATAACTTGGCAGAATTCAAATCAAACATAAATGGAGTTGTAGAAGAAGTGGCTGACTGCTGAAATTTGCCTGCCACTATTCGAGAGACTAGATATGCTGCCAGTAGAACTTAGTGGAAGCAAACCTGTTGACATAAATGAGGAAGGTGGTTGTGATGAAAATGATGACGTCCCAGAGGAAGTGACGCTGGGCATCAACTTCACCTTAAAGGAACTCTCAGAGATGTTTCTAAACATTGCAAGCACGAAGGATAAAAGTTTGGAAGCTAACCCAAGCTTAAAAAGGAGTATGACAATTCACTGCCACATAGAAAAAAACGTTCACTCCAAATTATAATTTACATGATGAACAGAAGGCAAGCACTGTTCAAATTAATCTTGATAGTGTTGTTTTCTTTAAAAATATATATTTTATTGATTTTAGAGAGGAAAGGAGAGGAAGAGAGATAGAAACATCAATGATGAGAGAGAATCATTGATGGGCTGCCTCCTGCATGGCCCATACTGGGGACGGAGCCCATAACCCGGGCATGTGCCCTGATCAGGAATGAACTTCCTGGTTCATAGGTTGATGCTCAACCCCTGAGCCACACTAGCCAGGCTTGATAGTTGTTGTTTTTTGTTTTTTACAAAATAAATAAAACATCGTAATTCTTGATGCTCCTAATGCTTACAATGACAGTATACTAAATAAATATTGACTTTACTAGTTTTTCATTTCCCTATACATTTATAACCAACCGCACAAGTGTTTAATGTTTTGAAAGAACTTTTGAAAACAATCATAGTTTAATCACAGTTTTCCTCATGGACTGTTTTGCACAGTTTCAGGTTGCAGCATGCTTGTTTTTATGGTCTCCCACTACTGTGCAAAGCAAAAACTTCCTGCATTAAAAGACAACATTTTTCCTATACCGTAAATATACTGAATTCATAATTTATAGCCTGAAAGTATTTTACATCTCTGAGATACAGAGGAAAGCTATTAGGTGCAAAACATACATTCTTCAATGATTTCTGAAATTCAAAAGATTCTAATTAATAATTTAACATTCCAACTGACTACTGATGGCTATCTTGTTAGAAATCACCTAAGGTATTTTAATTCCAGATCTATATAAATACAGTTGTATCACATTTGGCATAGACCAACTAAGTGAAAAAATACTCAGACAGAGGAAGACAATACCATATAATCTCATTTATATGTGGAATCTAAAAACAAATAGGCAAACAAACCCAAGAAAATAGATACAGAGAATGGATTGGTGGCTGCCAGAGGTGGAGGTGGGAGGTGGGCAAAAATGGGTGAAGGCAGTCAAAAGGTACACATTTCCACTTATAAAATCATCAAGTCTTATGGATATAATGTACAGCATAATAACTACATATTGCATATCTGAAAGTTCTAATCACAAGAAAAAATTGTAAGTATGTATGGTGACACATTAATTAGACTTGTGATCATTTTGAAATATAAACAAATATTGAATCATTATGTTGTACTCCTGAAACTAATGTTTTATGTCAATTATATTTCAATAAATAAAACACACATTAATTATACTTTGTGCAAACAAACAAACAAATCCTCGCTGTGGCCAGTGTGGTTCAGTTGGTTGCACATTGTCCATGCACCAAAAGTTCACAGGCTTGATTCCCAGTCAGGGCACAGGCCCGGGTTGTAGGCTCGATCCCCAGTAGGGGGCCTGCAGGAAGCAGCTGATGGATGTTTCTCTCTCTCTCTCTCTCTCTCTCTCTCTCTCTCTCTCTCTCTCTCCCCAATAAAGTATTTTAAAAATGCCAAAAGTTTCTTTATTTTGCAGTTTTATCTGTAGTCTATTGTACCATTCAAAGTGAAAAAAAGCTGCCAAGGAGGTATAAAGTATAATAAAGCAATGTTTCCTAAACACTGTTCATTCATATGTTCAGCTGTACATATGAATCACCAGGTGAACTTGCCAAAATGCAGGTTCATATTCAGGGGTTTGGGTTATCCAGTGACAAGCTTCTAGGTGATGTGGATGCTGCTGGTCTTGGGGCCACACATTAAGTTGCAAGGCTTTAAATAAAGCCCTTGAAATCATTTTAAGAGAAACATTTAAACACACACACAACATGTCAATGATACTTAAGATCCATATACATATTACAAGAGTTGTATTTAGTAGGGCTTTGCTTTTCTTCAGGTATCAGTACAAAGTGTCAGAACTGGAGGTAGTAATGCTTGAAATTAAATAATAGTATCAACTTAATTTTCTAAAAATATTCTCTATATTTTTCTCTAGTTTCCATGAATTAGTCTTGGTTGGGAAGATCTTACTGTCTCATTAACCCTCAATTACCTAGCTAATAGGGAAGAGGTACTGTGAATATATTACATAGATAATCTATAATTTCACTTTAACATCATTTATGACCATTAGAAGCCATTATATCTTATATTAATGTAGATGCTAATAAACACAAAATTAATGGCTTTGGGCTTCACTTTCTTAGTTCACTTTTAACTCTTACGCTGAAGTGATATAATTCAGTGGAAAATATTCAGACAGGCTTGGGTTCCAATTTTAGTGTGACCACTTAATAACTGAATGAACTTTACTATGAATGCATTTTTCTTCTGTAAAATTGGTTGGTAATGCCGACTATGTAGTTTCATGAGGATTAAATGTATGCTAAGCCTGTGGTATAGATATAGCGCTCCATTGAAATGTCATGAGGTAGAAAGGTACCCTAAAAAACACATTTTGAACAGTCTGTTTCTGAAACATGTAAAAGTTATCCTGTGATATTTTCCTTTTTAAAAATCCTCGCCTGAGGATATGTTTCTTCAAATAGATTGTTTTAGAGCGAGAGGAAGGGAGAGAGAGAGTGAAAAATATCGATGTGAGAAACATCATTCAGTTGCCTCTCGTACATGTCCCATCAACAAATACAGAAACTTAGGCTAAGAGAAGTTACTAGATTTCAAAGCTAAGCTTTTGAATATCGTATTAATGGGCCTTTAACTACATAAGAAGGTATGCAAACCACCAAACCTGGTGTCTGGTGCAATGTGAACACACACAAAAAGTTATTTATTATTATTTTCATTGCACATTCAATTCTTAGGGCATCTGGCACTCCTAGGCTCAACAAGAAAAATAATTTTATAAGTCACTAGAGGCCTGGTGCATGAAATTCATGCACTTGGGGGGTGGTCCCTCAGCCCAGCCTGTGCCCCCTTGCAGTCTGGGAGCCCTCAGGGGATGTCCGACTGATAGCTTAGACCTGGTCCCCCCAGGGAGTGGGCCTAAGCTGACAGTCAGACATCCTTAGGGCTGCCATGGAGGCAGGAGAACTGTGAGCCTGGCTTCTGGCTGAGTGGCACTCCCCCTGTGGGAGCGCACTGACTACCAGGGGGCAGCTCCTGCGTTGATCATCTGCCCCCTGGTGGTCAGTGTGCATCATAGCAACTTGTTGTTCCGCCTGTTTGGTCGATTTGCATATTAGCCTTTTATTATATAGGATTGGCAAAACAGTCATGGAATCTATTTCAACTCTGAAAAATACTGAAAAATGAATTCTTTTAGTAGTTTTTAATATTTGGACTACTAAAGTGGTTAAAGACAAATCTAACATATGGAAGCATTCTATGTGCAGAATGAGAATAGTTTTGGTCACTATAGCTGAGCACAAAGTCTTAGATGGAGTGGTGCATAATAAAATATAGACTATTCCACTATTTAGAAAACACTTTCTGTATGTGATCTGGGGTGCCATTTAATAGGATCATAATAAAACTTCAACTCTAGCCCTTGAACTAAACCTCTGATCTATCATTTCTGAATTTTCTAAGGGAAACAATAATAGTACTTAATTATTATTTTTATTTCATACAGATTTCTTATTAAAGTGTACTATAAAATTTTAGAAATTTAGTCTATTTTTGCCATATGTGTAGGTGCAAAACATTTGTATGCAGATGCTATTGTTAAGTGAGAACATAAGTTAGACAATAGTTGTCATAATTTTACTATCCAATCCATGGTGTGATATAGAACAGAAATCTTCAAAATTTTTCGTCTTAAGATCCTTTTACATTCTAAAAAAATCACTGGTAACCCTTAAGAACTTTTGTTTATATGCTTTATGTTTATTGGTATCTACCATATTTTAATTTAAAACAGTAATTTTAAAAATATTTATTTTTGTTCTTAAGTAATAAGAAAAAAACAATGACATGTTAATATAGGTAACATATTTTTATACAAAGTAACTATATTTTCCAAAACAAAAACATTGAGTGAGAAGAGTGACATTCTTTTTATTTTTGCAAATCTCTCAATGTTTGGCTTAATAATAGCCAACTGGATTCTCTTACATACTTATGTATTCAATATGTTGGGGTACATTGTTTTGAGTGAATTATATAAAATAAATCCAGCCTCACATAAATATGTAGTTGCAAAGGGAGAAAAATGTAAAAGCCTTTTAAAATAATTGTTATTATTATTATTATTTTTTGCTATTACACCAAAACTCAACAGTGGCAGTTTCTTAGGGGATAATTGCAATGTGCAATCTGAAACTATACTAATGAACTTTTCTTTCTCTTTATACCAATACATTAAAATCAACTGGTCTGTTTTCCATTTTGAATGGGTCTCTTATTCATGTCAGATTTTATAACTCATGCATTAGTTGTTTGAAAAACGTTGCTTCACTGAATTAAACAAATTTTCCAAATGTTGGCACATTTCATAATATCAGAAAAGCCTTTAAGTATTGGGAAGCTTTCAAGCTCACAACAGCAGATAAAATTTTCCAAAATTCTAATTTTTGCTTAATAGCTCTAATTTTATTGTTGGCAACAAACACTGTCAGTTGTTTTCTTGAACTGTCAAGCTCACTTTGTTCATTTTTGGCAAAATGTGTGCCAAATACCCAAGTCTAAATAACCCAGTTTTTCAGTTCTTCTTCTTTTTTAATAGACATTATTTTTTAGAGCTGTTTTAGGTTCACAGAACAATTGAGCAGAAGAGATATAGAGTTTTCCCATATACTCCCTACTGCTTTATAAAAAAAGTTCTGCTTTTGTGATTGGACTAATCTAACACTTCCCTTTTATTTTCCCTGAAACAATAATCAGAGGATGATAAAGGCACTGAAAATAACTTTAAAAAGTGAGCTTTTATGATAAGATTATTAACCTTTATCCCTGTAAACCAGTATCAACCTTTGAATTAATTAGGCCCATTTATCTTTGATAATTCATTTTCATACTTTTAAGGAAAAAAAGTATCAATTTTTTCCAATTATTTTATTTTTAAATTTTTTATTGTTGAGAATATTACAGATGTTCCCCTTATTCTCCCCATTGCTCCCCTCTACCCAGTTCCCACCGTACCCCAAGCCTTCACCACCCTATTGTCTGTGTCCATAGGTAATGCATATATGCATATAAGTTCTTTGGTTAATCTCTTCCTGCTTCTCACATCCTCTGCCCCCTTCCCTCTGTTCCATGTTTCCACGCCTCTGGTTCTATTTTATTCATCAATTTATTTTATTCATTAGATTCCTTGCTCATTTATTTTGATTTTTAGATTCAATTATTGATAGGTATGTATTTATTGCCATTTTATTAT
>NW_005871313.1:1253447-1343608 GCF_000147115.1 Myotis lucifugus | reverse complement strand
TATATATTTCAGAGAGGAATGGAGAGGGAGGGAGAGATAGAAACATCAATGATTAGAGAGAGTCATTGATCAGCTGACTCCTGCACAGCCCCTACTGGGGATAGAGCCCAGAACCCAGGCATGTGCCTTGACCAGAATTGAACCATGACCTCCTAGTTCATAGTTTGGTGCTCAACCACTGAACCATGCCAGCTGGGCTTTTTATTTTTTTTTCTCCTCTTCCTCCTTCTCCTCCTTCCCAACTGCTTTTCTCTTGCTGCCTTTAAGATTCTCTCTTTGTCTTTTGCCCTTGGCATTTTAATTATGATCTGTCTTGGTGTGGGCCTCTTTGGGTTCCTCTTGTTTGGGACTCTCTGTGCCTCCTGGACTTGTAAGCCTATTTCTTTCACCAGGTAGGGGAAGTTTTCTATCATTATTTTTTTCAAATATGTTTTCAATATCTTGCTCCCTCTCTTCTCTGTCTGGCACCCTTATAATGCAAATGCTGGTATTGTCACAGAGGATCCTTACACTATCTTCATATTGTTTGATTCTTTTTTCTTTTTGCTCTTCTGATTGGGTGTATTTTGCTTTCTCATATTCCAAATCATTGATTTGGGTCTCAGAATCCTCTACTCTACTGTTGAATCCCTGGAAATTATCCTTTATTTCAGTTAGTGCATGCTTAATTTCTGACTGGTTCTTTTTCATGTCTTTAAAATTCTCACTAAGATCCTTGAAAATCTTACTAAGTCCCTTGAAAATCTCACTAAGGTCCTTGAGCAACCTTATAACCATTGTTTTGAACTCTGTATCTAGTAGTTTGCTTGCTTCCATTTCATTTAGTTCTTTTTCTGGAGATTTCTTCTGTTTTTTTCATTTGTGACATTTTCTTTGTCTCTGCATTTTGGCTGCTTCCCTGTGTTTGTTTCTATGTATTAGGTAGAGCTGCTATGTCTCTTGGAATTGGTAGAGTGGCCTTGTGTAGTAGGTATCCTGTAGGACCCAGTGACTCAACCTCTCCAATCACCTGAACTGGGCACAGTAGGTGTGCCCCTGTGTGGGCTGTGTGTGCAGTCGTTTTGTAGTTGAGCCTTGATTGTTGGTGTCACTGGGAGAAATTAACCTCCAGGCCAATTGGCTGTGATGACCTGCTGCAACTACAGTGGAAGAGTTGCTGTGCAGGAGTTATCCCTACTGAGCAGTCTGCAGATGGCTTCTACCTGTGTTTGGCATGGAAGTGAGGCCAAGCTGTCTTAGGCCTTTTTTTTAAGTTCTTTATTGTTGAAAGTATTACATATGTCCCCTTTTCTCTCCATTGTCCTCTTCCAGCCTACCCCCAGCTCCAGTCCCAGCCTTTAACACCCCCCTATTGTCTGTGTCCACTGGTTATGCTTATATGCATACAAGCTTTTTTGTTGATCTCTCTCCCCCCATCCATGCTCCCCTGCCTTTCCTCTGATGTTTGACAGTCTGTTTGATGATTCTATTTCTCTGGATCTTTTTTTTGTTCATTAGTTTATGTTGTTCATTATATTCCACAATAAGTGAGATTATCTGATACTTATATTTCTCTGACTGGCTTATTTTGATTGGTATAATGCTCTCAAGGTCCATCTATGCTGTTGTAAATGGTAAGAGTTCTATCTTTTTTTATAGCAGCCTAGTTGTAAATTGCACTGCTATGAACGGAGGGGTGCATATGTTCTTTCTGATTGGTGTTTCTGATTTCTTGGGATATATTCCTAGAAGTGGGATTACTGGGTCAAATAGGTCAAATTTTTAATTTTTTGAGGAAACTCCATACTGTTTTCCACAGTGGCTGCACCAGTCTTTATTCTTACCAGCAGTGCATGAGGGCTCCTTTTTCTCCTTATCCTCACCAGCACTTGTCATTTGTTGATGATAGCCATTCTGACTGGTGTGAGGTGGTACCTCATTGTTGTTTTGATTTGCATCTCTCAATGATTAGTGACTGAGCATGTTTTCATGTGCTTCTTGGCCTTCTATATGTCCACTTTTAAGAAGTTTTTATTTAGGTCCTTTGCCCATTTTTTGATTGGATTGTTTATTTCCCTTTTGTTAAGTTGTCTGAGTTCCCTGTAAATGTTGGAGATTAAACCCTTATCGGATATAACATTGGCAAATATGTTCTCCCATGCAGTGGGTTTCTTGTTATTTTGTTGATGGTTTCTTTTGCTGTGCAGAAGCTTTTTATTTTGATGCCCATTTGTTTATTTTCTCCTTAGTTTCTATTGTCCTAGGAGATGTGTCGGTAAACATATTGCTTCAAGCTATATCTGATATTTTGCTGCCTGTGGATTCTACTAAGATTTTTATGGTTTCCCATTTTACATTTAAGTCTTTTATCCATTTTGAGTTTACTTTTGTGTATGGTGTAAGTTCGTGGTCAAGTTTCATTTTTTTGCATATATCTGTCCAATTTTCACAACACCATTTATTGAAGAGACTGTCTTGACTCCATTGTATGCTCTTGCCTCCTTTGTCAAATATTAATTGATTATAAAGGTTTGGATCAATTTCTGGGTTCTCTGTTCTGTTCCTTTGGTCTATATGCTTGTTCTTGCGCCAGTACCAGGCTGTTTTGAGCACAGTGGCTTTGTGATATAACATTATGATATAACTTGATGTCCGGTATTGTGATCCCTCCAAATTTGTTCTTTTTTTTTTCAGGGTTGTTGCAACTATTCGTTTTTTTTTTTTAATTCCATATCAATTTTTGGAGAGTTTGTTCTAGGTCTGTGAAATATACCAGTATTTTAATAGGGATTGCATTGAATTTTAGATTACTTTGGCTAGTATGGACATTTTCATGATGTTGATTCTACCAATACATGAACACAATATATTCTTCCACATGTTTATATCTTCCTCTACCTCTTTTTTTCCAACAACCTGTAGTTTGCTTTATAATGCTTATTTCAAGTACAGGTCTTTTATCTTCTTAGTTAAGTTTATTCCTAGGTACCTTGATTTTGTTGTTGTTGTTGCAATAGCAAATGGGATTGCTTTTTTAGTTTCTCTTTCTGTGAGTTCATTATTGGTGTATAAAAATACCATTGATTTCTGGGTGTAAATTTTGTATCTTGCTACATTGCTGAATTCATTTATTAAATCAAGTAGTTTTTTGATGAAGTCTTTAGGGTTTTCTATGTACAATATCATGTCATCAGCAAATAATGACAATTTTACTTCTTCTTTACCAATTTGGATGCCTTTTATTTCTTCTTCTGGTTTGATTGCTATGGCTCGCACTTTCATTACTATGTTGAATAGGAGTGGTCAAAGTGGGCATCCTGCCTTGTTCCTGTTCTTAGGGGAAATGGTTCTAGTTTTTGCTCTTTAAGTATGATGCTGGTTGTAGGTTTTTCATATAAGGCTTTTATTCCCACTTTGATGAGAGGTTTGATGAAGAAAGGGTGCCTTTTATTGATAGGTATGGGGCAGGCTGCTGCCAGCTGCTGCTTGTTTGAGAGATTTTAGGAATCTCTGAAGCCTGAGCCAGGACAGGCCATTCATATGGAAAAGCCACTGAAAACAACTTGGGTGGGGCTGTAAATTGGATGGGGCAGGGTCTCATGGATCACCAGGGCAGATCAAACAGTGAGAGACAGGCTGATAGAAACTTAGATATGGCTGCCAGTTATTTCTGCTATGGGGTGGGGGGTGTCTCAGCATAGGAACAATGCCCCCTGTGAGCACCTCTGTCTGGGAGAAGGCTGCCCCCAAGTTCTTGCTCCAATGACAGACACTTCAGCTCCTTCCTGTATGTCCTTGGATCTCACTGAGCCATTGCCCCCGCATTGGAGTTTAGAGGGACAAGTCCGTGTAAGTTTGTGTGCTGGCCCTTTAAAAGGAACTGTCAGAGTCTCTAGCAACCTCTGTATCACTCAGCCACAATCCCTGATGGTTTTTATAGCCCGAAGTTATGGGGTGGGGTCTGGGGAGAGAAGCTCTGGAACTCTGAGCTAGGGGTCTGCTGTGGGGCTGGAACCCTTTGCTCCTGATGGGAGACATCCACAGCCAAGATATCCCTCCTGATTGAAAAACACACCACATGTGGGTATTGACCTTCCCGTTCCAAGCTTCCACCCCTCCTATCAGTCTTGATGTACTTTCTTTACTTCTCTAACTGTAGGACTTCTTTCAGCCAGATTTCAGGTAGTTCTGAATGATAGCTGTTCTATATTTTAGTTGTAATTTTGATATGGTTGTGGAAGGTAGCATGCATTCCAGTCACCTATGCCACCATGTTGGTTCTCTCCAAAAAGTATCAATTTTTAAAAACTAAAATGAAAACTAAATATTTAAATAACCTAGCATAAAATTTACTTGCATACTGAAAAAGAAACTTTTTTTGGTCTGTTTTTACATTATCAAACCTCTTTAACTTATCTTCACAGAGCTAGAGTTATTAGTTTATATAAATTTATATAAGAAATATGAACATAAGTGGCAAAATACCAATCATAACTTTAGTAGAGATAAATGAAGTTGAATTCATTATTGATCTAACAGGAAAGATTAGTGCCTAAGAAAATAATAAGATAGGAAAGCTTTTAAAAGGCATCAGACTGATAAAGATAATTATTTTTGTGTACCCCTAAAGAAAGTAAATTTGGCTCTACTTTATATTGGAGAAAATGGAAGTAATTGTAGAACAAAACATATGGTATGGTAAGGACACAAAAATATTAAAAAATGATTGAGACTTATTACTCCCCAAAGTCTGAACATTAGAATTTGAATTTAGCCAATGAAGTTTTCCATATCAGTGGTTACTTGCCAACTTGGGGTGAAGTAAAGTGGAAAAGGCACCAGAAAACCTTTGGGATTGAAGGATATTTTCACTATCATGATTGTGGCAATGGTTTCATGCCTTTTTGTCTATGTCAAAACTTATTGCATTGTAAACTTTAAATATATGCGCTTATTGCATGGCAGTTATACTTAATAAATATGTTTTTTAAAACCTCCCCCACCCCAAGTACACCCAAATCTGTTAAATTACAGAGTTATATAACTCTTCATTGAGATGTGGAGCAAGATCCCTATAAAATGGTCTTACATAATTTCAGAATGAAGACCACCTTATTGATTTCTCACTTTATATAAGTTGTAGACAAAAGCATTTCAGTGAAACACTGGTAAGAATATATATTTCTTAAATAATTGAGAACCAAATGCTAAAGTCAACAAAACATTAGATATAAATTGCTCTCAAATAAATAACATATGTTTTATCCTTAAAATGCAATGCTAACCTTTCATCTGGAAACTTTTAAACAGTGCAAGCTAAAACAGATGGTTATCTCCTTAACTTCTAAAATACATTATAATTATATAAATATCAAATATTACTAATAATGTAATGGTAACATATACATAATGCACATTAAATTGATTTTATTTTTTTAATACATATTCAAATGAATTTAGAGTTACTTCTTAGTCAAAACATCAAATTAATAATGTGTAAGATTAAGGGCAAGAGTATAATTGAAGGTTGGGTAATCACTTTCTTATGAAAGAGTCATGGTTAAGCATTTTTCATGATTTTATATAGTTGGGTGTCAATGTGATATTTAGGTATAAAACTAAATTAAGATATATGAAATCTATAACTAAATAAAATATGGTCTAAAATAAGTTTACATATGAATAAGATTATTGGTATCTGTAGTGGAAAATGTTTTGATTTTAAAAACTCAACCAATCCTTCTGTTTCTGGCTTCAGAGAGGCTGACTGTGTGAAACTTTGGCACTTACTTTCCGATTGTATTGGGTAACATTGTAAGTTGATTGTCATCCACTTTCAGAGTAGTTAGTTTTTTCAACAGTCCTAAAACAGAGAAGTTTTATTAATATACAAGAACAGATTTCTGATGGAAAATGCACTATAAAAGAGATAAAATAATTACTTGTGATGAAGGTTTGTTATGCTAATTGGCTGCACTCTGCTTATATAAACCTACAAGCTGATATCTGTATGCAGTCTAGTTTTGACCTCCCAGTTGCAAAAAATTACTTATGTCAACAGGAGTTCAAGTTCATCAATGCAGACAAGTAAACAAAACATAGGGCTCCATAGAAACTTGAGTTGACAGTAATACTGCCACATTTCCATTTTCTATTATGCAGCAAATGGACCAGATGAAATTTTTCAAGGCAGATGTGACTTAATATTTAATTAACTCCTAAGCACTAATAACTAACATTCCTGTTGTCATACAAATGGAAAACAAATCTGAATTAAGCCCAATAATTAACAAATGGGTACTGAATTAGTACAATGCAGTGGTTATAATTATAGACTTGGAAAATTACAACATATGACATCATACTCTTTTTGTTACCATAAAACCTTGACTTGGATCAGCAGTAAGCACAAAAATTTGAAGTTTTAATACACTATGCAGAACTTGCCAAGAATGAAATTTCAACTATTTATCTCTGCTGTCTGATTTATGCTCTCCACACCCATATTGCTTGCTCTACTCCCAGGGTTTTAATGAATATTAGCCACAGAGTAATTAAGAACTACTTCCTTTATCCAGCTATAGCATCTACATTAATAACAGACAAATACGTAAATTGACCATACCTCCATGACACTCCACAGCCAATGAGGAGAAAATATGCAAATTAGTGGGACAAAGATGGCGGTGGCCATGGAGCCAGCCAGAGCAGGTGGGAGGCTTGGGTTGCCCCTGTCAACAGAGGAAGCCAAGCTTCCCACCTGCTTGGACCGACAGCTGAAGGAGGGGCCTGTGGGCGGTGACCATGGAGCCGGCCTGGGCACATGGGAGGCTTGGGCTGCTGGGGCCGGCCGCTGAGGGAGGGGCCTGTAAATGGCCCAAAGCCCTTCACCCAGGCTGGCCACACCACCATGGGGTGAGGGTCCCCGCTGGGGGGTGTGGCCAGCCTGCAAACAGCCCTCAGCCCCTTACCCAGGATGGCCATGCCCCCATGGGGTGAGGGTCCTGGCTAGGGGGCATGGTCAGCCTGAAAACAGCTCTCAGCCCCTCACCCAGGCTGGCCACGCCCCCCCAGTGGGGACCCTCACTCCATGGGGGCATGGCTGGCCTGCAAACTGCCCCAGCCCCTCGCCCAGGCTGGTACCATCCCCAGTGGGGACCCCTACCCCAATGGGGGCATGGCTGGGCTGCAAACCACCATAGGCCCCTCGCCCAGGCCGTGCTGCTCCCCAATGGAACCCCCACCCTGATCTGGGACACCTTTTAGGGCAAACCAGCCAGCCCCCACCCATGCACCAGGCCTCTATCTATACTAATAAAAGGGTAATATGCTAATTAGACTGGGAGACCTCCCGGGAGACCTCCCGGATATTCTTCTGGACAAAGCCATGGTGGCAGGGCCAAGGTAGAGTGGTTAGGGGCCAAGAGGGGAAGGCAGTTGTGGGTGTTCAGGCCAGTAGGGGGTCCATTGGGGGTGATCAGGCCAGTGGGGGGGCAGTTGGGGATGAGCAGTCCTTCAGTGGGGGTCAGTTGGGGGCAAGCAGGCTGGTGAGGGGGGCAGTTGGGGGTGAGAAGGCCAGCAGGGGAGCAGTTGGGGGTGATCAGGCTGGTGGGGGGGCAAGCAGGTTGGCGGGGGGCAGTTGGGGGCAAGCAGGCGGGCAGGCAGAGTAGTTAGGGGCAAGCAGGCAGGCAGGCAGGTGAGCGGTTAGGAGCCAGCAGTCCCGGATTAAGAGAGGGATCCCAGATTGGAAAGGGTGCAGGCCGGGCTAAGGGACACCCCTCCCTGCCATGCACGAAGTTCATGCACCAGGCCACTAGTAACATATAATATCAATATGGCTTAAATAGCCAAAATCCAAGGGCAAAGCATTAATAGCTGGCTAATTTTTTTGTTTTACATTAGAAATATGCACATATATTCTAGACTACTTGTTTTGCAGAAAACTTGTTCTGATGGGTACAAGTTTGTGTTTGGGAAATGCTGTTAAGCAAAGTAAAACAGATTTTTTAATGAAGTTTTTCTAGGAGTTTTTAATATATTACTGTAGCAATGTGTCTGTCCAAAGTTATGGCATTTGTGTATGTACCTGAGGATTATCTCGTACAAGCAGTGTTTTGTGAACAGGCTTTGAGAAGATCATGCCCACCCATTGCAAGTATTGTAAGGATTCCTTAAAGGCCTAGAGTAAGTCACAAAAATTCTGAAATAAAGCTGTGGCTGCACTTTAAATTGCAGTATGATCGGTTACACAGTCTTCAGAGGCACTCACAATCTCTACTCTGAGGGAGAGAAATGTGATCCCTGTCAGACTGCTTGGAAAAAATGCCCGTAATATTTAGAGCTTAATACATCAGCTCGTGACCCCAGGACACAGTACTGAAAACAGCCCAGCATCTGAAAACGAGGACAATGCACACTGGGGTCATTTATCTCTGAAGCTGGGACACCCACTGCCATATTCATCTCTGTTCAAAGGGTGACTGAGTCACCTTAGCTTCTCTGGTGTGTATGTTAAAATATCAACCTTGAACGTGTAAAAGAACTCCTGAGCTTGCTCATCAATTGTGAAAAGAAAACAGGACTATGACTCATAGGTAAATTTTCTATGACTTGTTAACTCTGATCAAACTGGTGGAGCTAGAGGAGGGCTGATTTTCTCAACATCACTTGACGGGGTCACAAGAAGTTTTGGGCTGAGCCAACACCAGGAAGCCAGCGAGGTCTCAAAGCCTTCTTTAAGAGAATTGCAGTTCCCAGGTGTGATGTAGTAGTGAGAAAATTGTGAGTCAGGTTAAGGATTCAGGCCAAAAGATTGATGTAATAGATGTTTCTAAAGAATGGGGGAGTGGCTCTGACAATTGACAGACGTTTCTACAGCTTTGAAAGCTGAAGCAAGTTAGGCCTCCCTGCTTAGTTCCATGTTGGTGGATTGGAACCTCACTCATTTGTGATGTGGTTACTTTGTCACTCATATATTCCATCCAAGAGGCGCTTCTTGGACAGATACTGGAGCTTTTGTAGGCACCTGATTGCCCTTGGAATGGTATTAGGCCAGTGGCCTCACCATCATTGCTACTCATTATTTTCCTCTGGCAGATAATTCCTTCACTGCATTTCTATATCACATCTGCTTGGACTCTCCTTGTCTACCTTACAGGAACCAAAAGTATTTCATCTTATTCTTTGCCTTCTACTGGCACCCTTCCCCAAGTCCCAACCTCTTTATCCTATACTCCAAACTAGGAAGTACTAAAGAGAAAGAAAAAGGAGGCCTTTTACCATGATTTTAGCTATTAACATATAATTAGTAGTAAATATATTTAAATATTAATGTAATTTATTTAATACTATAGCTGATATTTACATGAAATTTATACACATGTAATAGAATTTTAAAAGCCTAAATACTGTGCACTAACTCAATCTAAGATTATAATAATAATTATACTATTATAACAGCTAATATTGAGTACTTACTATGTTCCAGGTATTATTGCAAGCAATGTTACATAGATTAATTCATTTATTCTTCAAGGTCACACAGCTAGCACAAAAGCCAGAATTGGAACTGCTAATTTCCTAGCCTACTTTCTTAAAGGAAGATAGTTTAAACAAATGATTACAACATATTTTATTTCTTTATGTGATATTTTTATTTCCAGGATTTCTAATTGGTTATTTTTTTTAAAACAACTACCTGTTCTTAGTCATAGCTTCTGTTTTTATAAGTTATTATTTTGAGACAAACATTTTTCTTCCTTTTATCTATTTGAAGATCTAAACATACTTAAACTCTTTTTTTTTATATTGCTTGATGACTTCAGTTTCCCTTGGGTAAACTTTCTTACTTGTTTGAATATTCGAATTGCCATAATAATATTAGCTTAAATTTCTTTTGATTTACATGCTCATTTGTGAGGGTGAATGTATTCTCATTATCTATGCTCACCCCTGCCTGTCTGGCAGTTTCATGATTATCTCCACCTGACCCTCATGTTTCTGGAGTTCAGAACTAGGTCTTACATTAGCAACACGGTGTTCTCATCCCATGTGGATATTGCAAATCTAGTCTAAACCAGCTTGTGACTAGCCACAGTTTCCAGCAGTGAATCTTTATATGTTCTTGCCTTCCACCCTAGCTTCACATATTAGCTGTAGGTTTTTGCAGCAGTCTCTCTTCACAGATAAGGGGTTCCTTCTTCAATCTCCTGTAAATTTGAGTTCCCTTGTTAGGTTTAAGGTCTTTTTTTTTTTTCACAGCAGGAAAGGAATGTAAGTCTGCTACTGCTGTTTGAGGTCTGGAGTCTCTCAGGCCTGGGGTTACTGGTATGTTTTTATTCTATCTCAGGTTAAGGTAGATGTTCATTCTTCTTAAGTATGTCTAAATTATTTTATTTTCTGAATATCTGAGGAGCACTTACCATATACCAGGTATAGTTCTTGGTATCAACGAGGCAGTAATGATATGAGTTTTTTTTCTATTCTCATTATGTCTTTGAAGAGGTATGGAGTGGTGTTTGAGTAGGAGTGTATCTTGACTGGAGAATGCTCTTTTTACCATTATACTACCTTACCTTCTATTGCACAAAAGAATATTTCCTAAACTTGCTTGATCATAAGTTTGATTTAGGATGTTTAATAAACATACAGATTAGAGGGCTATCACAAACTTACTGAATCAGAATTTTCAGAGTGAGAGTGTGGAAATGTGTAAGTGTTTAATAAAGCACTCAGATAAGTCTTATGACAGAGCAGATCAGAGCAGATTGGAGAAATCTATACTAATAAAAGGGTAATATGCTAATTAGACTGGACATCCATCCAGATGTCCTTCCGGAAAAAGCTATGGTGGCGGGGGCCAAGGCAGAGGCAGTTAGGGGTGATCAGGCTGGCAGGGGAGAGCAGTTAGGGGTGACCAGCCAGCAGGGGAGGGCATTTAGGGGTGACCAGGCCAGCAGGGGAGGGCAGGTAGGGCAACCAGGCTGGCAGGGGAGGGCAGTTAGGGATGACGAGGCTGGCAGGCAGAGGCAGTTAGGGGCGACCAGGCAGGCAGGGGAGCAGTTAGGGGCATCAGGCAAACAGGCAAAGTGGTTAGGGGCGATCAGGCAGGCAGGTGAGCGGTTAGAAGCCAATGGTCCCGGATTGAGAGAGGGATGTCCAACTGCCTAAACCAGCAGTTGGACATTTCCCGAGGGGTCCCGGATTGGAGAGGGTACAGGCTGGGCTGAGGGACGCCCCGCCCCCCCGCCGCCCCCATGCATGAATTTTGTGCACAGGGCCTCTAGTATTGTTATAAAGTATGTGATTATATAAATAAAAAAGTCATCAAATTGAGAAGGAAAAGAAAAGCTATCCTGTCTTGTTAAAATTACATTCTCAATTAGCCTGAACATGGAAGTAATAGGATACTAAAGAATAATTTGGGAACTACCTTGTCTTCTAGCTTCCCTTCAACCAGGCTGCCTCAGTTGTGACTTAATTTTCAGAAGGATTAATAAGTTCCAGAACATATGACATGTTTAATTCAGAGTGTTAAAAACCATATTCCAAAGTTAAGTTATTTGATGATTACCCTACTTGATGAGTTCTCTCATAAATAATAGCAAGATATCTATGCAAAAAATTTACTCATTATTTAAATTAGATTCTTTTATTATTCTATTAATATAAAAATTTAAAACAAAAGTAGATTGAGTGCTTAATATATACTAACAAATTATCTGCCCTCATGAATCTCAGCATGTAAAAGACAATATGTCTTTTTAAAATAATAGAAAATAAAATAAAGATATTTTATATTTATCGTATATTTATGTTATTTCTAGATCACAGCAATGTTACAATAGTATCAAAACTAGATTATAGCTACACTATGTAAATAGAAGCTACTGTAATAAAATTACTCTAAATCTAAGATATATATACTCCTTACAATAACATTTTCAGTTAGGAGACCTGAAAAAATTTAAATATATCAATTTAGTAAGATCATTTTCATAAGAGAGCCTTCTTGAATTTGATAACGAGTTACCATCTCATTTTAAGATAACAGTAAAATACTATTTTATCATCTTGAATAATGAACTTGCTAATTTATTAATATCAAGCTAACAGTATATTCCCCACATCTACAGACAAACTATACTGCCAAGAAAGAAAATTACATATTTGACAAACATTTATGGCAAAATATATTCTCACCTATAGAGTCCGGCAACTGTTGCAACATATTGGATGACAGTAAGAGGTCCTCAAGGGCTTCACATCCGGAAATGTCCATGTCCACTGTTTCTATTCTGTTTTTTGACATATCCAGGTACACCAACATCTTTAACTTCCCTATAGACTTGATGACATTGCATAAACTCAGGGTTAGCTGAGAAACTTTCAAAAGACATTTTAAAGTTGTAAAAACCACAAATTAAATTAATTTTAAAAGAAGCTACAACAATAACAAGTGTTGGCAAGAATGTGCAGAAACTGTAACGTTTATACATCGCTAGTAGAAACATAAAATGGTGCAGCCACTTTGGAAAAAACAGTTTGGCAGTTCTTTGAAATGTTAAATTAGAGTTTCTATATGATTCAGTAATCCCTAGGTATGTATTCAAGAATGAAACATATGTCTACACAAAAACACGAATGTTCGAAGCAGTATCATTCACAATAGCCAAAAAGTGGACACAATCCAACTGTCCATTAACTGGCAAATAGATAAATACAATGTGGTATATCTGCATGTTGAAATATTATTTATAAAAAAATTACTGATACATGCTACAAAATGTATGAACCTTGAAAACATATGCAATGAAAGATGCTAGTCACAAAAGTCCACCCATTGTATGATTCCATTATATGGCTATCCAGAATAGACTGACTTATAGGGAGTAGATTAGGGTTGCTAGAGGCTGGGGGAAGAAGGGAGTGGGAGTGACTGCTAATGGTGTCAGGGTTTCTTTTAGAGGAAATGGAAATGTTCTAAATTTAGATTTTGGTGATGACTCCACATCTATATGAGTGTTCTAAAAACCAATGAATTGCATTCTTTAAATGGGCGAATTTTATGGTACGTGAATTATATCTCAATACAGCAGTTAAAAACACACACAGCAATAATCTCAAAGTTGCCACTGAATTAAATAACATGAAGTTGCTACCAGAGCATCATATGTTGACATGTTGATTCTTAAAATTTCAAATGCATAAGAAAGGTTTTACACGGTGTTTTGGACTTTATACTAAGCGGATTCAATATTTTGTTCACTTAACAATACTTTTTGAGGATCTACTGTGAGTTAGGGCTTGTGTTATATACCAGAGAACAACCATGACAAGTCAGCTAAGGATGGGGAGAGACTGGTCATCATACAGACAAAGTCTTTATCATGAAGGAGCTCAGAGTAATGAAGGAAACCATCAAATAAACAAATGATTATCATACCCTGCGATATGGCACTGAAAAAAGCATGTAGGGAATGCCACAGAAGCATAGTCCTGTAAATTTCCTGGAAGACACTGCCCGTCAAGAAGAGAAGAACCCGTACATGGAAGAGAGAACAGCACATACATTCCCAGAGGAGTGTGAGAAAGCACGGCATGTTTGCGGAAGGTGAGAAATTCAAAGTGACAGCATATCGTGATGAAGTTAGGATGATAAGAAGCCAGCTGTTCAAAGGTCTTACATGTTACGCGGGGAGATATGCACTCTATCTAACAGGCACGGAAAGCCGGTCAGGGCTTTTCAGATGAAAAATGACATGACTGGACTTGCGCTTTGAAATAATAACTTCAGGGAATTGTAAGGAGAAGATTCGTGACTGGAGTCAGAGTGACTCATTAGGAAGATCTGGAAGCAGTTTAGCGGAGGAGGTGAGAGGGACCTGAATTCATGCAGAAGTGAGGATGAAGAGGCAATGGGCTCAAGAAAGATGTCGAAGTGGAATGATTGAGTAACTGATCGCTGAGCACGGGGGAGGAATCAATTCATACCTTGGGCAGAAAGCGAACAGTAATGGCTTGGTTGAGACAATGGACAATAGGACTTCAAGCAAGATGAAAGTCTTAATTTACCTTGTCTTTAAGGGCATGTCTTGCAAATAAATGTCTCACACATACCAGTGTTCAGTGGTTCATCTGCTTAGTCTCTACCTGTGTACACTTTACTATAGTGTGTCTACTTATTTGAGAAAGTATAAATAACCAAATACAGAAAAAAATTTATTACAAACACAAGCTCACAGCTGGCACTGTGCTAAGTACTTTATATTTATTATTTGATTTAATACTTTATATTCTTGCCACTCAAAATGTGCTTCACAGACCAGCAGCACTGGCGCCACCTGGGGGCTTGTCTGTAATTTGGACGCTTAGACCCACTCTAGACCTACTGAGCCAGAATCTGCCCTTTCACTCACATTAAAGCTTAGAGGTTCAGGAACGTTACCCATTGGGTTCCCTGGGAAGCAGAGACAAAGAGGAGTTTATGAGAGAGTGTTCTTAGAATCAATAACAGTGGGAAGAAAGAGGTAAGGAAGGACGTAGGACTGGACAGATGAAGAAGTTGGGCTGTGATCAAGTCTTGAGGAAGTTTTCAGCTGACCCTTTAAGGAGCACTGAAGTGGGAATTGCCTTAAAGTTGTCCTGAGTGGGGTGAAGGGGCCAGGCTTTTGCACCCCTGCATGGATTGGTCATTGGATGGAGGTCTCCCAGAATAGGGGTGTGACCCTGGGTGAGGAGGTTCTCTTCAGCTGAAGGCAGTTCCTGAAGAGGGTGGGGAGCTGCAAGCAGTATTCCCAGAAGCTGGGGAAAGAGAGTAAGCTCTTCATTCCAGGCGGGTGATGCAGCATCGACTGCAAGTAACCTTCCAAGGTTACCCCATTAATAAGGGGTAGAGCTAAACTTAAACTCACCTTTATTGGGTTACTCACTACAAAGCCTATTGATTATATTGGCAGTTCTGCCCTCTAACTCCCAAAGTAACACAGCACTATGGCTCTAGCCCTGCTCCCTCCACTCCCAACAGTGGGAACAAAGTCAGGGAGTAGGTTAATACGTGCCAGACTAGGAACTGAGTACTTTGGGTGAGTCAGGCCAGAGAGCTGAGCTTCTCCCCATGCCTAGCAATATGTCATTTGGAAAAATACTGTCACTTTACTTACAGCTTTCCACCCCAAGGAACTATTATGTTGCCTTATCTCATTCTTCTCTTCTGGTGAGCAAGGGAAAAATGATGTATGTGTTTGTGTGTGTGTATCTTTTGTTCCTTTATTATGAGAAACTTCCTTTTTGAAGCTTCTTTCATTGCTATCTCTAGGACAACTCAATATTTTGGTTTAAAGTTTCTAAACATCTTTTTAAAAAAGCAAAACAAAATAATTCTTTGGCGTTTCTTTTTAATTTTTCTAAACTCTCACTCTCGAGCACCTTATAAAGGCAATAGTATCTTAGAGTGAAAGAGGTCTTGAGTCCCAGTATCTCAGAGTCCTTGAGGATATGGAATGTCCCTCCAACAGCCCTCTGGACAGTGAGGCCATGGTGAACAGTGGAGAGCAAATGGGAAGAGCAGAAGCCATCACAAGCAAAACAAGATATTGAAATTTGTTTAAAAATAAATGTGGACTCAATACATTGTCTAGTCATATTTTGGTTGATTGATCTCAGAGTGATGGTCACAAGACAGTTATATAGAAGAACAATTTTTCATCATTATCTATTTTCTTCTCTGATGTATGAAAACTACAGTGGAAAAATGATAGCCCGGGCTTCTACAATTATTTAAAAAGTACATTACCTTAACGTATTATGATAGATGAACTAATAATAAAATAAACTTGCTTTTATTCCTGTGTCTTATGACACTAAATTTTTAGGATTAATCATTCTGTGAGACAGACACATAGGCTGAAAACCACATTCAAGATTAGTCTTTCAAAGTCATGTGCTTCTAGGTAATTGTGTAACAGCTGTTTGCCAGCACTGACATGAGAAAGCCACACCTGTTTGACAGGGGAGTTGTGGGGTATTTCCACAAGGAGTATAGCAAAATGTGAAATTCAAGTGTACTCGCTAATGTATGAGATCTGCTTAAAGTTGTTAGTATACAAAAAAAAATCTATTGAAACAGACAAATTAAGCAGCATTATTTGTTTTACAGATTTCATATTACCTTGCCATTTAAATAATAAGCTTACTAAGGGATTTGAGTTCTGAATTGGTTTGCAAGATCAGATTTTGGGAATGTAAAGATTGTGAAAAGCAAGATAAACCTAATTCTCATTTGTACCTTCTACTAATTCTCTAGCGATAAAACTTGGAACATCATAGTGAACAACAGCCTGGGGAGTTGGTGCGAATTACAGTTCCACCATTTACCGGCTGTGTGACCTTGGGCCAGTCACTTAGTTACTTACTCTTTCCATTTCAGTATCCTCATCTATAACAAGGGGATGGTAAAAACCCAATTTCATAGTTATTATGAGGATTCAATGAGTCAGTATTTGTAAAACACCTAGATAGATGCCTAGCCCATGATAAATGCTGTGTGTTTTTGAATAAATAAATAAACACATTGAAGAAACATGTAGAAACATCTTGATTCCTCGATCTTGCACAGGAAATTGATGAGGATCTTACCTGTGTTGCCCCAGGATGTCTACATACCTTCAATATGGCACAAATCAGGCTGTACTGTGTGTAGTGGAATCCAGATCTTTCTCTCTGTTATGTGTGAGTGAGTGCCTCAAACAAATATATTCAAAATCATTGAATATATTATCTTTGTAACCTTGACATTAGGATGGTTTCTGGTTCAGACGGGTGTATTTGTAAATGGTTTTTGAATAACTCAATAACTAGAAGATATGCATGCTTTTTTGGTTTGTGTCTGCGATGATGGCAGAAGTGTATTTTTTCGATAAGAAAAGAAAGCATTTTCCCCCTAATCTTTTGCCAGATTTTCTCATTTATGTGGTCTCAGGCTTGTTCAAAAGAGAATAAGCTTCTTGTTCCTGTTGCTTTTGTAATCATTTAAAGAAATTTTCAATGTCAATTCAAAAGAGGAATAAAATTGGCTTCGGGAACGTGCAGCTAAATCTCAGTGGTGGAAGAAGGATTATGAATCTTCTGCCCTGGCTAATTAGCCTAATGGAGGAAGTTTGGAATTGGCTATCACCACTGGGAGCCTTGTGGCTGCTGTGTGTGTGTACACATGCTTATTTTAAAAATATATTTTTGTTGATTTTAGAGAGGAAGCGGGGGGGGGGAGATAGAAACATCAATGATGAGAGAGAATCATTGATTGGCTGCCTTCTGCACACCTGGGGATTGAGCCTGCAGCCCAGGCATGTGCCCTGACCAGGAATCAGAAGAGAACTGTGACCTCCTGGTTCATAGGTGGATGCTCAACCACTGAGCCATGCTGGCCAGCCTACATATGCTTATTTGAATGTATGCATTGTGATAGGCAGAGGCAATGTTTTATGGAAAGTCATTCTTTCACTGGATGGAAAAAGAAGGAATAGTCACACTAAATGAGTTGATTGGCAAATCTGCTCAGGAGACACTGGACAGCCCATTAATTGAGGGAAAAATTTGACTATAATTTTACTTTCTGTTGTTACACCGTATAATCCTTGCCATTTAAAAAAAATTCAAATGGGTTTTACTAAATATCACCTGAACTAAGAAAGATTTTTTTATTTTGTGGAAGAGATCTAACAATATGATCAGAAACCATGATCTAATTACCAAGAAGAATAAGGATGATTGCACAAAACAAAGAGTTGGTATTGTATGTGGCATTTCTGTTTTTACAATATAACAATATAAAATTTAAAAATAACACATGCAGAAAGAGATGACAAATATACTCCTAAGAGAACAAGAGAAGTCTTTCATACATTTTACATACCTGTAACAGCCACAAAGGGTACATGAAATACTCAAAAACAAGTTACTGAGAAACACTTGGTAACTGAACACTCCTAACAAATGTGTTACTACTTTGAAATGCAAACACTGAGATTTAAGAGTATCTTCAATTGCAGTTAGTATATAACACAGATGCTGGACAACATGGTATAACAAAAACTTACATACCCCAGGTAGCACTTGCAATGCATTATTATCCATCCACAACTCCCTTAAATTTTGTATTTGATCCAGAACTTCAGGCTGGGAGAGAAGTGGGGAGAAAGGAAAGAGGAGAAGAAACCAAATTAGTCTTTTCTTATTACAGTATAAGATATAATTTCTTGGTCTGGAACTTATATTTGGGAATCTAATTTTAATCCTCTAAGAAATTCCAAATTTAACAAACCTTTAGCAAAACTGGTGGTCCCCGAGTTAGCCAACCTAGAATTAATCTGAAAACAATCAGAATGACCTCTAAAAAACATGCTGCTGGGTATCAGTATGAAATTGCCTCTTCTACCCAGGAGAGTTGTGTGTTTCACATACTAGCTCTTTTTTTTTAAAAAAAATATTTTTTATTGATTTCAGGGAGAGGGAGAGAGAAAATGATGAGGATTGGGCCTACAACTCAGACATGTGCCCTGACTGGGAATCGAACCGTGATCTCCTGGTTCATAGGCTGATGCTCAACCACTTAGCCACACTGGCTGGGCTCACATTCTAGTTCTTAATACACAGACAATTGCATTTTTTATTTAAGCAAACTGCTTACCTGAATTCTAAAAAAAATAAAAATGTATTCTCCTTTAACACCCTATAATTATCATTTGGAGCATTTATTACACTCTATTAAATAAGTGCATTATTTCTTTATTAGAGTACTAGAGGCCTGGTGCATGAATTTGTGCACAGGTGGGGTCTGGTGGCCCACCCTGATGGGGGCCCATTGGGCCAGGCTGGCGGGGGGAGGGGTCATGAGCGGTTGGCTCCTGATTGGGTGGGGGGGCGGCAGGGTGTGGTGCCGGCCAAGGGGAGGGGCTGTGGGAAGTTGGCTGGCTAGTCCTGCCCTCAATTGGGGTGTTGGGGGCTAATTGGGAGCAGGGTCGGCCAGGGGGCGGGGATCGGGGCACAGATCAGGCTGGTTGGCTGCCTCAGTGCGCATCATAGCCATTGGTTGTTCCAGTTGTTCTGGTTGTTCTGCCAGTCCAGTTGCTGGGATTTTATATATATAGATAAGCTTTTGAAGGGCAGAACAATGTTTGTTTTTTAATCATTACAACCTCATATCCCCATTGTTTGCCACAGTACCTGACACACAGTAGGTTTTTATCATATGTGTTAGTGCCTTATATACCCCCCTCCAGGAATTACATTACCATGAGATGATGACAATATGAATAAGACCCACTCATTTTTTTAAATTAATCTTTATTGTTGAGATTATTACAGATGTTCCTCTTTTCCCCCCCCATAACTCCCCTCCACCGGGTTCCCACCCCACCCCAGGCCCTCGTCACCCTATTGTCTGTGTCCATAGGTATTGCCTACATGCATATAAGATCTTTGACTAATCATTTTCCGCACCCACTTCTCTTTGAGAATCATCAGTCTATTCCATTTCCATGCCCCTGATTCTATTCCATCCACCAGTTTATTCTGTTCATTAGATTTTTTAAAAATTACATCTTTATTGTTCAGATTATTACAGTTGTTCCTCTTTTTTCCCCCCATAGCTCCCCTCCACCTGGTTCCCACCCCACCCTCTGCCCTTATCTCAACCCCCCCACTGTCCTCATCCATAGGTGTATGATTTTTTTCCAGTCTCTTCCCACACCCCCATACCCCTTTCCCCCCAAGAATTGTCAGTCCACTCCCTTTCTATGCCCCTGATTCTATTATATTCACCAGTTTATTCTGTTCATAAGATTATTTATTCACTTGATTTTTAGATTCACTTATTGATAGATATGTATTTGTTATTAATATTTTTTATCTTTAACTTTTTCTTCTTCTTCCTCTTCTTAAAGGATACCTTTCAGCATTTCATATAATACTGGTTTGGTGGTGATGAACTCCTTTAGCTTTTTCTTATCTGTGAAGCTGTTTATCTGACCTTCAATTCTGAATGATAGCTTTGCTGGATAAAGTAATCTTGGTTGTAGGTTCTTGCTATTCATCACTTTGAATATTTCTTGCCACTCCCTTCTGGCCTGCATAGTTTCTATTGAGAAATCAGCTGACAGTTGTATGGACACTTCCTTGTAGGTAACTAGCTGTTTTTCTCTTGCTGCTTTTAAGATTCTCTCTTTGTATTTTGCTCTTGGCATTTTAATTATGATGTGTCTTGGTGTGGTCCTCTTTGGATTCCTTTTGTTTGGGGTTCTCTGTGCATCCTGGACTTGTAAGTCTATTTCTTTCACCAGGTAAAGGAAGTTTTCTGTCATTATTTCTTCAAATAGATTTTCAATATCTTGCTCTCTCTCTTCTTCTGGCACCCCCATAATTCAGATTCTGGTATGCTTGAAGTTGTCCAAGAGCCTCCTTACACTACCTTCATATCTTTGGATTCTTTTTTCTTTTTGTTTTTCCGGTTGGGTGTTTTTTGCTTCTTCGTATTTCAAATCTTTCACTTGATTCTTGGGATCTTTTGGTCTGCTGTTGGATCTCTGTATAATATTTTTTATTTCAGTCAGTGTATGCTTAATTTCTAGTTGGTCCTTTTTCATATCCTTGAGGGTCTCACTAGATTTATCAAGGGTCTCAATAAATTTATCGGCGGTTTCTAGAAAATTCTTGAAAAACCTTAGAAGTGTGGTTTTGAACTCCATATCCAGTAGTGTGCTTTCCTCCATTTCTGTCATTTGTGACCTGTTTCTTTGTCTCTGCCTTTTGGCTGCTTCCCTGTGTTGATAGAGTGGCTTTCTGTGCTCGGTGTCCTATAGGGCCCAGTGGCTCAGCCTCCCCAATTACCTGAGGTAGACACTCTTGGTGCACCCCTTTGTGGGCTTTGTGCACAGTCTTGTTGTTGTTAAGCCTTAATTGTTGTAGGTATCACTGGGAGGAATTGACCTCTAGGCCAATTGTCTGTGAGAATCAGCTGTGTCTACGGTAGGAGAACTTCTGTGCTGAAGACACCCTTATAGGGCAAGACTTGCTTCAGTGGGGCTTTGGTGCTCACTGAGTCTGCCCCCTGAGTGTGTCCCTTATGGATCTGAGGAGTTGTAATCTGGATGGTCCCACTCTGACCACTGGGTACACTGGCTCTTGGATCTCTAAGGAGATGCTAATTTAGCCTCTGCCTGAGGCTACCCAGCAGGAGCTATGGAGAGATCTGAAGATTCCTCTTCTTTGTTTGGGGTTTGGAGGTGCCCAGATGAGGCCCAGCTGTGAAGCAATGCAAGCTGCTGTGAGTCCTTGGGCCTTCTTTTGGATGTTCTGGGTCTATCTGACCCAGCTGCAGTTTGTTAGGTAATTTTAGATTGCAAAGGGCCAGGCCATTCATATGCAAAAGCCTCTGCACACAGCTTGGGTGGGGCAGGGTCTCAGGGAATCAACAGGGTGGAGCAAACAGCTATGGTTGATCCTCAGCCCTGCCCTAAGAGACCCCGGGTCTCAGTGTCCCGTGGTAATCTCTGCAAGCACCTCTGAGAGAAAGCTGCCCTTGAGTTCCGCCCGATGCCAGACAGTCCAGTTTCTCCCCATATGAGTCTGGGTCCCCAGAGACTCACCCAGAACTGAAGTTCAGAGCAGTCAGGAGCTTGAGATTCCCTCCCAATTGAAAAAGACAACCGTGTCCACAGTTGCCAGCCCTTTCCGCGTGGGCCTCCTTACCTCTGCACTTTACTTCCGCACCTCCTCTGAGTCTCAGTGTACTTTTCTCTTTCCTTATAGTTGTATAATTTCCACTCAGCCAGCCTTCCTGTGGTTCTGGATGATGTCCGTTTTGTCTTTTAGTTGTATTTTTGAAGTGGTTGTGTGAGGCAGCAATTTCAGGTGTTTACCTATGCCGCCATCTTGGTTTCTCTCAGTCTAGGTTTTTCTGTTCATTAGATTTTTTATTCATTTGATTTTTAGATTCAATTATTGATAGATATGTATTTGTTGTCACTTTGTTGTTCATATTTTTTATCTTTACCTCCTCCTCCTCCTCCTCCTCTTCTTCCTCCTCCTCCTCCTCCTCCTCCTCCTCCTCCTCCGCCTTCTTCTTCTTCTTCTTCTTCTTCTTCTTCTTCTTCTTCTTCTTCTTCTTCTTCTTCTCCTTCTTCTTCTTCTTCAAAAATACCCTTCAGCATTTCATATAATACTGGTTTGGTGGTGATGAACTCCTTTAGCTTTTTCTTATCTGTGAAGCTCTTTATCTGACCTTCAATTCTAAATAATAGCTTTGCTGGGTAGAGTAATCTTGGTTGTAGGTTCTTGCTATTCATCACTTTGAATATTTCTTGCCACTCCCTTCTGGCCTGCATAGTTTCTGTTAAGAAATCAGCTGACAGTTGTATGGACACTTCCTTGTAGGTAACTAACTGTTTTTCTCTTGCTGCTTTTAAGGTTCTCTCTTTGTCTTTTGCCCTTTGCATTTTTATTATGATGTGCTTTGGTGTGGACCAGTCAGAAATTAAGCATACACTGACTGAAATAAAGAACAATATACAGGTATTCAACAGTAGACTAGAGGATCCCGAGAATCAAATCAATGATTTGAAATACAAGGAAGCAAAAAATACCCAACCAGAAGAGCAAAAAGAAAAAATAATCCAAAAATATGAAAATATTGAAAGGGGCCTCTGAGACAACTTCAAGTGTACCAACATCCGAATTATGGGGGTGCCAGAAGAAGAGAGAGAGCAAGATATTGAAAACCTATTTAAAGAAATAATGGCAGAAAACTTCCCCTACCTGGTGAAAGAAATAGACTTACAAGTCCAGGAAGCACAGAGTCCCAAACAAGAGGAATCCAAAGAGGACCACACCAAGACCCACTCATTTCTTATCTCTTCATTTATCAACAAATAATTATTTGTTGTGGAGATGCCTACTATAGGAAAGGTACAAATCAGAATCCACAGTTATTCAGACTTCATTCCTGCCTTGACATAGCTAATAATTTAATTGGGGAGATGAATGTATATAAATAATGAGAACACAAGATAGCACATGGGAGGAAAGAATAATGTAGAGAAGTTCAGAAAAAGGAGAGAGAGAATATAACCAAGGTGTAACACATGGCACATAAGAAAACACTTTAGTTACCAAAAAAAGCTGTCTCTAAATTCTCTCTCCTGGGAAGCAGGCTGAATAGAGAGGACAGAGGTTGCTATTGCTGCCAGCATCATTTCTTGATTTGTGATGACATTTTCCTGATTTCTCTTTAGAAATGATCTGTTCCCCAACTATAAGGCTGCATGCTTCCCTTGGAGTTAATTCCTTTTTACTGTTCCAGAGGAGTGGCTAAATCCTAAGCTAATTAGTGCATATTCACCTGACACCAGGGATTGGCTCAAAGATGGGAACATGATCCCTTCAGAGCAGATAATTCTTTGAATGGGCCTTCTTTGAAAAGACATTTGGTTTTCCCTGATGGATTCAAAACTGGAAGGGTACAGCCCTGGAACTTCCAGCATGAAGTAGGGGAGAGCCTGTTTGAATTAAAAGATGGATCCCGATGACATCATATTAGTCTGAAATTAAGCCATACCTGAAATCAGATTTTTTATCTCTTCCAACTGAAAGAATTATCCCTGAAATAAGACTCAACTACAGTTTAATAAAACTTGAGACTTAAGAAAGCCAGTGTATTTTACAGTGTACTAGTGGAAAAGAGTGGAATTATATTAATGTTATGATTAGAATATTGGCAATTGTGGATCAGTAGGAGTTATGCATATGTCTATGACACATTAAAAGAGCTTCTGAGACTTCCAGGACAACTGGGGAGATATTATGGGATGCCTTTAGCCAGCAATTGCAATAGAATGTGGGACTATTCCTGGGATAAATTTCCTTTATAACAAGGATCAAAACCTAAAGTCAGAGCATGGCACTCTACTGCGGAATCAGAGGCATGAGCACATGTGGGAGATTTCTCTGTGTAGGAAAATATTCCCACTGTCACTTAGATCTTAGAGGCTAAGTGATGGTCTGGTGTGTGTTATACTGGTTTTTGTCATCCTGGTTTTAGGGTCAAAGGTCAGCAAATCTCCTGGAACTGGGATGACTGAAGGTCAGAATCTGTATATTTTGAAGTTAGTTCCTAGGATTCTTATGCAAACATGCTATTTATCTACAAGCTACATAGTAGTCAGACTCAGCATTTAAGAAACAAAGTCAAAAGAATGGTGTGGTAGGTTTCAATTCCCCATGTTTACAGATGGAGTCTATGGAAGCCTCGTGTTTTGTTAGGGAGATAGGACTCTGTTGTATGGGTGAAGGAACACCACTAAAAGATGTTTATTAGGAAGTGATTTTGGCAGATAGGTATCATATGTATATATATCACTTTATTCTAGTGGAAAAAAGGAAAGGAAAAAAAAACACCCAAAACTTACTAGGGCTAATAATGAAAGAGATGATGAATAAAGAGAAAAAGTTGGGTTCAGGAAACATTTAGAAGATGAAAACTGTTGGACTTGGTGACGGGATATGGGAATGAAAGAGTAGGTCATGTATGTCTTCTAGCTTCCCAGCATGTGGTGGTGCCAACAAAATGAAGATGCAAAATATTGAGGTAGAAGCAGATATGTGGGAGAGACTGAATTCAATTTAAATCATCATTAGCTTTAGGTTTATGTGAGACATGGGTGGAGATGTCAAGGAATCAATTGGCTATAAAATTTGAAGCTTAGAGAATAAGTCTGAGTTAAGGATATGACATTATTTTGTGGAAATGGAAACCCTGTGGACAAACTCCCTAAGGGGAATGTGAAGGGTATCAGAAATGCAGTTCACTGAGAAATTAACTCTGGGGAACACTAACACTTGAGAGCTGAAAACAGGAAGAGCAACCTATAGAAAAAGGCAAAAAGTTATGGAGTCCGGGAGAGTAAGGGGTTACTAGAATCCATCAAGTAGAGTTGGGTTAAGAATAAGAAAGTGAATACAAGTGTCACACACCAAGGAGAGGTGTCCAGTGAAATAAAAGACTGAAGATGTCCACTCAGTTTCGGAAATAGTAGGACACTGGTAACCTCAGTGATAACTGTTTCATGCTATAACTATATTATATAGAGTTGAAGATAAGAGGCAAATAAATGGGCACAACGCAGACAGAATATTCTTCGTAAAGTTTGGATGAAAAGAGAAAAGCTGAGGGGCTGGAAAGAAATTGAGGAAGTCAAGGGAAAAGAAAGTTGATAGAAAAACACTAGCAAAGAGGGAAAGATTAAAGACATAAGATAGTATAAAATTAATGGAGTAAATTCCGAAAAACAAGAAAAAAAGATGAGACTGATAGCACAAGAGAAGGTGCTGGCCTTGAAAAGAAGTGAGACACCTGAAGTTCAAGGGAAGATGGTAAGGATGGTGTGGATGTAGATGGGCATTTTGTATGGGAGGGGACTGAAGTTGAGAGAGAGCATGTCCGAAGGCCTCAAATTTTCTTTTAAAATAAAACAATATAACTATATTTTTTAATTGATTTCAGAGAGGAAGGGAGAGAGAGAGAGAGAGAGAGAGAGAGTGTGAGAGAGAGAGAGAGAGAGAGAGAGAGAGAGAGAGAAACATCAATGATGAGAGAGAATCATTGATCAGTTGCCTCCTGCATGCCCCCCACTAGAGGTTGAGCCTGCAACCTGACCCGGCTAAAAATCCAACCTTGTCCTCCTGGTTCATAGGTTGATGCTCAACCACTGAGCCATGCTGACCAGGCTCAAATTTTCTTGATGAAGTAGGGATTAAGATGATCTGTTGAGCAGAAAGGGGCAAGAATTTTGATACATATAACACTTGGGGCCTATGGTATATACTGAGTCATTTAAGGGGAATTAAAGAGGAAGCCAAAGTCAATCAAAATAGCTCCATCAATGATAATTATTTTAATTCTTTGGGGAGCCAACTGGGAGACTGACAGTCTAGGGGGAAAAGACAGAAAAAACAAGATAATTCAGTTTTTCATGAGGTCAAAGAAGACTAGTAGGAATGAGAGATTGAAAGAATGAGACAAATTAAAAAAAAATTAGGAGAGAACAGAAGTTAGGAGTTTAAGATTTCTGAAGGGATTCCAGGCATTGACAAAATTCAGATTATAAGCCTATGTATCATGAAATCTTCATGTGTGGGCAGAAGAGGATGCAGTGGGAACATAAGGCTTGGCATCTAATGATTTGGGTAGCCTTTGACGTACTGTGTAACTTGCTTCATTGGCTGTGTCAGACAAAGTGGCAGATGAAGCTGAACATTTTTTCCTCTAAAATATCTCTAACACTGGGCTCTACTGGGCTCTACTGGAGACCCTATGCACCTCTGACTACTTGAAAAGGGATAACTAATGCCAACCTATGTTTCTACTTTATTTCAAAATTTCTCATTTGGATTTATTTTATACCTTAATAAGGTAATAATCATCCCACTTTATGAATGAAGGGTCTTATCATTATTTCCTGGGGAAAATGAGAATGATTTGATAAAGTTTGTAAAACTATAGCTAGGATTGTTTCTCAGGTCTTCTGGCTTCAAAGATGCCATCATATTACAGCTTACAATTGAAATCTATAATAATAAAAGGATAATATGCAAATCGATCGAACAACTGAACAGCAGAACGACTGTCAGGACGACCTTCTGGACAACCACGCTATGACACTCACTGGTGCCAGGCCAGCCAAGGTGGGTGCGATGCGATTGGTCGGGGGCCTGTCCATCGCCCCATGATCACCCTGCAGAAGGAGGCCCAGGCCACAGGCCAGCAGGGCGATCGATCAATTGGGGGGCTCCATGATTGCTCCAAAGAGAGAGGCCCAGGCCACCAACCGATGGACTGTGGCAGGTGGGCGGAGCCTCCCTCTGTGGGGGTGATGGATCATGGGGCTCCTGGAGTGTGAGAAGGCACAGGCTGGGCTGAAAGAACCCTTCCTGGAGTGCACACATTTCATGCACTGGGCCTCTAGTCCTGAAATAATAAAGAATGCTGGTGATCACAAATACCTTATAAATAAAGTAAATCATATGCTGGCTTTTAAAAAAAGATAATATACTTATTACTGGATATTAAAATAAAATGTACCACAGAAGAAATTTCAGCAACTTCCTAATAATAGCAGAGATGAAATATATTTAGCAGATCAACATATAACCTTTCTGAAACAAAAACCACAACTTAAAGATGATGAAATGGCATTTCATGATTAATAGACCGTATTAAAGTGGATCTTGGAATTAAACTAAATGCTTACACCCAACCTAACACATAAATTGCCTTTTTTCATGCTACTTAATTTCATCCCAAAGTCAATTGTTTCCATTAAAAATGAATGAATTAACTCAAGAATGGCTTGTTGTATTTAATGCTGGTGAGCTAAGCACTCACATAAACTACTTTGGGGAATATAAATTAGTGTTATTTTTAAGGAAAAAATTTTCAAATATGCTTCTCATGTCTTGAAAACATTCATATCTACTTTTAGGCAACTGTCCTACTAAAATGATCTGAAATATAGAAAAATCTTATTGTAGAAATATTTCATTGTAGAATAATTAATAAAAATAAAAATTTGGTTATGATCCAAATAAACAACAGCATAAGGAATAGATAACCAAATAATAATAAAGTCATATATTGGTATAGTATGCAACAATAAAAATAAATTATTTATATTTTTATGAAGATGGCTAGATCTTGCAAACACTATTGACTGAAAAAGCAGTTATTGACAATTCATTGCTATGTATTTACAAAACATATTTATGCAGTAGAAAATAGTGATATGTGGAATAGATGCACACCAAATTCAAAGTAGTAATTGCCCTGGGGTTGAAATCAGACTAGGAGGGAGGGATTGGAATAAGATTAGGAGGGGGGATTGGAATAAGATTAGGAGGGAGGACAGATGACTTCTCATTGAGCTACAGTGTTTTACATCTTTAATTAAAAAATCTAACTCAAATATGAAAATAATTAACATTTGTTCATTTTGGTTAGTAGGTGTTTGATATATTTAAAATTTTCATATTTTATAAAAAATATATTTATATTTATATTTACTTTAAAAAGTTAGAAAAAATCAGGAGAAACTATATCAAAATATTAATTTTAAAAAATCTCAGTGGTGAAATTATTATTGATTTTAATTTTCTTCTTTTTGCATTTTTTCTGTTTCCCAAATTTCCTATAGTATGTAGGCACTACATTTAATAACCAGAAAAAATGAGAGAACATCTCAGTGTCTTTTCTTCAAATTGATACCTAACTACTTAGAATTCTTTTTGAAGGAGTCTTACTTTGATTAGTTGAAATGAGTTATGAAAATAGTTACATCAGTATTAACATAAATAGAACATATATTTTGCATGACTACAACAAATTTCTGTAACTTGTGCCATGTATATGCAATCTTAGGCTGTCCTATTGATTTGACATATGTGCTACTTTTATTCCACTACTTTTGATAATAGTTAGATTATATTTATGTATATATCTATTAAATTTTTCTTCCAATGATGTGAAGAGAAATGTTAAGTATAAAAATCATAATATCTGACTTCTGTCTAATTTTGTCAACAATACGCTAGGGAACTTTCAGTTTTAAAAAGAGAACTTTAAAGTATCTTAAAATTGATGAGATTATCTGGCAGATATCATTAAAAAAACTTTCGATTCCCAGAGACTACACAAAACTGGAAGGCAACAGGTTGGAACCTGTCTCAAAATATATAAAAATAAACTTAAAGGTGTTTTCTCAAATCAGTAAATGTAAAATAGCCAATGTAAATTTTAAAAATTATATTCTCTCACTAAAGTGACATGATATTCACTGAGATATTCCAGTTATTATATTTTTTCTAAAATGTGAGATCACAATTCAAAGTATTATTTTTTATTTCCTTTTACTTTTACCATCTTTGTTTAATAACTTTTGGAGTATGCAATTTGCCAAGGAATTATGATGACATTTTAAGAAACTTTCATTTTTCTTGAAATATTTCATTTAATAATATACTTGGCTTATTACTAGTCCTTTAGCTCTCACAACTGGGAAATCTTTTATTCATTAATTTTATAGTACACAATTGAAACTCTTTCTGATGCACAAAATTGGATGACTAAAATTGTTCAGCTCTTGATGGCAAGCTTCTTGCTAATTCTCTCAATTGTCCTGTCTTACATGCCTTGGGACTGTTTAACTTCCTCAGTTAATTTTTTGGTGATGAAAAGGTTAGCTCCATAGGGTCTGAGTCTGTTTCCAGTTTACATTAGTTTCATGTTTCTCAATTTTATTTCAGATGCTGATGCCACTAAAAAGTTCATAAAATTCTAACTGTGTTTTAAATTTAATTATTCCAATTGGGTGATATTTAGGAAAAATATTTTTATAATTTAGAAATTATTGAATAAAAAATAGATATTCTTAGAGACAGTTAATAAAATGCACTGCTGGGGAAATGTGATTAATTTATAATTAATTAAAATACTTTCAGCCATAAGCTCTTATGAATATTTTAATATGAACATGAGTGTAATATATTCTGTCTAAATACTCAGATGAGTGTATTGATGGCACAAAGGAAAAAATCTACATGATGTTGAGAGGGAGAGACAATACATTAAATGACTAAAATAGTATCTAAAATGATATGAAAATGTTGCCCAGCTGGTGTTGCTTAGTTGTTGAACATTGACCCATGAACCAAAAAGTCACCAGTTTGATTCATGGTCAAGGCAGATGCCCAGGTTGTGGGCTTGATACCCAGTAGGGGGTGTGCATGAGGCAACCGATATAAGGTTCTCTCTCACCAATGTTTCTATCTCTCCCTACTCCCCTCCTCTCTCTCTAAACAATCAATAAAGACATCTGAAAATGTTCAAAGACTTGATATTTTAACAACATGAAGTTTAATAGGGACAAATGTAAAGTCCTGCCATATGTCCCCCAAATCAAGCATACAAGTATAAACAGTAGCAGAAGTAGGTGTGAACATAACTGGGATTTAACTCAAGAGTAAGCTCAGTATTCATTGATTCATCCTATATAATAAAAGGGTAATATGCAAATAGACCGAACGGCAGAACAACCGAACAACCAGTCAAAGCGTAATATGCTAATGATATACTAAGGCTGTTCAACTGCTCGTTATGACGTGCACTGACCACCAGGGGACAGATGCTCTGACTGGTAGGTTAGCTTGCTGCTGGGGTTTGGCCAATTAGGACTGAGCGAGATGGGCTGGACATGCCCTGGAGCCCTCCCATGGTCCCTCCATGGCCTGATCGTGCACCGGTGGGATCCCTCAGCCTGGCCTGTACCCTCTCGCATGACCCCCTAGGGGGATGTCAGAGAGCCTGTTTCAGCCCAATCCCGCAGGCCACTCCCCTTGGGAGGGCGCCCAATACAGGGCTCATGTCTGGTGAGTGCAGCTGTGGGAGCTCAAGCCTCTCCTGATCGGGGCTGATTGGGCGGGAGCCCGCGGCAGGCACAGTGGGGCTGGGATGAGCGGGAATGGCAGGTAGAAGCTGCAGACAGCGGCGTTGGACTGCGGGTTTTGGCCTGATCCCTGCAGGCCACCCAGAGGGACCCCACCAGTTCACGAATTTGTGCTCTGGGCCTCTAGTTTGTTTATAAGTGCATTCATTCAGTAAAGAAATACTACCTACTCATGCAAAGAAAGCATTAAAATGGTCTCTAGGAATTTAATTCAGACTATGACAAGAATGTTCCCAAATCTTTTTTTTGTCAATATCCTGATCTATATGCAACCATTAACCCACATATGGACTACAGTATTTTAGGTTTCCAAGTATAAAGGTGTCTTCAACAAATCAGAGATTATTCAAAGAATATTTGGAAACGATGCCATAGGAAAAATGGCTAAAATAATGCAAACTAAAATTAGGCTAGAGAATAGGAGATGTAGATGTCAAAGACATCATCTTTGTTTATCTGGGGGTTGTTGTAAGGAAGATATTTGTCCTATCTTCATCCCCAGTTCATAATCAATGAGGAAAGTTGTAGGAAGGTAGATGTAAGTAAGAATCACCTAAGGAGTACTTTTTCCAAGTTTGATTTGTCTAAAATAAAATATTCTAATTTCCTGCACGTGATAATAACTGTTCTGTTAAATAAATATATAACTCCCTAAGAAGATAGAAATAATAAAAATAAAATAACAATATTAACTAAATTCTATTGGACACTTATATAGTAAGGTACTTTCAAAGTGCATGTACATAAAATTATTCTTGAGTCTTTGCAACTATCCAATGAGGTACGTACTATTGGACAAGGAGTGAGCAGACTAGAGTGGTTAAAAGCACAATTTAAGACAGTTCCGATTTAACTTGTAAGATCTTGGTTTAAGTTTCCTCATTTCTAATAGGTGAATGACAGTAGTATTGGTCACATAGGGGGATAATGAGAATGAACTCTGTTAAAACATTTAAAGTGTTCAGAACATTGCCTGCCTCTACATGCTAATGCTCAATGCTCAGTGAATGTTAGCTATTAGCCCCGCCTTACAGACAAAGAGATTCAGGCATAAAGAAGCAAATTACTGTGCTCCAAACTATATGGCTGATATACGGGGATGGCAAGAGCCTGATCTTGAACTTTTATTTTTATTTTTTCAAATTATTTTTCTTTATTGATTAAGATATTACATATGTGTCCTTATCCTCCCATTGCCCTCCCACCCCCACTCATGAACTTGTAAAATATATGATGAATAAGGTTTAAAAGGAGAGAAGTATTCCAGAAAATAGGTATAAGTGGCTCACACCTAGCACGATGCTACCTCAGAATGAAGGTACCAAAGGAGGAGATCAGATGTGAAAGGCAGAGTTTAATTCATTCAACATTTTCATTTAATTAGTACTTATTAGGAGTCTATTAAGTACCAGGCACCGGAGAAAGACTGGGAACAAAACAAAGAAGCCCTCATGGAGATTACATTGTGGTGTTTCATGTTTCCTAGGCTAGTTCCTACAAAGTGTTAACAGCTGGACAAGGGAAGCACTTTAACGTACTACTGTCCATCTAGATTGCAAACTTGGATGACCTTGTCTGAATTCAAATAACACATATATTCTCATCCCATAATTCAAACTGGCCGTGCTGCCTTCTTTATCCAAAAAACTGCAGTCACTTCCTTCATCCACCCTCTGTCTCCACATTTCATCATGTCCACTCCTGCCTGCAACAGTTTTGCCATTACCCAAAGATTATAAAGCCATGATGCTTGTACTGCGTCACAAAGAACTCTTATCTGACCCTCGCTTACTTCTTAGCCTCTTCTGTCACTATACCTCCGTTCGAACTAGAGCCTCCAGGAAAACCCAACTCTTTGCTCTTCTTCAAGGCATCATACTTTATCTTGCAATTTGCCTTTGCAGATGTTCTAAGCCTGTTCTGCTCTTTCTTGGTTTGGTGAGGAATCCTTTCTTCCTAGTTGGTCTCCTTACCATAGTGCTTTACGTATTACACTGTGAGTTCCTTGATGCAGGAACTGAATCTTGTTTAATCTGTATCGTCATCTCCTTCCATGGTAACTTGTACATTCTAGTGCTTCAAAAATGTCATCTGAATTGAACAAAATAAACAATCCACATCCACAATCAATCCTCTCCTCTACTCCATCATGGTAGTTCACTCCCAAGATCCCACTTAAACTTTGTCACCACAAATACCAGTATCACCTCTGAAATCTCAATTGCAGGTATGCCGACGTCTGACTAGCACCTCCTAGCCTTCCAGTTCATGCGTCCCAGTACCTGCAGAGGTTCTTAATAGACATATTAGGAATATGCTCAATTTATCTTTCTTCATCTACCTTTCCTGCCTCGCTGAGAGTAATGATAAACACTATCATCATTACACAGTGTCTCACAAATGTCACTCAGAAACATTGCCCTCTTTCCTTGTGTCACATCACCTACCTGAACTTAACCTAGGTTGAATCCATCTTTCTGCCTTTTCTGCTACAGCACCAAGCTTTGTTGGGAAAAATCAGCTTGGCTGACTGGTCTCATTTTAAATTTATGACAAATACTTGGAATGTGGATTGCATTCTGCCGGGCAACTCTATTATTTTGCTCCAAGAAGTTGCTTATCAAATCTCTGAACTAGTTCATGGTTCGTTAACCATGGCAAAGTATTTTCCTCTTATCCCAGCTTAAAACTTACCCTAAACAAACAAGCAGGGATGCATTTACTCCAAAGGTGTTGAAGCTTAAGCTTCAGGCCTCTCCCATGCATGGTGAGAAACATTTACAAAGAAATATACTTCAAAGGCAATTGGTTAAGATTGCTGCAGTTTTCTGCACAGACTTTCACTCCATCATACTTCCTTGGGTATAATGTGGCACACTTGGGATCTGGCTTAGTTGAAGTTGAGTTGGGGATGCATTAAGTTTAGATTCAGTGCAATATGTTGATATGTTTTGAAGCCACTTTTGTGGTTCTCTTTAGCTAACCAACTCTGGCCCTCCCAAATTCATGTTCCCTTCTAGCTCACTTGAGTTCTAGATCACATATCTTCCATCTCTTTTTGTCTTTGCAGCGATCCAGGCCTGGAGTTGACTCTATTCCACACACATCAATCTATTTCTCCCAGGTCACCCCCAGCAGCATACAAATAAGCTTTAGTTTCTCTCATCATTTAAAAAAAATAATATTTTTATTGCCTCTTCACCCTCTTTCAGTTACTTTTCCATTTGTTTATTCTTTTTCACAGAGACACTTTATTTTTATTTTTTTATTTTTTATTTTTTTATTGCTTAAAGTATTACAAAGGGTATTACATATGTGTCCTTTTTTTCCCCCCGCCCTTGACAATACCCCGGCTTCCCCTACCCCCCAGTGTCTTATGTCCATTGGTTATGCTCATATGCATGCATACAAGTCCTTCGGTTGATCTCTTACCCCCTCCCTCCTGCCCCCCAACCTTCCCCAGCCTTCCCGCTGCAGTTTGACAATCTGTGTGAGGCAGCACAGAGACACTTTAGAAAAAGTATGGCCACTATCTATCTTTGCTTCCTGGTCTTTAATTTACCCTTCCAGACATTCTGATGTGTCACTGAAAACCACTCTTCTGTAAGTCATCATCACCTCCATTTTAAAGTTGAGGTAAAATACAGCTATATAAGTTAGACTTAGTACTTAGCTGCTAAGTCAGACAAAAAGCAAATCAGAGAAGAAAAAACAATATTAAATGGAGAAATGCAAAATCTACAATAAAGCCCAGTTGATTAAAGGAAATTATACAAATGTAAGTATTTCTTTATTTTATTGAATTTATTGGGGTAACATTGGTTAATACAATTATATAAGCTTCAGGTATATAATTCTATAATACAACATCTGTGTATTGTATTGCATGTTCACCACCCCAGGTCAGGCCTCCTTCCATTACCACTCATCTCTCCTTTACCCTCTTCTACCTCTCCCCATCCCCTTTTCCCTCATGATAGAGAAAAAACAAGCAGTTGCCAATATAATTTTAAATTCTGGAATCTTTGGGTAATGTATGGGTGTTAATTGGTGCAAATTATAATTATAGTAACCTACGTAATTTCAATGTTATACCTAATTCTCTATCTCATTAAATTTTGAAATGTTGAAAACACATACATGTATTTTTAAAATCACATTCATGTACTTTGATACATCATATTCTACAATGTACACATTCCTATGAACTAGTCTCCGAAAGTATCTAAAACTGTTTTCTTTCTTCTGTACCAAATAAATATTTTTTTCAATATAGATATTTCATTGAATGAAAAACAAAGCTGAGTCACTATTTTTATTTACCACTGTTAGTGAATCCCCTAATGTGGATTAGTGAGAAATGTTTTTAATAAAACTGCTAAGATTTATGTAAGAACCTATGTGTAGCATTAGTCTTATTTTCTACAGACACTGGGAAAATTCTCTTTGTATTACTACTTGATGATAACATTATTGGATTTTACTTATTTAATACAGTGAAAGTTGGTTTATCTGGTAAATCAATAACCTGAAATCTCTTTAAGCTGTTAGTTCCATACTCACTAATATGAGCTTCTGGAGCAGGGCTTTCATTTCTGAATCCCTGACACTTAGCTGTGTGTCTGTTGCAAAAATACTGGCAATGACCCTTGAAGGTCACAAAGATGTAGTACAACACTGATTTACCTTTTGAATCACAAGACTACTTCTATTCAGAGTAATTTCAATGTAATTCAAAATTCAAATTCTTTGAAAAATCAATAATCAATATTTGGTATATAAGATAAGTTCTCTTTTAAACAGTATAATGCCCCATTACTTCAACGGAAAACAACAGAGAAATTAATGTCACTAGTCTGCTAAACAGTAAGAAACTGGACTGTCAGGTGTGCATGCATTATCATTTCTGCCTGAAAGTAGAAAATGATAAGGCAGGTCATTATGCCTTGTCAGTATCTTAAATTTGTCTAGTGGAAGCGAGGAACTACTTTAAAAAATTTAAATCTTTCCATGCGAAGACCATTTTATTATGTGTTTGGTCATAAGAGTAGCTCATTAGAGGCTGGCAAGAACAGAGACCAGGCAAGACACATTCATGTTAGGTTCCAAAGTCATCTTGTCTTTGATTTATAGCAGTTAGGAAATGCTAAAACAGAGTAATCACCATTGTATCCCCATCACCTAGCCTAGAGGATCCTTAGTAAATATTTGTTAAATGAAAAAAGAAAAAGATTATATTATCAGTGCAAGATTTTATCTTACTGTGCTTTAATTTTCTCATTATAATTATCTTACTTTACTGCATAGTGAGGTTATGTACTTTAATAAAATCTTGTGTCTCTCATATCATGGGCTCTTAAACTGCATTTTGAGGGACATAAATACTTTTAAACATTATCAGATTTCTATGGGTTATTTTAAGTAGACTTGAGTTATTAAATTTGCATATTTTAATTTTATGATTCTTTAATGTTTGTTTTACTTATTACTTTTGAATATTTCATCTTCTACTTTTATAATACATTCTAATATTTACTCCATTTATAAATTTATTCTCAATTAAGGGTCGAATCAGAACACCAATGGTATACATATCACTGGACATTTATTAGGTTTGTTTGACCATATCCCACATAAATAATATAAGCTGGTAAAGAATATGTTTAACATTCTACAACATTTATCTTTAAACCTGGTTATTTGAACACTTATTATCTAAATAATAATGATCTAAACCTAGCAACTTATAATAATTCTCATTTTAGTATTAAAACTTATAATACTGATTTGTAAATATTCTAACTGGCCAGTTCTGAAAATTTAACAAGTACTTATCAAGTACCAAGCTTAGGTATGGCACTGTTATGGGATCAGGTGCACATGCATGTGGGGGAGGGAAACCTCAAGAATATTATAATTTGATCTCAGACAAAATGTAGATACAGGGTAATGGAGAGTGATCAGATCTAGAGGTAAATACTATGGTAAAAATTGTAGTAATACACAAGGCCAAAGAAAAAGCAAAATGAACTGAGGAAAAGAATATTAATTTACCTGAGCATAATTACTAGTGAGATAATAGTCAATTACTTCTTTGGTCAGATTTTAACATTTCATTGTTTCTACATTTTCTTTAAAGCTCTTTAAAAGTCTCAGGTTTATTTTTCTCTACACAGATTCTATCATGTGAACTACACTAATAAATTATATAGTTTCTATTAGTTTTATACAACAGTTGAATGAGCTGTTTGCCAGGGTATATTAATCCGTCAATATAGTTCTACATCAGTACACTCAAATTATTCTTATGATACTGTGTTGATTCCTTTATTAACCCCCATTTGAGGGCTAATTGCTACTGTGTAATTTAGTAAAATTATATTTATTGGTGCAATCTACAAAGATCAAGGTTATGTAATTTGAAATTACATGCTCAATTGTTTTGCTTTTCAGTGTAAAAAATTTAGTATGCTTTATCAGACACATTTTTCTTTTATATTACAAATGAGCAATGAGTCTTGAGGCTGTAGCTCAAACCAATTTGTATTATAGCAACTTTAAATGAGGTATTTCTTCACTTATATGACCTTGTCTAACATTTGTAATTCTACAACTCCCTAAGAGTTGTCTTTATACTTTCACATTACCTCCCTAGGTTTCCATTCTGGGTCTATATTGCAGTCACTGTGTGCTCATCATGCTCCTTCCTCCCCGTCCTCTGCCTAAAGTGCCCTTCCTCCTTATCTTTGCCTGGTTAGCTACCACTCATCCTTTAGACTTCCAAGATCTTTAGATTTCTCCTTTAGGAAAGTATTTGGCCAAACTCCTTTAGAAGTTCCTCAATGCTTGTCATGGCTGGAATTTTACATTTCTGCCTGTACTTGATTAATATTTGTTTTCCTCACTAGCCTATAAACTCCATGAGTTTTCTGTTTACTTAAAAAAAATCTTTATTGTTGAAAGTATTACATAGCCCGGCCAGATTGGCTCAGTTGTATGTCTGCTTTTTCCCCCCAGTGACTCTTTTTAGCCCCCCCTCCCCGCCCCACTTCACTCCCCCTTCCCTGGTCTTCACCACCCTATTGTCTGTGTCCATGGGTTATGCATATATGCATACAGGTTCTTTGGTTGATCACTTCCAACCCACCCACCCTCCCCCACCTTCCCTCTGAGATTCTGCATTCTGTTCTATGCTTTTATGTCTTTGGATCTATTTTGTTCATCAATTTATTTTGTTCATTAGATTTCACATATGAGTGAGATCATGTGATACTTATCTTTCTCTGACTGGCTTATTTCACTTGGCATAATACTCTACTTTTGTATATAGGAACCTGATAGAGTGATCAATAAATATAATCATCCAACAGATGTCTGGACATAGTTCAAACATAGTGCTTAGTGTGGGGGATATACCAGAGGAAAAAACAAAGTCATAGAGCCACATTATTCATCCAGGAGTTGTTGAATAAATGAAGGAATAAATAATAACTTGTCTAAATTAATCATTCCATATCAACATCTCTTCCAGGTAAGAATAAATCTTTCAATTTGTGTCATGCATATGGTGCTTCACATTAACATTGTGTGTACAGTGCTTTGCAATCTATCAGTAAATTGCTAATAATTATTTGCCAGATTGATGAATGAAGTAATGTCCAAGTGGATTAATTATAGATGTATAGGTTGATGTTGGCTATGCCATAAAACCAAAGGATTATATTTTATCTGCAAATTTATTATCATTTTGGTAACAAATTAATTTATTTTTCATGTGTGAACAGAATGCTTTTTAAAAAAGTTTTGCTTTTTAAATATTCAAATCCCATTAACAAGTCAGTAAGGAATTTTTCTAAAAATGTGAATCCCTACCAACATGCTATAAAAAAAAGTTGCTCAGACTTCTACTTGTAACATATGCTCTGGTCTATTTTTTCCATTTTCATATGGAGTTGTGAACAGATGCTTGGGCAGGTTCATTCTGCACTAAATCTTGTACTTCTACACATGCCATGGAGGTGGATGCTCGCCAAGTCAGCACCGTATCTCCCTTGTTGGTCATTAATCACATCAAACCCACTTATTTTTGCTTTCATTAAATGAAAATGAAAATGAGAGTTCCACTAACAAAGGTTTATTTTATACAGTGGGGAGGCAGCCTCATCTCTCATTCCTCTGCCACAAGGACCTCTGCTCTCGTTAAGCTAATCTAATTATCAGCCCTCACTATGCTTGTGTTTCCTCATCTCCATTCATTCTTCTGATCATGTCACTCTCCTGGCCAAGATGCTCTCTCTACTCCCCACCTACCATATCAAACTCATTCTTCAAGGCCCAGCAAATTCTGTGCCTTGGGGAAAGCTTTTTAAAATTACACCTGCCATTAGTCATCCCATTAGCATACATCGATTCCAAAGTGTTTGAAAATCTATTGTGTTCAAATAGCTTAAGATTAGGTAGTTACATGTCTTTTTCTTATAATGCTATAGCTTTAGAGAGTAAAAAGTCAGCATTCATTAACACATATTCATTAACTGGTGACCATTTTCAAATTTACTGCCGTTGAGGGTCATCTGGGGAGTTTAAACAAATGTAGCTTCCTGACCTCCGTATGAAACTTACTGAATTGGACTTTCTCAGAGTGTGACCCAGAAATCTAAATTTTTAACAAATGTTGATGGTAATTTGAGGAAGCTTTCTTAATATACACCACTTGGACATAGAGGTTACTAAGATGAATGCACAGGATCTTTGCCCTCAAGGAGCTCACATCCTAGTTAGGGGAGGTGATTAATCACAAATAAAATCAAATATTATGTAGTTATTTTATTAAAAATAGAACAGGCTTATGAGATGGTTTTATGGACCACAGAGGATGGAAAGACTCAAGAGTACTGGATGCACTGAAACCACAAGTTAGCTTCATTGGGTTCTGAGGGATTCAAATCCCTTTATGGACAATATTCATCAAGCAATAGGGGAGAGAGAAGGGACGTACCATGTTGTAATCACGCACCTACGTGAATAGGGACAACTGTGGCATAATAAAGAAAGTAATGGTTGCAGTGGCCATCTCTTTTATAGTGGAATTTATAGGAAGGGAAATAATTTCTAGCTAGTAACATCAGGGAATTTTTGAGAAACTACTGCATTTGAGCTGGGCCTTGAGGAAGGGTAGGATTTACAAACTATAATGCAGTATAGAGAGGGGGGTGAGAGAAAGCAAGGATATTCCAGAAGGAAGAATCAGTACAAACAAGGACATAGAAGCAGGGACGCAAGCTTCAAGTATGGAGAATAATACTAGTAAGCAGTAAAATTTGGCCTAGTGAAGGGTATAAGAAGGATAATTTTTCTCTTTCTTATAGTTGTGGCTTTAGGCAGCCACTTTTGATGGGTAAACGGACAAATGTTAGGAGACCTTGAAAGTTGACCTCAGAGTAGCATTTATTCCTTGGACACCTCATTTGATGCTTTATACCACTTTTTATGCCTTGTCCTCCCAACAGGCTCATACTTTTTTGAAGGCACTGGCACATTTTGTACCTTTATAAGCTTCTACGAATGTAGTGCAATGTCTGGCACACAGCAGGAGTTCAAAAAATGTCTGTTGACTGATTAAGAGAGACTGATTTTGTTCTCAGAAGGAGGGCTTCCATAGCATACAAGAGGACCATGCACCACTGGGGTTTTCTCCCTCTGTTGGCACCACGTTAAGCGTATGAGAAGATTGTCATTGTTGACAATCACAGAGGTCATGCTGTGAATATACTGAAGGCATCAAAAATGAATAATGAAATTCTAGCCCATTGTGAGCTTTATTACAGATGCATGCTTCTTTCTTATTTTCTCCATATTAACTATAAAGATTTTCTTAAATTTCTATTTCGGTCTTATTAACATAATATAAAATGTGCACCAGGAATGGAAAAAAATAGTAACTATTCTGTAAAGTCAAACTGTTTGAACATTTAAAAATGACTGTTGTAGTTTTATTTGAGTTACAAACTTAAGGAAGAAACTTTTTTTAATAGAGTTAAAGAAATGGCACCCAAAGTCTTCATGGATTGTGTGGCTATAGAAGGACTGTGAGAGATTTCATCAGAAAAAGTCACAACCTTGATGTACCCCTATAAAAATATATATGTTTAAGACAAATAATAAATATATTCAGACAAGGATTGAATGTTTACTGAAAACCTATCACATGTTTGAAAATATTCTAGGTTCTGAGATACAATGTTGAACGGGAGGGACACATTCTTTGATTTGTGAAACTTAAATTCTAATAGGACCTAGTAGCTTTGTTTAATTGTTCCAATAATAACAGTATAAAGTTTGTAAAATATTTCCATATTTGTTGTGTTATTTTACACAATTCCCCTTCTGATTCTAGGCATTTTCCTTTATTATTATTATCTTTTCATGACAGTGATTCTCAAACTTCTATCTCTAGCTCTGTCACATTTACTAACTTCCAGATCTGTATTTCTAACTACCTTTTGGGTCTTTCCACCCACTTGTTCCAAAGGTAATTGAAATTCAGGGTGTTCAGAACCTCCACCTTTTCCTACCCAACTTCTACCTCTTCCTCTACTCCTCTTACTTCAATTAATAACATTATCCACCACATCATCCCAATTATAACTAAAATAAACATACCTGATTCTTTCTCCCTTTAATATACCCACCCCTTTTCAAGTTCTTTATTTCTTGAATCCATTCTTTTTTTTTCTTCATTTCTTCTGTCTTCATTTTTTAGTTTTAGCTATTTAATCTGTTTTGGGGTCTACTATAATAACTCAATTATCATTGATTTTAGTCTAGTCTATTAAAGTTTTAGATTCTATCATAATTTCTAACACACAGTAGGTTATCAATAAAAATTGTTGCTTGAGTGGTTAATTTATCCTCATATCAGAGGTAAATTTTAAAATGTAGACTTAAATATAGTTTTCTCCTGCTTAAAAATTTTCAGGCTGTTATTCATTAAATAAATAGCAAATTTTTAACGTGACATTCAAAGACTCTAATGCTCTTGTTTCGGTTTATTTTTCTAATCTTGCCTCCTTTTATCCTATAAAAGAATCTGTATCCAGCCATATCTAACCATTTCAAGCTCTTAAAGCCTACCCTTCTGTTTCATCCCTCTATAGCTACCAGCTCTTCTTTCTCCCCTACTTAGCTTTCAATCTTACCTTACTGTAAACCTCTCTGTCTTCCCCCTCAAAAGTCACTCTTCAGATCCCCTATCTCTATCTATCTATCTATCTATCTATCTATCTATCTATCTATCATCTATCTATCTATCTATCTATCTATCTATCTATCTATCTATCTATCATCATCTATCATCTACCTATCATCTATCTATCCATCCACCAATACATTTTTTATGTTAATTATCTACACTAATAAAAAAGAAACATGCAAATTGGTGTCACTCTGCTACACCCACCAGCCAATCAGAGCAACTATGCAAATTAACCCAACAAAGATGGCGGTTAATTTGCATATGCAGGTGCGAAGATTGAAGACTGAACACTTCCCCGCTGTGGCCAGAGAGGAGAAGCCTAGCCTCGAGGCTTGACTTCTCTGCTGCAGCCGGACCAAAGACCTGGGTCCCGGGTGCTGGAGGAAAACCGGTGCTGGCAGCTAGGGGAAGGAAGGCCTATTGCACGAATCTCTTCATGCAACGGGCCTCTAGTGGTGTTATAATTTGCATAACTCTTATTGGGTTTGAATATATGAAAAGTAAAATTTATTCATCTTTGTATCCTCAGTGCTTGCAGAGTACCTAAATAAATATAGCATAAACATATGCTGATAAACAGAAAGTTGATTCATATGTCAGAATGGTTTTATGTCTCATCTCTCTTCAAGTTCTGTTGACATGATAAAAAAAGAAAAAATCTAAAAACAAATGAAACAGGAAAATGCTGCTGCTAATAAACAGAAAAGAGTAAAATAAGACTTAGAGACTTAAAGAATTTTATAGAAGATACAGAGTAGATTTAATTATATTTGTAAAAAAATATTCAATGCCAATCACCTATGACTTAATTCAAACAGAAAGGGGTCCCTCTGGGAAGTCAGAATTGTTTGGTTTCTCTAATGAGTTCCAAAAGTTCATGTAAATTAATACTGCTTTTGTGAGAAAAATTTGCAGTATCCATTAAAATAAAATATGCAATTCAATGATCCAGCAATTCTATCTCTGAGAAGCCATTCTTTGAAAATATTTGCATGAATGTGTCAAACATTAGTCATTGCTTCATTACAATAGCAAAATATTGGAAAAACATAAATGCCCATCAATAGATTATATAATTAATAAATAATATGATGCCCATTGAGGGAAACCATTGATAATTTTTAAAAATGAATCAAAGATGTACAGTGTCCATGATATATTATTAAGGGGGAAAATGGATATGCAGGTGCCTGTTTGTACATAGATAAGAAGTAGGCGACAGACATTAAACTGTGCTAACCTATGGGGAATGGGACTGGGAGGTTGCTAAAGGGGATTTTTTCTTTTTCCTTTTTACACTTCTGTACTACAACTAAAGAGTAATGTAAACAGTTTAACAATTTAAACAAAGACAATTTTCAGACTTGGAAAGAAGGGACTGGGAGCAAAAGAGGCCATAATTAGTCGATAAGGATCAATCGGAGGACATCTCGGCAGTCAGGCATTAACACTTAGAATTATTTCACTAACTTGGACTGTTCAATGAAGATCTGTTTCTAATTGGCTTCTATCATGATTGTGGGGTCAGATAGAGCAGAAGGCAGTATTTCACTAACTTCAGGTTGGCACAATCAGTGAAATTCTATGTGTTTATCATTATTAGTTCTTCCTCTACAACTTGTTGGCAAGTATAGCTTCAGCCCCTAAGAATCCCCTGACAATGGCAGAAAGAGATGATGGCTTGAGAAGCACTCTTCAGGCTTGAGGACTTAACCAGAGTGCCTCACTCCAGGTAGCTCACCACAACCTTGGTTATCCAGGCATGCACCGAAGACTGCTCATTCACCATAGCCAAATGTAATATCCTGTTTGGGGACCCAGGGACAGTAAAGTAGGGAAAGGGAAAGGGAGACAGAATTGTATGGCATAGAATTATTTTACAGGTGGAGTGGTTCATCTCTAAACTTCTCTCGGGGAAAGCCTAGACTCTTGGCCAAGATCAGGGCAGTGGTTAATTAAAGGTTTGTAACACTATTTTAAGACTGAAAGTCCCCTAGTGGGGATAAACGATCATCACCAGTTAAATAGCCTGGCATGGCAATGTGTGCAGAGGGCATGAAAGATGCTACTGGAAACTTTTAGGGAGCTTTCCTGACACTAAGATTTATCATACAAATCTTGGTGGTTTTATGCAGAGATGAAGCACGTCCTCGTGTGAATAAGAAGAGTTTGGCAAGCTGTACTTGGAAGGCTTTGGGGCCCTGAGGTTTCCTGCATTCTCCCTTTCAATGCTCTACTGTATCATTGGCCTTTATTGAAAGACCTACATTCATATGCTCCTTGGAGTCTTACCAATCCTTTCAATTATTCAATGTGTTCTAATCTTTCCAAGAACAATACATAAAACATAGCTGTATTGTTTTTTTAATGCTGCATATCAAATAACTGAAAACTTAGTAATTTAAACCAACACTCAAAGTTTTGTAGGTCAAAAGTCAGGGCATGGGTTTCAAAGGCCAAAATGGTGGTGTTGGCTAGACTGCATTATCATCTGGAGTTTGCAGTCCTCTTGCAAGTTCATGGTCATGTGGCAGGATTCAGTTCCTTAGGGTTGGAGGTCCTTGTTTCCTTGCTTTCTGTCAGATGTTTCCTTGCTGTGGTCACTCTCAGATCCTTGAAATATGGCTCTTTCCCTGAGCCCTCTACACTTTCAATCTCTTTAATTAAGAAGAGTCCATTATCTTTGAAGGGATAACCTAATTAGATCAAATTCACCCAGGGTCTCTCTGTTTAAGGTCAGCTGACTTGGGACTTTAATTACATCTGCAAAATCACTTCACAGCACGCACTTGTTTGTTTGAATAAATAGGAAGAGACATACTAGTATATATTTCAGGGGATACAGATCTTGGGGAGCATCTTGTGCCTTCCACAATATCCCCCAATTGTTAATTGAGCTTGTTAATACAGATTATAGAATTGTGTTGTGGAGCAACAGGAAATAGAAGAAGGCTGTTGGGTACCAGACCCCTCCCTCATTTTACCAGAGCGATTCTATTTGCATCTATCATACACAATTATAGTATGTATAAATTATTGCTTTATGTTTTGTTTATACTCTTTCCTTTGGTAGTCATATCTAGTCACATGGTTTTAAAATATATTTATATACTTATATTTATTAAATACTAGAGGCCCAGTGCATGAATTTTGTGCACTGGGGGGCAGGGTGCCCCTCAGTCCAGCCTCACCCTTTCCAATCTCGGATATCCCTCTCACAATCTGGGACTGCTGGCTCTAAACCACTTTCCTGCCTGCCTGATTGCCTCTAACCATTTCTGCCTGCCAGCCTGTTCACCCCCTAACCACTCCCCTGCCAGCCTGATTGACGCCTAACTGCTCCCCTGCCAGCCTGATCACCCCCAACTGCCCTCTCCTGCAGACTTGGTTGCCCCAACTTCCCTCTCCTGCTGGCCTGGTCCCCACAACTGCCCTCCCCTGCTGGCCTGGTCCACAACTGCCCTCTCCTGCAGGCCTGGTTGCCCTAACTGCCCTCCCCTGCTGGCCTGGTCACCTTAACTTCCCTCCTCTGCAGGCCATCTTGTGGCCACATGGGGGTGGCCTTCTTGTGTGAGGGTGTGATGGTCAACTTTCATATTACCTCTTTATTATATAGGATATTTATCTGTACTTCTGCCCAAACTCATAGTTAATAGCCATCTTGGCATCTCCATTTGGATATGTAATAGGGATGTCAAACTTAAGATTTCCAGAATAGAACTCCTGACCTTAAAAACTACCTCTCTTGTCCCTGGAATCTCTAGCTGGACTGATTGGTACAGGTCTTCCCCTGTACAGAGTTAGTCTGCAAAAAATGGGAAAGGTAGGTGTTTTTTAGTTGTGCAGACAGCAAAGAAAAGTGTCACAGAACATTAAGAAACAGGGAAATAAGGCCTGAACAAAGGAACAAAATAAATCTTAAAAAACCTATGCTAAAGCAATGTTGGTATATAAATTACCTGACAAAATACTCAAAAAAAGATACACAAAGGAAAATAAAAAATGAATCAAAACGTGTTACTATAAAAAAATCAATAAAACACAAAGGAAGACAGCCAGAGGGGAAAGACAAAAGAGCTACAAAGAAGACACACACATTTAACAAAATTGTAATAGTAAGTTATTTCAGACCAATAATTACTTTAAATGTAAATGGATTAAATTTCCCAATCAAAAGATATTGGTTTTTTTGTTGGTTTTTTTGGACTGAATGGTTAAAAAAACAAAGCCATTTATATATTGTCTACAGAGACTAACTTTAGATTTAATGACACATAGCTGAGAGTGAAAGAATGGGAAAGGTACTTCATGCAAATGGTAACCAGAAGAGAATAGAGACAGCCATACTTATATCCAACAAAATAGATATTAAATACTATCAAAAGACAAAGAAATGACACATTATAAAATGGTCCAGTATGTAAGAATATATAATATTTATAAGTATTATAATTATACAATATAAGAAAATTCAAATATATAAAGCAAACATTGGAAAAACTGAAGGGAGAAATAGACAATGACATAAAAATAGTAAAGGATTTAAAAAAACCCCCTTTCACTAATGGACAGAACAGATTTTCAAGTTTAGTATCCAAGGTATGGCCTGGTTTCTACTTGCTGATTACAGTACTATACATGATGAAAGAGGTAAATTGAGAGAACTGTTAAGCAAAAAATAACCAGGACTTGATTTGGGAAGTTCTTATCCTTTCCAGATTGCAAAAGATGCTAAAATTAGGAGATTCACTGGCAGGAAAAAAATATCAAGGGTATGTCTGGGCAATCTTTTGCTAGTGTCTTGTAAGGGTTAAAAGGTCAGATAATCCATTCATTACCACAAAGGCCACAAAGAGCTTAGGTATGTATGTGTCTCCAGAAACCTGTCAGACATCTTCAAAGAAGCCAGGAATATATATGACAAACCTACAGGCAACATCATATTCAATGGCAGAAACTAAACTCATTTCCCCTAAGAATGGGAACAAGGCAGGGATGCCCACTTTCACCACTCCTGTTCGATATAGTACTGGAAGTGCTAGCCATAGTGATCAGACAAGAAGAAATAAAAGGCATCCAAATTGGAAAAGAAGAAGTAAAACTGTCCTTATTCGCAGATGACATGATACTGTACATAGAAAACCCCAAAGACTCCATCAAAAAACTACTAGACCTAATAAATGAATTCGGTAATGTAGCAGGATACAAAATTAACACCCAGAAATCTATAGCTTTTTTATATACCACCAATGAACTCACATAAAGAGAAACTAAAAAAACAATCCCATTTACCATTGAACCAAAAAAAAATTAAAATACCTAGGAATAAACTTAACTAAGGAGGTAAAAGAACTGTACTCAGAAAACTACAGGACATTGAAAAAAGAGATAGAGGAAGACATAAACAAATGGAAGAACATACCATGCTCATGGATTGGTAGAATCAACATCTGGGCAATCTTTTGCTAGTGTCTTGTAAGGGTTAAAAGGTCAGATAATTCATTCCATAATGAATTGTCCATACTACCCAAAGCAATCTACAGATTCAATGCAATCCCCATTAAAATATCAATGGCATATTTCAAAGATCTAGAACAAACTCTCCAAAGAGTCATCTGGAATAAAAAAAAGACACTGAATAGCCACAGCAATCCTGAGAAAGAAGAACAAACTTGGAGGGATCACAATACTAGATATCAAGCTATATTACCAAGCCATGCTTCTCAAAACTGCCTGGTACTGGCACAAGAACAGACATATACTAGTACACCAATGGGACAGAACAGAGAGCCCAGAAACCAACCCTAGCCATTATACTCAATTAATATTTGACAAAGGAGGCAAGAGCATACAATGGAGTCAAGACAGTCTCTTCAATAAATAGTGCTGAGAAATTTGGTCAGATACATGCAGAAAAAAAAGAAAGAAAGAAACTAGATTACCAACTTACACAATACACAAAAACAAACGCAAAATGGCTAAAGGACTTGAATGTAAGACGGGAAACCATAAAAATCCTACAAGACTCCACAGGCAGCAAAATGTCAGACATGTTGTAGTAATATCTTTACCGACAGCTCCTAGGGCAATGGAGACTAAGGAGAAAATAAACATAAGCTCTTATGACTGTTATATCAACAGAAACATTGCCAGCATAGGTTGAAAAGGTCAGAGATAGGACAAAATAAAACTGCCAGACTCCTAAAATTCTATAGGTAGGAAACAGTTGGTAAATGTACTCAGCTGCAAAAAGTTGCTTTCCTTCTTGGAAAAGGAAGGGTGACTCAGAAGCCAAAGTCACAGAACAATAATATCTGTGTCTTAAGCCACAGATATTATTCTAAGGTCTGAAACTTAATGAATTTTGCTTGGCTGGATTTTGAAATTGGTTCTGAGTATAGACTCCTTTTTTATTTTTTAAATTTTTGTCTGGAAATGTCTGTAACTGTTATTCTATGCCTATTGCACAACTGTATTTTGGAAGCAGATTAACTGTTTTCTAGTTTCACAGGTCTATAGATGGGAGGGATTTTGTCCAGGGATGGATTATACCCAAAGTTTACCCATGACTATTAAATGCTTAGATCAAGCATGTCAAACTCAAAGGCTAACACGAGCCAAATAAATGAGGCATGCGGCCCGTGGGCCATGAGTTTGACATGCTTGCTTTAGATGATGAAGTTTGAGACCTGAACTGATGAGATTTAGGTGAGATTTTAATACCGAGTTGATGTTTTAATGGATGAGACTTTTGGGAAACTTGAATCGGGGCAAGCGCATTTTCATGTGGGTGAGATATGAATCTTTGGGGGCAGAGGCCAGATTGTGGTAGACTCAATAACGGACTTCCAAAGATGTCAATCTTCTGATCTCCAGAACCTATGAATATGTTACCTTAAATGGTAAAAGAGAATTTTCATACATGATTAAGTTAATGATCTTGCAATATATTATCCTATATTATCCTGGGGGGGGGGGTCCTAATATAATCACAAACATCCTTCTAAGAGGGAGGCAAGAGGGTCAAGAAGATAGAGCAAGAGATGTGATGATGGAAGAGGAGCCAGAGGAGATGCAATGATAGAGATTGAAGTGATGTGAGAAAGAGGCCACCAGCCTCCAGAAGCTGGAAAAAGCAAGGATCAGATTCTCCCATGAAACCTATAGAAGGAACAAAGCCATGATGACACCCTGATTTTAGGACTTCTGAACTCAGAACGGTAAGATAATAAATTTGTATTGTTTTAAGACACTAAATCTGTGGTCATTTGTTATAGTTCAGCAATAGGAATACCGGTATATGCTTAGGTCTGGAATGCTGAGTAAAAGTAAAAATATTTTAACTATAATTTCTATCCTGACTTCCTCTCTGTTGTAATTTTTCTCACATCGCAGACATTTTAGGATGCTAGATGAAAGGAAGTTGCATAAGAATACGTTTATTATAGTTGTAGTGGAATATATTTATATGGATTGCAATCATGTCGGCATATAGTTAACTTATTGCTGGCTATCTAGTGTAGAAATGACTTCCAGAAATATGCCCACTGCTCACTGTGCCACCCCCCTGACCATTAGGACACGAAGGTGCAGGGCCAGAGGACATACTGGGACATGAACAGGTCCATTGGTTCCCAGCACCAGAAGTATTATGTAATGTATTGAGCCACAGTTTTTCCAAAATATGACAACAATCCTAAAATTTTACAAGGGGTAACATTGAAAATTGTAACATTGAAAATTGTAAAGCTAAAATAAATGTTTCTGAACTAGCAGTGATAAAAGATTGGATTATTTGTCTATTCTCTCCATAGAAAATAATATTACAGAGTATTTGTCATGTGAAAAGGCTGTCAAAGAGCATGAAACCAAAATGCGTGGGGAAAGGAGCATCATAAATGTGTGCTATGCTATTTTTCGGATTTAATGGTGTTTATGGCATTTATCGGCTTTTAAAATTGTATTTTATTAATTTTAATTTATAATTTAAAATTCATAGTTTCTTTTTTTCATTCACTTATGTACTTAATTGTGTATTCCTAGTTGTGTATTTTTTTTTTTGAAAGAGGGTATCCCTAATTGGCAAGTTCAGATTCTACTTCTGGCCTATATCTTTAAAGTTTACCCAGAAACCAACTCCTTACCACCTCACTGATACTACCCCAATCCAGGAAACTATAATTTCTTGCCTGTATTATTGCAACAACTTCTTAATTGGTCCCTTTAACTCCACCTTGCCCCACTTTCTAACTATTCTCCCCACAGCAGTCAAAGTGATCCTGGCAATGTAATGTGATATAATGTAATGTGATGTAATATAATGTACTGTAATGTAAATTAATGTAATATAACATACTGTAACATAGTGCAATATAATATAATGTAACAATGTAAGTCAGACCAGTGGTTCTACTTGTTCAAAACCTTAAAATGTCTTACAGGATTCTATCTCTACTCCCTACCCCAACCCACTCCATTCCCAAATAATTGATCACCCCCCTCTCCTCACTTAATCTATTCTAGCCATTCTAGTCTTTTTTGTTGTTGTTAATCCTCACCCAAGGATATTTTCCATTGAGTTTTAGAGAGAGTGGGAGGGAGGGGGACAGAGACAGAGAAACATTGATGTGAGAGAGACACATCAATCGGTTGCCTCCTGCCCACACCCCAACCAGGACTAAGGATCAAGCCTGCAACCTTTGACCTGAATCGAACCCAGCACCCTTCAGTCTGTGAGCTGATGCTACCCACTAACCCAAACCAGCCAGGGCCATTCTAGTCTTCTTGATGTCCACATGTTATGCCTGCTCTCATCTTTGATGTTTGTACTTTTCCTGTACCCTCTTTCTAGAACAATCTTCCGCCCAGATATTTGCATGATTTCTTCTCTAGTTTTCTTTAAGTTTTTATTAAAATGTCACCTTCTGAGTGAAGCTTCTCTGGCCACCTACACTTAATTACACCACACACACACACACATACACACACACACACACGTACACGCACACATGCATACACACATACACACACAGACACATTCTTCATACCCTTTTCTTTATATTTCTATATTTCTCCTTGGCATTTTCATTCTTTTAGTTTTGGTTTGTTGTGAAACCTGAAATCAAATAACTTTTTTTCTATTAATTCAATTTCAGGTAATACATCCAGGTATTACCAACTCAGTATGCAAGTCAGGAAGATTCCAGTTTGAATTTGATTACTCTACATACAATTTATGTTTGTTATTTAGGTGATTCACAATCCCTATTCACAACTCAAGACTGTTCTCCTGGGTGTGCTCCATGATTACATAATCTCCTGTTTTCTTTGTGAAGCCTTGATTTTAAATTTGTACTCTTATTTAATGTAGTCTACCCTGGTTCAATCAGGGAGTGTTTATTTTTTCTTTAATTTCTCTGGTAGAACTGTTGATAGAATCACCAAGGTACTTGACTACATTGAGATATGTGCCACTCTTAGAACAATTTATTTATAGAAAGGCAAACAGAGCTAATTAGTTTCATTCACAGTGCCCAGTTATGATACTGAAGTAATAAGAAATGGCAATGAGGGAAAAATTGCTTCCTTTGAAAACAAAGGCAAAGGTGACTTATTTTATTGCTACGAAAGGGAAAGTTTGAAAGCAAGACAGTAAGTTTCTTTATTTGTATGTGTGACATTGGAAATTGCTTTTACAACCCTAAGTAGACAGATGTTGCATTTATAAAAGTGGACACCCCAATGTGATCTTCCTGTGAGAAAAAGCCTTCACAATTCTTTTCAGTCAGAAAATACATTTTGTTTGAATGATTCATCAAGGATTCCTTTCAAATTTCAGAGTTAGTGGAAATACAGTTTTATTTATTTATTGGGCACAGTTTCAAATTTTGTACTTTTAATTTTCATGGAGAAACTTGTTTGGAAGTGTGTCTCAAAGTGAATTGAAATTGATTCCTCAAAAGATAGCTAATTACAGAATGACTGCTTTTCAGATAAAGTGTTTCCTCTACTTTAGAATTGGAGGAAATACTTTAATTTCCTATTTATGTAGGCATAATTCTGAAGATGAGAATTGGCTGAACTGTTCACTTTTATTTTATTTCTTTATTTCTTTTTTTTCTTTATTGATTAAGGTATTACATATGTGTCCTTATGCCCCCAACCCCCCCACTCATGCCCTCATCCCCCTGGTGTCTGTGTCCATTGGTTAGGCTTACACGCATGCATACAAGTCCTTTGGTTGATCTCTCCCCCTTACCCCCACCCTTCCCTACCTTCCCTCTGAGGTTTGATGGTCTGATTGATGCTTCTCTGTCTCTGGATCTGTTTTTGTTCATCAGTGTATGTTGTTCATTATATTCCAGAAATGAGTGAGATCATGTGATATTTATCTTTCTCTGACTGACTTATTTCACTTAGCATAATGCTCTCCAGTTCTATCCATGCTGTTGCAAATGGTAAGAATTCCTTCTTTTTTATTGCAGCATAGTATTCCGTTGTGTAGATATACCACCATTTTTTAATCCACTCATCTGCTGATGGGCACTTAGGCTGTTTCCAAATCTTAGCTATGGTAAATTGTGCTGCTATGAACATAGGGGTGCATATATTCTTTCTGCTTGGTGTTTCTAGTTTCTTGGGATATATTCCTAGAAGTGGGATCACTGGGTCAAATGGTTCACTTTTAAAATCAAATCATTCCTCATTCAAGTCATTGAGAAATATTTATCAAGCGCCAGTTGGGAACCTGGTGCTCTGCTAGGAACAGGGAAAGCTTTCTGGAGAGAATGATACTGCAAGTGAGTTGGCAAAAATAAACATTTGTTTTACTTTAAATGTTTCAGCTATTGCCTTTCAGCTGTGGGCCCATTATATTCTGCTTGTAATTCCGAGATTAACATTTCTTTTTGGACAGGCAGCTCTGTGACAGGCACTGACAATTGGGTGTGCTGGAGAGAGACCGGGAGGCCAGAGGAAGAAGATGGGACTTGCTCTTTGTGTTACTTCCTTGTCATTTCAGCATCTCAACAGTAGCATCAATGGCAACAGTTCTCCTTGTAGCAACAATGAACCTCAGCAACAGCAATTTTCAACACAACTAGAACCAACCTTATCAGGCCCCCTAAGTGACACCACTATTACCTAGCTGGCTGGTGCCCTCTATAGATGTCTTAGTCCCAGCTTTAGGTTTTCCCAGTTCCCTACACGACCTTCTCCCATTTGTTTCCTAGAGATTTTAGCTACTTCCTAGAGCAGTGATGGTGAACCTTTTGAGCTCGGCGTGTCAGCATTTTGAAAAACCCTAACTTAACTCTGGTGCTGTGTCACATATAGAAATTTTTTGTTTATTTGCAACCATAGTAAAACAAAGATTTATATTTTTGATATGTATTTTATATATTTAAATGCCATTTAACAAAGAAAAATCAACCAAAAAAATGAGTTTGTGTGTCACCTCTGACACGCGTGTCAGAGGTTCTCCATCACTGTCCTAGAGTTATGTCTGTAACCCTTCAGTGCCTCCTTTTTACTCTTTTAGTTCTCTGATGCACAATTAACCATTCTTTATGTGAAACTTTCTTTGTGAAATAATTGATATAGTTTCCACCTCCTGCCTGGACTTTGATACAGAAATTGATGCGTCTGTAATAATTTAAAAAATAAGCTTCATTTTTCAAAAAATTTTTGATATTATTAATAACATTTGTCAATGTCTATGATATATATCTACAATATGTGTCCTTGGACATTTTACAAATGTAAGAAATGGAAGAGTTAGTGACTAAGATGTTTCAAATATATTCCTTAAAATTGGGGTAGCCAGTTATTTGATGACAAATTGTATTTTATTACTATCTTCTTATAAACTTTACTTGAAGAATAACTGACAAAGTGTGATTAATAGGTGTGGGAAACCTCTGCTGTACTCACTCATAAAGAAAATTACTGCATATGTAAATAAAGTGCTTGCCTCAGGTATACATGCATCCCAGGTAATTAAAAATGAGTCCACCCTGGGCAAACTAGGGAGCTGAAACCATTGGTAGCTACACTTTTTAGTAGAATGAGTTTAATTCTTAAATTAAATTCTTAATTAAATTCAAATTAATTGTAGATACAAGTTAAAACATTAGCATAAGTATTAATTGTTTTAAATTTCTATGAAAGCACATTGGTAGTATTTGTATAGTCCAAGCAGATAATCTATGCAATTGTTGGTATTTCTTCTCAGAGTTTCTCCATTCTTTATTTATCTATTTGAATTTTTGTTGGACTCTATGAAATAAAGTGAAGAATGCAACCAAAATGAATTCATTTTGAATACTAAGGTTAGAAATTCTTGCTTCTAGTGGTCTGTAGACTTACTGAGCATTTCCTAATGAGTTCTTTGAACTTTTAAATCCAATCCATCTTTGCATTGTGTTTTTAAAAAACTTAAAATTATTTATTTATTGATTGATTTCAGAAAGGAAGGAATAGGGAGAGAGTTATATAGAAACATCAATGATGAGAGAGAATCATTGATTGGCTGCCTCCTGCATGCTCCCCACTTGGGATTGAGCCTGCAACCCAGGCATGTGCCCTAGACCAGAATTGAACCCAGGTTCCTTCAGTCTGCAGGCTGAGCCAAACCAGCCAAGGCTTAAATGTTTTTTTTTTTATCATGTGAAATAACTCTTTTTACTTTTTAAATATTTTTGTTGCTCTCACTTAGGTATTTGTTTATTACAATTTATATTTTGTTTTTTTAATGCAGAATTTGAGTGGCCTATAATTAAGAAATATCTGTCAGTAATTGGTAGTTCAAGGAGTTAAAATACTCTTAAAATGATCTCACCATTCTGCTTCAAATTCTGAGGAATGAGTATGTTTGGTAGAGAGGCCAAGATGCTTTCTTTAATGATACAAAATAAACATTTAAAAATTATCATCTATCTGATTACTTTTTCAGAAAAAAACATAAATTAATTAATAAAATAGAATGTTAAGATCACATATCATACTCATATTCATATTTGATCCAAATTCCAGCAGGAAAGACAGACCATATAGGTAAAAGGCAACATTTGAGGAGATAAGGACTGATAATTTTCCAAAACTGATGAGAAACATAAAATCACAGGTATAGAAAGTACACAAGAATAATGTATACAAATCTCACATATGAGCAAGGATTTTTAAAAATCCTAGATAGGCTTGAACTGCATACTGTTTATATAGATGGTCATTATCATTGTTATATCATAATCATGTTGGATCTATTTCAGAGATTCAAAGGTGGTCTTACATTAGAAACTGTCTCTATATAATTCACAGCGTTAATAGATTCAAGGAGAAAAAATGTTATTACCTCGATAAACGTCAAAAAGCTTTTTATAGAGCTTGGCATCTCCTTATGATAAATTGTCTTAGTAATTTAGAAATAGGAAGGTAAATCCTGAAGCTAACCTAAACTAATAGTAAAGAATATTCTTAATAACAAAACATTAAGTAAATTTCCATTAAAATCAGGAATCAGACAATAACAATTACTTCTATTCAACTATTCACAGACTTTTGATTCACTACACAGAATAATCTAAAGAATCTAAGGCAATTACTCATGTTATTAGTAGAGTTTAATAGGTAGCTGGATATAAGCAAAAAACAAAAAATCAAATGGATTACTATACACCTGCAACAAAACAGTTGGAGACTATAACCTTTGAAAAGTATACTGATAACTACAACAAAAATATAGGTACTTAGGGCTAAACTAAAAATGTGTAAAACTTTTTTTGAAGAAACTTTTGAAACTTAGCTGAAAGATTGAAATAGACAAACAAATTGAGATATGTCATGTTGGTTTCAAATGAAAATCAATATCTTAAAATTTTCCATTGTCAATCCAATCAAATTTGATTTATAGAATCTAATAGAATCAATGCATTTCTAATCAAATTACAAGAATTTTTTTGAAAAACTTGATAAACTAATTCTAAAATTCATATTAAAAACAAATGTCCAGACCAGTGCAGGGAGGGGAGCAGCAAGTTAATGAGAGAGGCTGGGAGCTAAGAAGCTGGGGCTGAATTAGAGTGATGGTCAGTAGGGCTTCACATTGGTTCTGGATCCACCTACTGATCCCATCATCCTCCAGGCTCTGCTGCTCAGTCTGCTCTATATTCTTCTCATTTGTGGTGATTTGCTTTTCAGGGCTCCATTATTTCCTCCACCAGTTCAGGACAATAGGGACTCAGTTCACTGGATAGATCTCTATATACCTGAAATCTATACCTACCATAGGGTTTTTGGGCCCTGTGACAACTACTGAATCTGTTTTAGTGGCCCTCACCATTCTATGACTCTGGGGAGATCTGAATCATTATGTGATAGTACACAGAGGATTTTAAGGATTGATGTGATCCAATTCCACAAATCAACCTAATAGTGTCCCATCTCTGACCTGGCTTCAAATAATACACATATGATTTCATTAAAAGAAAATGAGGGGGAGGGGCAGGAAGAAGACACTAGAAAAATATTAATTTTGATCATATAAGGAGATGAGGTTGTGGATGACTTTTACTATCATTTTACACTTTTTAAAAAACTTCTGAAATTTGAAAACTATTCATTTATTAATTTTATATTGAAAAAACAAAACAAAAAACAAGCCATGAAAGAAATAATTAGAAAACAACAACAATCACCCAAACATTGCCCCGCTGACATGGCTCAGTGGTTGAGTATCAACCTATGAACCAGGAGGTCACGACTTATTCCCAGTCAGGGTATATGCCCAGGTTGTGGGTTTGATACCCAAGGTGGAGTATGTAGGAGGCAGCCAATCAATGATTCTCTTTCATTATTGATGTTTCTATCTCTCTTCCTCTCCTTTCCTCTCTGAAATCAATAAAAATATATTAAAAAACCCCACCCCAACATTAATAACCTATTATGTCCCTAGAAGTTTGCCCAGCATTTTTTGGTGGTTATTACTGTTAGAAACATAAAATAATACCTTCTGTTTAGAAATTTTCATTATAACAGGAGCATCCATTAATAGATATTTCAACTTTGAATCTCATTTGGGATATTTATATTGATTTTTAAGCAAGTAAATTTTTGTTCTTATTAGGCTTTCACATTCTAAGGTTTTTAAAAGTTACTTATTGTCATTTTTCTCTCCACATCGGTCTCATTACTATGTCACACAAATGAATCACCTAATAGTAATCTCCTGGGTGTCAACATCTAGCTGTAGAATAGAATTTAATCCTCTTTCTTTCATATTACATTATTTCCAGAGGCCTCTTATCATAGAAAATTCTCTTATTTTTTCATTAAAGGTTGTATTGTCAGAGAAATAATAGTCCCACACATATGACTAATAAAAGCCAGACATTTGATTAAAAGTGAATAACATTAGGAATGTGAAGTTCCATAATTATACTTCCCCCACTACTACAAATAACTGTGTATTATCACATTTAGTGCCCTGGGTAACTGAAAAAAATTAAGAAGAGACTGCTTTGTGACCATTATGGAATATTGGGAGTTCAAAAGTAAAAAATAAATGTTTCTGCTCGGATGATTTCTTAGATACCATAAAGTGTAAGATAAAAAAAATATATTTTAAATTTACTTTTAGTAAGTCTATTTTCAAAAAAATAAATATTCATCTCTGTTTCCAAATATCTCTCTCTCTATAAAAGCCTAATATGCAAAGTGTCCCCTCTGGAGTTCGACCTACCAGGAGTTCACTTGCTTGCTCTGACATGCGCTGACCACCAGGGGGTGGCGTGGAACAAAGGAAGGCCCCGGCTGGCAGCCAGCAGCTGCTAGGGACCCTACCCATACACGAATTTCATGCACTGAGCCTCTAGTTTATAATAAAAGATTTATTCACAAACTATACAAATGAAAGGCTTGCAAAATGATACACCTGATGAAATTAAAATTCACTGAAACACATATTAAGTGTTTATTATAGAGTATTATGCATGAAATTCTCTCAAAAAGCCTACAAAAGAGATGAGAGTGAGATCCTTGTTTTAGTAAAGAGGATGTTGATGAGAGAGAGTGAGCTACAAACCCAAAGGAACCCACCTAGCCAGAGATGGAGTTGAGAGTCAAATCTCAGTTGTCATGATCCACTGTCTATGGTTTCTCAACTACTAGGCCAAGCTACATCTCTTCATAAAAGTATGGGCAGATCCTACCTTCCTAAGGACTAATTTTAAAGCTACCAGTATTAACTAGTTTTGCCACTATCTGTTATTGACCATCCAGGCTGCCCTATAACAATGTTGAGAGCGTGCAAAGCAGGACAAACTTGACAGTGAGATGCAGCAGGCAGAGGGAGGCTCTGCACTTTATTTGTCCTTGGCCTCTCTCAGGTTGCACATCATGTAGACATTTAGAGTCTATGTCTCCTGGCTATGGGGCAGCTATAGGGGTTATGGTTGTTGAAGAACCCTCACAACAGAAACCAGGAGATGAACTGCCAAGCCTGATGCTGGAAGGAAGACAGGGCAGAGACTCATGTATCTATAGCCAATGAGAGCTGAGTGGTGGCAGGTCCAGCAAGAGGGAGATATCTCCTGAGCCCAAAGGGAATATCGCCGGAGCCCGAAGAAGTGACGACTGGTTCAGAACTACAGATTTAACACGGGAGGCAGGCCCAGCTGCAGACAGCAGCCCAGAGCATGTGCCGCCAGCGTGCTTCTGAAAACCAGCCCAAGGCCAGGAGAGTCCCTTTCCTCAGGTCAGAGAGATGTGCGGCCACCTTCCCACATATCCAATTCCATCTTAAGGAGAAAAGCAGGGAAGGCGAGAGGATACACGAGAGACAGAAATGCTATGCAAAGAAGATGAGCACAACCTAGAGCAGTGGTCGGCAAACCACGGCTCGCGAGCCACATGCGGCTCTTTGGCCCCTTGAGTGTGGCTCTTCCACAAAATACCACGTGTGGGCGTGCAAGTACAGTGCGATTGAAACTTCGTGGCCCATGCGCAGAAGTTGGTATTTTGTGGAAGAGCCACACTCAAGAGGCCAAAGAGCCGCATGTGGCTCGCGAGCCGCAGTTTGCCGACCACTGGGAGGAACCATGTAACCTTTAAAGAAGATTAAATTTTTAATCACACAAGAGTAAAAGTACTTTTTTACCTTCCACAAACAGCTAATCTACTGTGGGATAATGATCAGATCAGTTATGGTTAAAGAAAAAAAAAAGTTAATTTTTTTGCTCATTCCACATGCAGTGTAATTTACACCGACACCCCTGTACATTAGATTTACTGAGAATCACATTTTCCAGGTCCGGCACCTACATTATCTCATTTAATTCTCACACAAGCCCTGTAAGGGAGGAATCATTATAATCTCCACTTTATAGAAGAGGAAAATGAGGCTTAGAGAGGTTCAGTAATTCACACATGGTCACATCGCTAGCAACATAGCTGGGAGAGGAAAGCCGATTACTTCACTGTTTTAACTTATAAATAATTAAAATACATTTTAGATGAATTGGATTTTTGATATTTGAAGATGTTCAAGTTGAAGACTTCTGAAATAGAAAGCTGAGTGTGCTTGCAAAGGAGTATTTGCTTTCTAATTTGCATTTGAGACTTTAGTCTTCAGGCAAATTTTAAAGGACACTTAAGCCTGAAAGGAGAAATCCGAATTCTGTCATATTTGATCGTAGTGAGGTTGTAACATGTGTTCACTAGAAAGATACTTTCAGTACAATTAGAAATAGAAGACAATTGACGTTTCCTCTCCACTAAGAAGCCTCCAAGGCAGAAGTTTTTAAGGTTTAGATTTTGAGTTAAGTCTTGGTTTAACTCCTGTTAAACCACATTAAAGCCATGTAAGTTGGTGACCACTTTGAGCTCATTTCCATAAAGTTACCATGGCGACATGTCAAAGCGGGAGGAAATGAGATAACCTTTGTCACACATGGAACATGGTGCCTGCCACATAGCTGGTGCTCAAAACTGTCAAACTGCCTCTGCTTATCCCCCTTGTTGTAGTGAATCCTAATATTATCCAGTTCTCTGTGGCTCACTATAGAGCCAAACAATTATTTTAATCCCCAGATTTTATTTTGTTTCTATATTTAGCAAATGCAAATGTACACTTGCTGATTTGATACCTGGAGCTACAAGGACAAAGAAAAAAAAAACCCCTGGGGTGTATTTATCAAGTTTAGAAAATGCATTCGCTTACCAGCTCACTGAATTCATTATTTCCTAGGTCAAGTCTTTCCAGCTGGGCCAGTTTGTGCATTGACCTGTAACAGAGGGAGAAAAATACCATTGTGAGGCAAAGCATGACACATTACTCCAGAACATCTCACCCACTTCCCTGTTAGATTTCCCTGTTTGTACAGTGCACAGCAACAGGGGTGCTTTCCAGCAAGAATTAAACTGCAAATAACAGTAACCTATGCAAACTGCCACCTGAAAACCTTTAGTAGTTTACCATGTTCCCAAATGCCAGTCTAGTTAGAGTACAGGGTTGGCTGATTTATAAAAACCTGGGAAGCTTGTTAAACATCTACACCAGTAGGAGGTATAGTTTCGAACAACTATATTTTTAAGTCACCACAGGTTTGGGAACCAATGATAGCTCAATTCCTAGCAGAGCATTCTAAAAAGCCACAATATAGACACAATAGCACCATCAATCTTGTCATTTTCTACTTTCCTACATGAACTTCTGCTACAGACAAACGTTATATTCACTGTCTCCTAAACATATTGGCTTGGATGCTCTGAATAATTGCAGAACCTTGGGCAAGAGATGCTGCCAAAGGTTAGAGATACCTTAGCACATGCTATATGCATCAGCGTATCTCAAGCCACTCTCAAGTACAACATGCAACATAAGAAAAGATAGTGTATTTCTGAGTGTATTTACTTCTCCACTGACCAGAATGCTGTCCTTATATATGCTGACTACACAGAAATTCTGGAGACATCATTGACTCAAATCTTAGAAATTTTAGTGCCTTCATCTTTAGAATGGATATAGCAATTATCTTACAGGGCTTTTATGAGCATTAAAGGAAATACTAGTGTAATCCAGACACTGTCAGGTACTCCAAAATGCAAATCTGTGTGTACCCTTTATTCGCCCAGCAACTGTTATTGAAAGATCATGTACCAGACAATCTTCTGAGGTCTGGGTACAGCAGTGAATAAACGAGACAAAAACTCCTGCCCAAAAGGACTTTATATTGCAGTGGTGGGGGGCGGGGAGAGGGATTACAATTAATGTTAAGTAAAATAAAATAATATACTAGAATGTTATAAATGCTATGGAGAAAACTCAAATAGTCAAGGCACACAGGAAGAATTTACATGGAGGATTGCAATTTTTAATAGGGGGGTCAGGTAGGTATTACTCAAAAGGACAAAATTTGAGCCGAGGCTTAAAAGAAATGAAGGAGCATGCCAGTGCATCGACTCTAAAGCAGGGACATATTACTTGCTTGAAGACATCCCAGGAGAGTAGTGTGGCTGAGGCAGAGTGAGGGAGAGGGAGAGGGAGAGTAAGGAGATAACAATGATGAGTTAGATAGAAGCGAGTCTTCACAGCCCAATAGAGACATTGGCTTTGATTCTGAGTAAGATGGAGGGTCATTGAAAGGTTTTGATCAAAGGTAGGACTGAAGTGACTTGTTAAAAGATCATAGCCTATTTCAGAAACAGCAGGTAAGTAACAATAGTAAGAAATAATAAAAAATGAGACAAATAATAAGAAATCAGGAATAAAATGTAGGAAAGGGCTAGATCATAAGGTCATACGTGTCAGGCCAAGGAATTTGAGTTTTAGTTTAAAGGCAATAAAACCTTTAAAATTTAGAGAGCAAAGAGTTACCAGACTTGTATTTTATAAAGCTCACTCCAGTAGCTTGGAATGGTGTGGATAATGGTGAGAGGATGTGCTAGCAAAGAGGCTAAATAAAAAATGGCCCTGAAAACCATGTGGTAATGACGATGACCGATTGGATGTGGGAAGTAAAAAAGAGGAAAAATTAAAGATAATTTCTTGATTGAGTAGCAGTTGTGGGGATATTAGAATAGAGTGGATCTAAGGTGGAGATAGGTTGGATGTAGTGAATGCTATTTAAAATACTATAGTGACTTTGAAGTGAATGTGAGAGACCTTTATTAGGGAAAATGTGTGTGTGTGTGTGTGTGTGTGTGTGTGTGTGTGTGTGTGTGTGAAAAAGGGAGGGCGGGTATGAGGGAGGGAAAGAGAGAGAGAGAGAGAGAGAGAGAGAGAGAGAAAAGAGCTCAGATAAAAGTCTTAACTGGAAATAAATATTTAAAAAATAAGTGGAATATTTCTTGTCTACTCCACCTAAAAATTATATCTCCTTTTTTTTAAATACACATACCATTTGCTTCCTTTTCCAGGGTTTATTTGATATTTACCACTTAATTTCTTGAATTATTAGTTTTTTCATGTGTACATGCCTCCTTTCTCCACCAGATCTTAAAATACGCTTTAAGATGCTCAGAAGGACGGCCAGCCATTCAGCCATCCAGCCATCCAGAGGTTGTGCAACCTTGTGGGCAACATCTAAGAGAACATCTGCCTCGCCTCCTGCCAAATCTATGCCACTGAATAGATGCATCTAGTGGGAAAAGTGGCTGGGCCACATGAAGAGAAAATTAGATTTTCTTCTGAGCCTGGAAACATTAAAAAATGGCAAATTCTTGCAAATCTTGTTTCTAGCAACAAGCAAACAATGAGCATCAAGGCCTTGGGAATCAAGGAGAAGGATCCAGTGGCCAAGCGTGGCAAGTGAGTGAGAAATGAGCACAGGGGTAGCAGAGCCACCTGCATGTGACTTGACCCTGTGGCCTTAGGCAACAAATATTCTAGTGAAAACCACCATGACCTGAAGACCAGAGGCTCTTCCACAATTTTCTGGATTCTATGAACTTGGTGGTTCTCACGGTCTCCTAGGAGGATATTGTATAAACTTGAGAGCAGATTTTTTCCCCTAGTTCTAGTGATTGATGACCAAGACAAAATTAATTTTATTAAATGAATAAATGAGTTACACCTTGTACTTGGGTATCCTAAAGCAAATTGCATTAGTTAAAAGATTTACCTCTTTTCTAGGTTAAATATTTGTGACCTCTTACTCATCCCTTGTGTGATAGGATTTTCAACCCCCTAAACACCTGATCATCTTAATTTAGACTTAGTAAAAATTCTCAGTGTTTTTCTTCCAAAACAAGACCAGGTTCAAATCTGGCACTCATGTTATTGTAAATAAAGAATTATGGAACACATCTAGGCTTATTTGTTAATATATTATCTGGGGCTATCTTGCCTGGCAACAACAGAATTGAGACACCATTTAGATCACAGAACCTCTGATGACCAGGTGGCACTCAGGGTTGAACACTATTCCCTAGTGTGGGTCTCTAAGACAATGTAGAAAAAAGTGATTATTTTTTACATTTCTGTTACTGTTGTTCAAGTGTGATTCCTTTCGTGGGAAGATAGGTAACCTCTATGCCACCACTAAGCCTTTTTCTTTTTAGTTTTAGGCTACTGCCTTTGAAAACTGTGCTTCATAAATTCATACCTAGGGAACTACATTTTAAATGTAAACTCTAGCTTCCTACCATCCCTTTTCCATCCTTTTGAATGGGCAACATTTTTTCTTTTTCTTGTTCTGGTACAACAAGAAAGTTTTCTTTCTCATGAGGTGTTCCGAACTATTTTCTGAAGCTTAAGTTAAGTTACTTAAAATATATTTTCTTCTATTTTAATTTTATCTCATTTTATTTTTTATGCTCTTAGTTTCCATCATTGTTTGTTATCACCAAAGTTTCCTTTCATCATTAAATTCTCACTTCTGTTTTTGAAGTTATCTGTCCAATATGACTTTATATCTTTAAGATTACTACATTTTTACTTTTGTTTTTGAAAATGTCATTCAATATTATTTCTTATGTTGCACACCTTTCAAATGGACTGTTTTTACCCCAAGATTTTATCCAGTCTGTAACATAGCCTATTGCTTTTCTTGATCATGTGCTAGTTGCTAAACTATAATCATTCTGTCAAATTGTCCAAGAAATGTTCCTTTCAGATGAACATATGAAATACGTTTTTAATTCCCTCAGGATACAAATAAGTAAAGCTTTGCCAGATAAATAAAATAGAACTCATGGCATTTTTATGGTAGTAGTGTCCTTTTCTGAGCATTCATTCACTCAGTTCGTGATTTTTATGGCAGGTACCATGTGGATATTGCAGTTACAAAGATTTCTGGGACTCAGTGTTTCCCAACTGCGGAACTATTGACATTTTGACTGATTACTTCTTTAATACAGGGTCCTAGTGTGAGCTTTGTAGAATGTTTACCACATCCCACACAGTCTGCACTCTGAAAGACTTATTTTCCAAATGGGAATGACCTTTAAATGAATAGTTACTTCACAGGGTGATAAGTGCTGGGATAAAAGTATGTATAGATTGCCATAGGAGCTAAAAAAAAAAAGAACACCTAGCAGTTGAGTAATTACGAGAAACTTCAAGAGGAGGTGACATTTCAGCTGGGTTTTATAGAACCTTGCTCTATGAATCACATGTATTTGCACATATGAAAAGAAACAATGAAAATAATAAGAGTACAATATTAACACGTGTCCTCAAAGGAAGTAAAATAAAATATTTTGCTCCATAGTAACTCTAAAAATTCCTAATAGACTTTGTTGCAGGAAACCCTGTTGTCCTACCCTCATGGCTGGATAAGGGGACTTCTGGGGTGTAGTGATTTTGTGCAGCATAGGATGGCTAGCAGCATCTAAGGGCTCTACCTACTGGACAGGAGTAGCACCATCCCTAATTTCACAACCAAATATCTCCAGATATTTTCAAATGTGCCCTGGATTGGGGTGAGGGGGCAAAACCACCTTGAGCTGTGATCCATTTTGCTAGAGAAATACTTCAGGCCTTGATCACCTCACTTTACTGGTTAGGGAGGAGGTGACCTTTCTATCTCCATTTGTTTACCTCCTTGCTAGGTGGATTCCCATGTGGCCTGTCCTTATGCAATTCAAGCCAGCCTGCTGGAGAGATGCACGCATTTGACTTTGCAACCTAGTTCCTTACAGCAAGCACATGTGGATCTGGTCCTATCTTTTTGTCCCCACAGAAATCCAACGGGTGTGATTTCCCCTTATAAATGACTGGCCTTGATGATGTGATAGCCACCATAGGTCAGCGAGCAAATATTAGGACTTGGTCACAAATTTGGGCCATGCCCTCAGTCAGTAATGGTGAAAATTTGATCTTTATCTAGCCAAACCTAATATCTTGCTGATTTGTAAGTTTACTTCGTTATCTACTGGAGAAATTCTAATACAATTGGTTGTATTTAATAAAGTTTACTGTCCTATGGTCATATTATATATGTAAAATGGTAGAAATGCGTAAAATTTGATTGTTCCTGTTATCATTGCTATCTCTCCTGTCCATCATGTTCTTTCCCCATAAATATCAGAGTTAATACCTTTTTTCTCATCTCAGCTCATGTTTCCTTTTAAGATAGTCCATCCCCACTATCCAAACTAAAGTCTCCTTTCTGTCTTCATTTTGTATATTTTTAGCCTGTTTCATTTTCTTCTTAACCTTTACCACTGAAAAATATCATATGTTTATATGTTAGCTAACTAATTTCCCCCTGCTAGATTTAAGCACCATGAGGGCAAGTAACTTGCCAATCTTATTCACACCATAAATAGCTTCCCAATCACTGTTTGTTTAATGAAGATATTCATATATGCATACATGAATTATTCTTTACCAGTGAGAAGTCTGAATACTAGAATATTTACAAAGAAACACCACTACATTTCTGTCAGGCATCTACAGTTAATTAACAGTTGCCATGGAGATATCCTGATATTTTTCATTTCATTTTGTTTATTAGAGTTTTAATGAAAACTATAATGAATATAGATTTGTTCAAGTACTGTGGAATATGCATGATGGATAAAGGTAGATAAGTCTGAGGGTCACCAGTTCCTGGATACCTACATCTGCTGGTAAGTTAACTTTCTGACATTTCCAATAATATGTTTTTTAGAAATTCAAATAATAAAATAAATATTAAGTGAAATGCTTAGGTATGTTTTTCACTTCTCTGAATATCTGAAATATCGCAATAAAATTATGTGTGCAGAGTAGTTAAGGACATGGAGTCTGGATTCAGACTACCTGGGTCTGAATCCCAGTTCTACCACTCACTAGTTATTTGACTTGGAACAAATTAAAAGATACTTTTGCACCTTAGTTTTCTTATATGTAATATGGGGATGCTAATAAGAATCCCTACATCACAGGATTATTGTGATGATTAAGATAGTATAGGTAAAGCACAGAAATAGTGCTGGACACATGGTAAGTGCTCTGTAAGGGTTAACTACTAAAATACTTCGGGAATGCTTCTTTTAAATTTGGAAATAACTTAAGAAATTGTCTAAGTCAGAGTTCCCTAAAGTTCTCCTAAGGAATTATAGGTGTTGCTTGAGTTAAAAAAATTCAAATCGCCAGGACATTTTGGAAAAAAAAAGAGATTTCTAATTGGCAGGACTTCTCAGATAAAATATACAAATGTCTATTGTGATTCTCTAACAGATGGAAACATTTCAGAGATATTTCCTGTTTATGTGACCAAAAACATTCTTCTTTACTTTCCTCTAGTATATTTCTTAGACTAGGACCACAGTTTGAAAACTTCTTTTTGAAGATGATGAAATTGAATTCTTGTCCATTCCAGTCCATGAAATCATGTACATACTTGGTCATGGAAACATAGGCCTAGGTGTACTTAAGCATCTTATTCTGAGTATTTAAATTCCATCAGATCACATTCCTTTGTCTGCTTGAAATTCTGACCTGTTAGAATTTCCTGTCACCTCAGCTCCCAATATTCACTTCAGGCTTTCCTTGCATTTTTGATTTTTTTTGGACATGACACCCTGGCCTGATTTTACATTCCCTTTAAAGACCATGTTGGGCCTGGAAGAAGGTACAGTTCGATTCCACGTCAGGGCACATGCCTGGTTGCGGGCTTGATCATCAGTGTGAAGGTTTCAGGGGGCAGCTGATCAATGATTCTCTCTCATCATTGATGTTTCTATCTTTCTCTCCCTCTTCTTTCCTCTCTGAAATCAATAAAAATATACTTAAAAATAAATTAAGACCACATTGGTGTTTGCTCTGGCATTATTCACGGCAGCCTCAGAAAGGAAATGCTCATTTCTTAAGGACAGGAGAACTGGTCACTTGCGTGAGGTCACACAAAGTTAGTGACAGAGCTGACATGGGATCATCTCCATCTAAATCTGGCCTGATTTGTTTGCTTGACCATTGATTAAATCTGACTGTTTTTATGAAAAGTATGTGGTTTACAGCTCACTCTAGTCTAAGAGGAGTTAGCAAACTTTTATTGTAAAGGGCCAGATAGGAAGTGTTTCAGGATCTGCTGTCCATATGATCTCTGTCTCAATTCTGCTGTAGCACAAAAGTAGCCACAAATGTTATATTAACAAATGGGCATGGCTATCTATAATAATAAAAGCACAATATGCTAATTAGACCAGCCATCCTTCCAGACGTCCTTCTGGACCTCCTCCCAGAAGACCTTTCGGATGAAGCCGTGGCGGCAGGGGCTGAGGCAGAGGCAGTTGCCATGGTGGTGGGAGCTGAGCCCCTTACATTAATTTCTTGCATCGGGCCTCCAGTGTTACAATAAAGCTTTGTTTACAAAAACAGGGATGCCAGACTTGAACTACAGACATAGCTTCCCAACCTCTGGTCACATCAGTCCTTAAAATTTCACATCAGTCCTTAAAACCCGAGATGACTTTATGGGTTTATGTTATAAGATTGACCCCTAAGAATCTTTAGGTTTTCAAATCCTTGAATACAAATATGACAGATAAATTAAGGACTGAGGATACTTATTATTAGGGAATTGCCAATAATAACTATTTCTATGCTATTTGAAATTCCCATTTTTTAGGGTAAATGTTACTGGAATTCAGGAACATTTTTTTAACACTGTCATTCGATTGCATTTATGAATATCAGCCCTTACTAGCAAGCTATTACTTTCTAGTATCTATCCAATTGAAAATTTGGAAAAATATTCCAGTTGGAACAATGATGGAAAATAATGCATATCTAGGTTCATCTGTCACTTTAATAAAATTATACAATCTATGATTTTGTCTTTTTATCAGACTCAGAGGTTTTATGTATTTAAATGTACAATTACCTCTGAAGCCACATAGAGTTGGCAGGACTATTGTTTGCCCATAAATTCCCAGTGCAGTAACTTGGGTTTACTGACTCTCGCAGGATCCTACAAATTTTTGGCATGGGCTTGTGCATTATGAGCTCATGCATTCCAGCTTTTAACTTGTCTTTCAAATGTGCTTGAATACTCTCTCTAATTAGTGACGATACATGGCACAAGGATAGGAAAACTCATTTTTGCTGTTATGGTCCAATGCATTCTTCTTATTGAAACTTAGAGAAAGAATATACTATCTTTTCACTTTGTTTAATCTGTGACCTATGTCTACTGGACATTTACATTTTGTAACTTAGACATGCCAATTTTACCATATTATCATGTTCTTCCCTTGTTAATAATCTCTCTGGAGATGAATCTCACATTATAAATTTTTGAAATAATTTTTTCTGTATAGCACAGATACCCAAGACTAGAATGCCTAATTGACATTCTTTAAAAATGCAAATGCTAGCATACTTCATGTTGAAAAACCATAAACGTATCATCTTTAGACACCAGGAAATATTAAAAATTTCTTATCCAATGTCAGATAAACGTAATTGCCATGAACAGATATTTTTATATAACAATTTTATTACTGTACCTTAAAACCAATGTCACAGCTATTATTTTTGTGTACTCCCTATCACTTCAATTCCTCTTCTTCCTAAGAACAACAGCGACAAAAGGCTAACCTGGCTTCCTGGAATCTTCCAGAAGGGCATGTAACCAAACTAAACAGACAGTATTTTGTCAAAAAATATTGGAAAGGCAATTTTTTCAGACAAGTATGTTAATATTTCTCAATTAAGATGTTACTTTTTTATAGCATTTAATTTATTATAATGAACATTTAGAATATATAATATGTGACATCAAACTATCACAAATATGAGTATTTGCTTTGGAAATGCTTTTTCCTTTTAAAAACTTAACATTTAAAGCTTTAAATTGATTTTTGTGATGTCTTATTGAAAACATTTTCTTTCCTATAATTACTTATCTTTAATTTAATTCACAGCATGAAAAAAGATTCTGTATGAAGAAATAAATTCAAGTAATCTCCCAAGAATATGTCTAGTTCATACAGTAAGGTATACTTGTTCAGAGACATAGATTAAAGTAAAATAAAAAAACCCATACAAAACAGAACCTTAAGAACAGCAAATTGAGATCTAAGACAAATTCTGCACTAATTCCTTCTAATGTAAGGTCTAATTAGATTGAGGAGAAGCCTGAATTTCATTCCTCTCTCTAGTATTCTTGGGTTTATAATCAGAACAAATCATTCTTTCACTCTATACATAAATTTTCCCACTGGCCAAAAATCATTGTGCATTCCCTAACTCAAGACAAGATATAATTGCACTTGTAAGGTTTTCTGAGTTCTTTGTGGGGGAAAAGGTACCATGCAAACAGGAGCTATGCTAATTATCTCTGTGAGAGCTACATCCCTGAAGCTGATTCTCATAGTTTACACTGCAGCAGAACAATCAAAAGGTTATGAGAAACAATCAGCGATGAAGATGCTCATTTTCACTAGAGTATATTGCAACCTACATTATTTACTCACGAAGACATTTTAGAATGGTACTGAAAAAGTGCTTAAGCAGAGTTAAGCTATTTTCAAACTTCTACAGATAGCTGAGCAGGGAACTGCAACAAGAAGTTTCTTTTCAAAGAGACTCCTTTAACACGCAGGTGCACACACACAGGTGTTTCAGGCACATTGTTTCTTCCTGTACATCCTATAAAAACCTATTACTTGTCACATTGAGCTTTCTGAATATTGATTCATGTGCTTCTATGTAGATTTGGCCTTAGATTGTTAAACCTCTAACTGATGTATATTACTTACACAACCTGGTGACTAACACATCAGAGAATTTGAACTTTAGAGGATAAAGGCCTTTGAAAATAATCTGCAAGGTATCCCTGGCTGGCTTCCCAGGCAACTGTCATTTTCCTTCCCCTTCTTCCTTGACAGCAGTACCTGCCCTGCATCCGAAACTGGAAATGCCAGATTGTCAGTAGGTAAACCTTTTTCTGCAGCTGGGACATGAACGTATGACTCAGTTCTGGTGACTAGAACAGGAATAGAAATCTACTGGGGGAGATGCTAGGAAAACACTTGATTTAAAAGAGGGAGGGAGACATGAGAACTTTTCCCCTGTCCCCCCTTTTTGTTCAGAGTTGGATGAGAATGTGATGTCTGGAGTTGCAGTGGACACTATGCAACCATGAGGTAACAAGTCCAAGGCTGAAAGCCGCATGCTGTGGATAGCAGTAGAGAAAGATAGAAAAAGCACAGGCTTTTGATAAAATCATTAAGCTCCTGAAACAAACTCTGAAGCCATTAACTTTCAGACTGTTATAGGCAATGATGCACCTACTATTTAAAAAGTCACTTACTGCCCTAACTGGTTTGGCTCAGTGGATAGAGCATTGGCATGCGGATTAAAAGGTCCCAGGTTCGATTCCGGTCAAGGGCATGTACCTTGGTTGCGGGCACATCCCCAGTAGGGGGTGTGCAGGAGGCAGCTGGTCCATGTTTCTCATCGATGTTTCTAACTCTCTATCCCTCTCCCTTCCTCTCTGTAAAAAATCAATAAAATATATTAAAAAAATAAAAAAAATAAAAAAATAAAAAGTCACTTACTGAGAATTCTGTTTCTTATAGCAAAAGCATACTTCCAAGTACACTCCCACTACTGCACTATTAGGGACCTATAAAGCGTGTCACATGGTTTGTTGGTGGCAGAGCTAAAGCAAAAATAGAGGTCTTTTATGTCTCACATTTTAAAAGGAAAGAAGGTGAAGGGATTAGCCAAAGAACATCTATGCATAACTCATAGACACAGACAACGGTGAGGTGATGGCCAGAATGAAGGGAGTGTGGCGGCTGGGTTGATGTGGGCAAAGTGGGGTGGGAATAGCGATGTTTATAATAATGTCACCAGTAAAAATAAAGTTAAAAAAATCCTGGTATAATAATGTGAGTTTTAGTAGATTTTAAGCAAAAAATATAAGATAAATAAAAAACAAATAATTTTAACAATTCTGATCTTGATTAAAATATTTTGACAATACTAAGCTAACAAAGAAATAAATATCTTACTATTTAAATTGACTGCAAAGGTACATTTTAAATAATTTTAAAAATATAAAATATACAGAAAAGTATATGCACAGTTTCATATGTTAATCATAATTTAAAAACCATTTCTATAAATCATTTAAGTTTAAGGGTGGTTTATGTTTTTTTACTTTCTGCATTTAACTTCTCAATATTTTAGTTTTCCAATCATTGATTGTGTGGATTTTGGTGTGATTTCTGATATATATAATTTCTGCTTTTCAGAAAGCATGACTGTGATCCTATATATATTGTTTCTTTTACTTTAAAAATTATTTTATTGTTGAGAATATTACAGATTTCCCCCATTATTTCCTCTTTGTCCCCCTCCACCCATCTCCCACTCTACCCCAGGTCTTCACCTGTCAATTGTTTGTGTGCATGAGCTACACATATATGCTTATAAGTTACTAGAGGCCCGGTGCACAAAAATTTGTGCACTTGGGGGGGGGTGAGGGGGGTCCCTCAGCCTGGCCTGTGCCCTCTCACAGTCTGGGACCCCTCAGGAGATAACGACCTGCTGGCTTAGGCCTGCTCCTGGGTGGCAGAGGGCAGGCCCAATCCCTAGGTGCAGCCCCTTGTGGGGCTTAGAGCAGGGCTGATTGGGGAGTTGGGGCGCCGCCCCCTGTCATGCACAGAGAAGGGTGGATCGGGAGGTTGCGATGCCACCCTCAATCACGCTCAGGGTGGGGCCAATTGGGGGGTTGGGGCACCGCCCTCTGTCACACTCAAGGCAGGGTCGATAGGGAGGTTGTGGCGCCACCCCCTGTCACGCACAGAGCAGGGCCAATCAGGGGGTTGGGGCGCTGCCCCCTGTCACGCACAGAGTAGGGCCGATGGGGAGGTTATGGCTCTACCCCGTCACACACAGAGCTGCAGGGCGATCAGGCGGTTTGGGCACTGCCCCCTGTCATGCTGATCTGGTGCCAAGAGGCCTCGCGGCTCCGTTGATCCCAGTGCTGGGAGGCATATTACCCTTTTACTATATAGGATAGAGGCCTGGAGGCCGGCTGGTTTGCCCTGAAGGGTGTCCTGGATCAGGGTGGGGGTCCCCACTGGGGTGCCTGGCCAGCCTGGATGAGGGGATGATGGCTGTTTGCAGCTGGTCACACACCCTTCAGGGTGGGGGTCCCCACTGGGGTGCCTGGCCAGTCTGGGTGAGGAGCTGAGGGCTGCTTTCAGGCTGGCAGTTATTGACTGAAGCTCCCAACCACTCCTTTTTTTTCTCTTTTTTTTATTTTATTCTGGGCCAGCTTTAGCTCTGGCTCTGGCTCTGAGGCTTCGTATCTGGTTTGTTTGCCGTTCTATAATCGAAACAATGTATAACTTCAGCTCTGAGATCCCGGCAGGCTGAAAGCTGGTTTCTGGGGTTTTGTTTAGCTACTACATTTGCAATATAGTACATAGTTGCTTAGAGTTGCAACTCAGAGGCCTGCAAGTCAGGCGGGGAACGTTGGAGTCTGCAGTCACTGGAGCAAGCAAGCCTCATGTTCGCTTCTAGCTGCCTGGCTGCCGGCCGCCATCTTGGCTGACAGTTAATTTGCATAAGGATATGCTGATTAGCCAATGGGAAGGGTAGCGGTCGTACGCTAATTACCATGTTTCTCTTTTATTAGTGTAGATTTTGTTAATCTCTTTCTGCTCTTCTTCCTACCTTCCCTATAAGATCTGTCAGTTTGTTTCATGCTTCCATGCCTATAGTTCTATCTTGTTGGTCAATTTATTTTGTTCCTTAGATTCCACATATGAGTGAGATCATGTGATATTTATCTTTCTCTGACTGGCTTATTTTGCTTAGCATAATATTCTCCAGGTCCATCCATGCTGTCTCAAAGTTTCTTCTTTTTACAGCTGCATAGTGTTTCATTGTGTAAGTGTACCACAGCTTTTTTAATTCACTCATCTACTAATGGGCACTTGGGCTGTTTCCAGATCTTAGCTATTGCAAATAATGCATATATTTTTCCTGATTGGTGTTTCAGGATTATTTTACTTTTATTACTTAGAGTTTCAAGAATTTGGTAAATATGTTAATGTTTTTGAAATCCGTATTTCTCTTCTCTTTTATATTTATTACATATTCAAAGAAAATTGCTCCAGAAATCCTTTCTCTAATTACTCCTTACAATAATATCTGCTTCAGACTCAACTAGGTAGTTTGTCTTTTATATAAAGTTATTGCCACAGATTCTTCCCTTACAATTTGAAATGCTAAACCCAACATTACTGGCATATTTTTGATAGTGTCTATCAATACATAGAAATACAATTAGGTTTTATTTAAAAATTGGAATGATGTGTACTTGCGGCTCCATATGTTCATTTAAAATAGCAATTTTAAGAACAAATTTTACTTAGGATAGTTTTCTGGTTGGCTTTAACTAAAAATATTTTTTTCCATGGATATAATTTGGCATAAAGATTATCATGCTAAAATATGATTATAACAATCAGCACTTAGAAGTTGTGATATCAAATATAATAAGATAGCTATCAGAAGTAATAGACTGTACAATAGAAATAACAATGGGTAAGAAATCTCCTCTAAATGAGACCATTGTGAAATGTGCCTCATAATGAAACTCATTTCAAAGAACTATAAAAGACACTGAAGTCTAATTGCATTATTTCTCATGATAATTATATTCATGTAAAGTAAATCTTGCTTTAAAATACTCATATATTCAATCATTGCTACTCAACATACTCTCACGAAAAATTACATTTCTGAACCTGACTTTTATTGAGGAAAGATTAACTTTCTGTTAATGTGACAAAACAGCTAATTGCACAAAGAGAAAGAAAAATCTAATCAGATTATTGTTATCATTGTGGACAAAATAGCAAGTTAATGATCTAAGTTCTTTAATTTTGTACCACACTGATACTTCATTTTACAAATTCTCTGTAAATCAAACCTTTTAAATTCATTAACCAAATAATTCTTTCATTAATATAACTAATATATATTAAGCACATATTAGGTGCTGGGCGAAGGGCTGGGACTAAGATGTGGTTGTTGCCTTCAGGTACCTCACAACCTAGTAGAGCAGTCACAAATCTTATAATTACCAGTAATAATGGATACTATGAGGTTTTTATTATGTGTGTGGTAGCAATTAAAGGATTGACAAAACATAGACCCTGCTCTGAAGGAGCTTACATTCTATTGGAAAATTTAGTAATTAAATGATTATGAAATTAATGTACTAGTATTTATCTATTATGATTGAGATTCATGCTACCCAGAAGATGGCAGACTGCTATGAGAACTTGCAATTCGGGACCTTACCAAGAGATGGCTTCATATCAGGTGACACTAGAATTAAGGTTTAAGAGTTCACTAGATAAAGAAGGCAGAAAAGGAATTCCAAGAAAAGAAAATGCACGAGCATTCACCTAGGTATTTGACATGTTCTGGAAAAAGCAGAGTATTTTCTCAAAAAAATTTTGGCAAAATGAAATGGATCTGAGTTCTTTGGTTGCTTAACATTAATACTCAAAGAAGAGACAGAAAGTTCTTTTTCAAGAGCAATTCACTCATGGAGAAGACTGGTTCAGAGAATTATCTGCCCATCAGACTATTATAGGCCATGTTCCCCCAGTCTAAAGCACTGGACCTTCACACTGTAAGCAGGGACTCATTCTTTGGGATGGAGAACCATCAGTGCCAAAGTAAGAAGATGGAACCCGCTTTCCCCAGAAGGAAAGGATGGGTTGAGTGTCTCAATAAAGAAATGGTACAAAGAACTTGTCTCTTACTTCTTTGATGAATGTTAACACTATTCTCCTTGTAACATAAAATAGAAACTTGAAAGCCATTCTAAATCTTTGTTTGATCACTCTCCATATTAGTCAATTACAAGCACCGGCTTATTCTACCTCGATTATCTATCTTGAATGTATATTCTTTTTTCATTCTTGCTGTCAGACTCAAATTTCAGAGATGGCTTCATATCAGGTAATTTAGAATTAGGGGTTAAGAGATGAAGAGTCCCTTAGCCCCTTTCACTTCTTAGTCTACTTACTTCCTAGTTTAGCCCCTCCTACTTCTTGGACTATGGTAACCAGGCCTTTGTAACAGCCTCTTCACTAGTTTGTCTGCCTCTCCTTCCACCTCCTTCCAAGCTATACTTACCACTGTCACAGAGTAATCCCCAAAATAATTTGATTATGTCATTTCTGGGCTCAGATATCAAATTATTTTAGGAAAAGTTCTCAGCTCTTCAACATTGCATTTAAGGAACCTTATAATTTGACATCTGTTTACCTTCTTGGCTTTATTGCCTGAAAAACCCTATACATGTTATAATCTAGTCATAAGTATGGTTCTCTACTGAGAGTCATTCTCTGGTAGATTTAGCTTTGAAGGTCATGAGGTTAAGTTTCACTTTTCAAAACATATCTTAGAGGTAAAAAAAGACAACTGAGAATAATTCAATTTTTCTTTTTTACTGAATTTATTAGGGTGACATTGATTACTAAAATTATATAGGTTTCAGCTGTACAATTCTATAATAGATCATCTGAATATTGTATTGTATGTTCACCACTCCATCCCAAGTCAAGTCTCCCACCACCATTTATCCCTTCTTTACCCTTCTTATCTCGTCCCATCCCCCGTTCCCTCTGGTAATCACCATACTGCTCTCTGTGTCTATGAGTTCTTTTCTTAATCCTTTTATCTTTCGCACCCAGGAGAATAATTTCATTTTTATGAGAAGAAATTTGGAATTATTAGGGAGAATATTTGTTATGATTTCACCTATTGAAAGAACGTTATGTTATCAAAAAAACTGTCAATTTTTATAGATTAACCACCGAAGCTATTAGATTGTATGCAAAAAAATATGAAGTCTTTCATGTGAAGCTGATCAGTAGAAAATAATCTTTAAAAATCTATGGAAGGAATTTAATGTACAACTTGATGACCACAGTTAATACTGCTGTGTGGCATATATGAAAGTTGTTAAGATAGTAAATTCTAAGAGTTATCATCATGAGGGAATTTTTTTCTTTTCATTGCATCTATATGATCTGATGGATGCTAATCATAATATATGTAAGTTAAACCATTATGCTATACAGCTTAAACTCACAATGATGTATGTCATATCTCAATGATACTGTAAAAAACTTGAAGGAAAAAGCTTTGAAGAATAAAAAGCTTGTAATAAATATACACAATATATTCAAATGAAAGGAAAATAAACTTAAAATATCTATATAAAGCAGCTTGGCCTAGAACTCTAGGAAGTACTCAATGAAGTAGTTCCTAAAACTCAAAGGAAGAGTCTGTCACTGTTTCCTAATGTAAGAACTATTAAGTTAGATGTAGATTCTGAGTTTTCTAATAAAGACCTAGAGGTAATGGGATCTCTACTATGGTGACTTCTCTTCTAATTCCACATGATGTACTCTTCTGAACCAATCAATGCCATCGGTTCTTCTCTCTCCATATCAGTTCATAGGCAGCAGACTCATCAATAATATTGCTTCTCAAACAAATTGATAGTTACAAAACAGTCATGGGGATATAAAGTATAGCATAGGGAATACAGTCAATAAAATATCGGGGGGAGCATACTAGTATTGCCTAACCACTGTGCTGTACACTTAAAACTAATACAAAATAATATTGAGTGTAAATGACAACTGAAAAATAAAATTTAAATTAAAAAATATTGCTTTTCAGTTATAACAGGGGTTTTCAAACTATGTCCAACAGGTCAAATCTGGTTCATTAACTTTTTGTGTGTGAATGTGTGTGTTTTCTTTATTGATTAAGGTATTACATATGTGTCCTTATCCCTCCATTGCCCAACCTCCCTCGCTCATGCCCTCACCCGCCCTATTGTCTGTGTCCATTGGTTAGACTTATATACATGCATATAAGTCCTTTGGTTGATCTCTCCCCCTGAACCCCACCCTCCCCTGCCTTCCTTCTGAGGTTTGACGGTCTGATCAACGCTTCTCTGTCTCTGGATCTGTTTTTGTTCATCAGTTTATGTTGTTCATTATATTCCACAAATGAGTTAACTTTTTATATAATCTAAAATTAGGAATGGTTTTTCTATTTAAAACAGTTGAAAAAAAGAATAATATTTCATTACCTATTCAAATGATATTAAATTCAGATTTTAATGTCCATAAATAAAGTTTTATTGAAACACAGTCATGCTCAGTTGTTTAAATATTGTCTTTGGCTGCTTGTGTGCTATAAGGGCAGAGTAGTTGCATAGAGACTCTATGGCCTGCAAAGCCTAAAATAGTTACCATTTGGCCTGTTGTAGGAACAAGTTTGCTGATTCCTAAATTAAAGTGATGCCTGTTATGAACTGAATGTTTGTGTGCCCTCAACATTTGTTAAAGCCCCAACCCCCAATGTGATGGTATTTGGAGGTAGGGCTTTGGGAGGTAATTTTCAATTTAGAGAAGGTCATGAGCATAGAGCCCCCAGAATGGGATTAATATCCTTAAGAAGAGGAAGGGAGACCAGAGCACCCTCTCTTTCTCTCTGCCATGTGAAGACACAGTGACAAGGTGGCATGTGCAAGCCAGGAAATGAGCCCTTGTCATGGAATAGAATTGGCTGATACCATGATTTTGGACCTCCCAGCCTCCAGAACTATGAGAAATAAATTCCTGTTGTTTAAGCCACCTAGTCTTTGGTATTTCGTTATGGCAGCCTGAGTTATCTAGTACAATACCTAATAGTTGCAAATTGTAGTCTTGGGTAATTTTTTAATTGGTTGTCCCACATCTGGCATTTTTGATAATTCCTGGTTTAAGGGTCCTGGTAGGAGGTAAAGCTTGCCTACCAAGAAAGGAGCAAACAGCCCTGACAGCTGGTAGCTAGTCTGGCTGCTGTTTCCTAGGCTATTTTTCTGCTTATCGTAAAACATCAACCTTAGTTGAGGTCTCTTCATGATCATGATAGAACAAAGCAAAAACAAGATAACTATAAAATCATAACTGAATAGAGATAAAAACAATGAACTTGTACTTCTACTACTGGGAGGGTCTACTTCTTCCTTAATGGCAACCGTAGTTTTTTCCATTCCCTTGATTTCATAAGTTAAAAATACTAAAATATCCAATAACCATGTCTCACTTTCAGAAAATACCCAATTCAGAAAATACAACCACATTCTTAAATCTTCTCCAAAAAACACCTGTCACAAGTTCCTTCTAACTCCCTGTTAGTGGAGATTCTCCATGGTTCTCCACAGTATGTAGTCTTCCTTGCTGCAATAAATAAACCTAACAATGGTGAGTAGGTGTATTTGGTGGTTTTGCTTGACACCTGGTTTTAGAAGCAGACACCTGGTTTTCAAGACATTCTGGCACCAGTGAATTGGGCATTCAGGGTATACAAGTCAGGCACATGCTCCCTTCTCTCCATAGAAGCTACTGCCTATGGAGAACTCATTATGCCTCGAGCAATAGCAACAGAGGTTGCAGCTGAGGGTACAGTAGCAGTGGTCAGTACCCAGCGCTGGCAGGATGCCAGTTCAAACTGTGACATTCAGTGTTCAGTGGTGGCAACAATGGTATTACAGAACACTGTGCTTTTAAAAAATTGCTTTAGCCTGTTTTCAGTTATACTTGTTGTCTTATTGGCAATTCTTTTATTTACTCAATGTCCTCTCATTAAAGTATTTTATAGCTTAAATCATAATGTTGGTTATTGTGTGCTAAGCTAAGAACCTGTTGATACTGGAACTATATTCTGCAAAATCTCCCTATGCATCTTCATGCACGTGGTGACTGAAATATAATTCTCCAGTCTCAGATGCTCTTTTAAGTTCCAGGTCCAAATTTTTTACTGTTTACTGAATAGCTCCTTTGAATATATCACACAAACATCCAATTTATGTTGTTGAAAACAAAAGTAGTCATCTTCCCAGACCTCCTCTATGTCTTGTCTATGTAACTGCTATTACCTGAATCAGAAAGCCATAATTAATTATTCACCAAGCCCTATGTAGTCTACTCTCTCTGAAATCTATTTCTTCTCATTTCTGCAGTTACCCTTATTGCTCTAGTTCCAAGCTTTGTTTTCTTCATGGATGACTGCCATTATTTCATTAACTTTGTTACCGTGTCTTCCATTGTGACCACTATAATCCACGCTCCACATAGCAGCCACAGAAGTCTTTAAAAAATGCAAGCCATACTAGTATGATGTCATATGAAACTCTCTTTTGGTTCACTTTTGCCAGAACAAAGTTGCTTCTTGAATAAAAAGTCACATGAAACTAAAATGTTCTGAAATGCTCTTGAGTTAAGATCTCCTCCAGGGCATGTTCAAGTGTGCTATATGGAATGTATAATGCTGTCCATGTTTCTGTCTGATGGAGATTCTTTTTGGTCTCTATTCTAAGCAGAAAGTGACTCTGCTAAAAAAAATTTAAAAACCTTTGACATCCCTCTAACACCACAGCATAAGCTGATTCTATAAAGTGTTTATTCATTTATTCAATAAATATTTACTAAGCATCTACTATGCATCAGGCCTCATTCTAAGATAAGAATATAGCAGAAAGCAAAGCAGATCAAGTCTTATCCTTCATGCAGCTACCATTTTACTGGAGAGAAATGTCTGAGAAAGAAATAAACATAATTATACAATATATTATATGGGGGTAAGTGTTATGGAGAAAATAAAGCAGGGTGAGATGACTGAGAGTATTTGGTGGGCTGTTATAACATAAAAAGTGATCAGAGAAAGCCACTCTGAAAAGCTAATATCTTGTCAAAGTTCTAAAGGAAGTTAGGAAATGCAATGACATAATGTAGTTAGTATATATAAACACAGAAGACTATACTGGATACAAGTATGAGCTATGGAGTTAGACTCTCTGGGATCAAATCTGACACAAGCCTTGTGATTTTGAGAAAGATATTTAATTTATCAATGCCACAGTTTGCCTTTTTATAAAATGGGAGCAATATAAATAGCTATATTGTTGGGTTGTGCATCTTAAATAAGTTAGTATATGTAAAGTGGTCAGAACACATGATAAATTCTCAACAATCCTATATAATAAAAGGCTAATATGCACATTGTCCCCACGACTGGGAGTTTGACCTGGAGTTCAACCAGGATTTCGATCAGGGGGTGGGGCCGGTTGGCTAACCGCCCACGGCCCCTCCCCCTGGCTGGTCTGCCTGATCGACCCAGGCCGATCGACCCCAATCAGGGCAGGCCGGCTGGACCCCACTCATTCACGAATTCATTTACTGGGCCTCTAGTAGAAATTATAATTATTATGAAAAATATATGTTAAAACAAAGCATTGAGGTTGGAACAAAAACTTTCAATATCACAATCTAATCAATAATTTTCAGACAATAAGGAAGCAAAACCTTTAGTAGAAACCAAATAGTGAAGACTCAGAGGCTAAACTTTGAGCAGGTCATAAGCACCACCAAGGAAGATTTCATATCATTATCCAAGTATCTGTCGACTATCTACTATGTACCAAGAACCATGCCAGATAATGAACATGAAGATGGAAAAATTAGACATTTTTTCCCCAGAAAGCTTATAGTGTATCAAGAAAGACATAGTAAAATAAGCAATCACAGTAAAAGTATAAAAGCAATGCTATGGGACTACAAGGAGGATGCTATAGGAGTATATAATTGAAATAGTAATAAGGGCTATGAAGTAAAAAACAGACCTGCCAGATAACATGTAGAAAATCATCTAGATTGAACCAAACCAAGTCATTAGCCTCACTTTTATTTTAACTTTTAATCAAAATGTAAGATACCAATGAAATAATACATAGAAACATAATGTTCACTGTATTTTTATGTACTGAACTGGCTACCCATGTAATCAATATCAGGATGAGGAAACAAAATATTTCCCGAGTCCAAAAGCAGCCCCCCTCAGGCACTCTTTCTGTCACTTCCTTGCCTCCCAAAAGATAACCTCTATTACAGTTTCTGAGAGCACAGATTAGATTTCCTCATGCTTATTCTGCATAAATTAAAACATATATATTCCTTGTGCCTGCCTTCTTTCTCTGAACATTCATACAGAGACTTTACATGAATATCCATAGCAGCCTATCTCTAGTAGCCCAAAACTGGAAGAAAACAATTCAACTATCAATTGAGAGGTGAAAAGATAGAGCAATAGAATTGATAAGCATTACAATATGGACACATCACAGAATAATTATGTCAGTAAAAGAAATCAGACTAAGGAAGTAAATATACGAAATGATTACATTTATAAAACATTCTGGAAGATCTGAACTAATCTATAGTGACAGAAAGCAGAACAGCATTTGTCTGGGTGGGGAGCAGGTGAGCAGGCCCATTGGGAGGGATGGATATGTTCATTGTCTTGACTGTGTTGATGCTTTCACTGGTGTGTATGTCAAAGTTTATCAAATTGTACACTTTATAGCAGTTTATTAGATGTCAATTATACTCCAATAAAGCCATTTCCAGCTGTGCCATGGTAATCAAGAATAAGGCTTCTAAGTCAGGCTGCCACGGTTCAAATCCTTCCTCCTTGCCTTCCCAGTTTTGTGACATTGGGCAAGTTATTCTTTTATGTTTCAGTTTCCTTATTTTTAAAATGGAGATAATAATATTATCTACTTCAGAGAGTTAATGTGAGGGCTATGTGAGCTACTACATGTAAAGAATTTAGAGTTAAGATTCTGGTGCCGATATTAGCTAAAATCAAGTGGATAGTATTTCTTGCAAAATTGACTAAATTAGGCTTATTTTTCTTTATTGATTTAACCATTATACTGGCATACAAAACCTTCCTTGAATAGGCTCTGTTCTACTTTTCAAACCTCATCTCTGGATATGCACAAGCCAATGCATCCAGCACAAATGAATCTCCTAGTACTTTACATAATTCATCAGTTTCTCATTCATCTCTCGGCTTTTGCACATGAGTTTTGGGCTTAGAATATCTCTTCCACACAAAAACTCACTGAAAGGATCAAATATATCTTTAACATTTTCACCACATAGTGCAGTGCTCAACACATTGTAAGTTTTCAACAAATGTTGGGCAAGTTTTCCCTGATTCTAATTTTCATTCTCTTATTGAGTTTTCTGCCATTAATGTTAACTACATTTATTTCTTATTCTGTCCCCTAAGCCTCATGTTAACAGAATATATGGTTTTGCTCTTCTGTTAGAATTACTAAATGACAAAACTAGGATGACTGTTTATAGATCTTCATCTCAATGTATCCATGTTTATTTGTCCTTTTTAATCCTCTTTATTTCTAAGTCTTCTTTTATAATTATAGATACCCACATAAGCCTATTGATGAAGGGAAAATAATGAGAATGATACTCTTTGCTTTTTCCTAAAAATTTCTCTACTTCCTTTATATCAATTATGTACATCATACACAAATGTTTGATTTTAAGTATGATAAATTTTGTATAAAAATGTAAATTTTTTAAAAATATATTTTATTGATTTTTTACAGAGAGGAAGGGAGAGAGATAGAGAGTTAGAAACATCGATGAGAGAGAAACATCGATCAGCTGCCTCCTGCACATCTCCCACTGGGGATGTGCCCGCAACCCAGGTACATGCCCTTGACCGGAATCGAACCTGGGACCTTACAGTCCGCAGGCTGACGCTCATCCACTGAGCCAAACCGGTTTCAGCTAAAAATGTAAATTTAGAAATTTCTTAGAATAACAACAACTTTGATATTAGAAGCTACATAGTGTCTATATTTCCTATGTGAAGAAATACTAAAAGGACATTGTTCAGTAATTACTGTATAGAAACACCCTGAACTATTTAGCTGTATTTGATGGCGATTACTATATAAAATGACTTATATTTCAAAGTTTTACCAGTTTGTGTGAAAGCCTTCTGCAAAGCAAAAACTTATAATAATAAAAATTACAATTCTAAACATTTGTCCTCAAGAAGAAACATAATATAGAATAAATAGTACAAGCTGACACAAAAATTAGTGCATTGCCTATGGCACTACAGATATTATTTATATGGTAGCAAATAACATTAATGTTCTTATTTGATGAATGGGAAATATCTTTTATGCATTCTTTATCAGGTTAATGTGTAGACTAAAAAATATTGTTGAGAGTACTCTTGGATGAGCCTTTAAAATTTTAATTCATGTTAGCAAAAGAAGAAATCATCTTGATTTTAAAACATTGGGCAAATAAAGACACTGAAACATAAGTTAAAGGCAGCAATGAATGTCTTACATTATTACAAATAAACTGACACTGTTATAACCTTATGAAATTCATTGATTATCTCTCATCCTATCTAATAATAGACAAACGTGGTAATTGACCATACCTTCGCTATGCCTCCCATTGGCTAATCAGCGTGATATGCAAATTAACCACCAACAAAGATGGCGGCTAATTTGCATACTGCAGGCAGGGTGGGACAGCGCCTGCTATTTGCAACCCGGGGCGGTGGGGAGGGACAGCGCCATCCTGCCTGCCCTACTGCCATCCAGGCCTGCTATCTGTGACCCGGGGCGGCGGGTGTCCGTATGCAACCCGACCTGGGGCGGCCAGGCAGGGCAGCAGTGATTGGCAGGCCTGCCCTGCTGCTGTCCGGGTGTCCCGTGTGCGACACGACCCGGCGCGGCACCCCAACCCCCAGATCAGCCCTGCCTTGTGCGTGACCCGGGGTGGCGCCCCAAACCCCCCGGACCCGACCTGGGGCGGCGCCCCAACCCCCAGATCGGCCCTGCCACCAAGGGATTGGGCCTGCGGGGCAGGCACCGAGGGATTGGGCCTGCCATCTGCCACCTGGGGAACGGGCCTAAGCCAGCAGGTGGTTATCTCAAATGGGGCTGAGGGACACCCCCCACCCACCCTCTCCTGCCAGTGCACAAATTTTTTTGCACCGGGCCTCTAGTTTTATCATAATGAGGGCTGAATGCTTAATCTGTAATTCCAGAACCCTATATAGAACCTGAAATATTTTTAAATGAAAAACACCTCAAAAGAATAACCTATTCTTGTCATATGGGATAAATATCTATAATCTATAAGAAGTTTAATAGAATTTGATTCCTAACCCAGTGCCTTGCAGGTGAGCTAATCAAATGAGCAACATTAGCATAAATGTTTTGAAGTTGCTAAAAATATAATGTAAGCAGGCAAATATAATCTATAGGCAAAACAGTGAAGTGAGTACATTATGGGAGCACTAGGGAAAGAAGTGGATTTGATTCCAGGTCTTGCCATTTTCTATCAGAGTGACCTTCTGTAAAATTGTTTAATTTCTTTGAGACTCAATTTCCTCATTGGAAAAACATGACAAAAACACATATCTTATACAATTGTTACAACATCTAATGAAATAATGTTGTGGGTAAAGAGACGCATATCCACTAAATAAGTATTAGTTTCCCTTCATTGTCAAGAAACATGAGATCACTTATAGACTAGATCAGTTATGCTTAGATTATTGTTTTATTAAAGGGGAAAACAATGATTGAATTGTACTGTATATGACTTCATGTATCTTTAAATCTATATAAGTACTAGCTGCTCAACAGAGATTTAAAAATGTGCTTTGCACTGTGTTTAAACATATATTTGCTTTATTTATGGGTTGTTGCTCTTAACATTTTATCTCATTTGAGTTTTTAACTTCTACCTTAAATATCAACTCTTCCTTGTTACTCACATAATAAAATAATCTAATAGCTACCAGTTAGCTATTTCCAAACTCCTCAATCTACCTTTCCACTTTACTTTCACTACTCAGTTCAACTTATTCCAACTATCAGCAAAATCAGGACACTTCTTATTCCACAGACATGCCCTGGACTTTCCTCTGCCTAGTGTGCTACTGCTCTCTTCATAACTGAAGTACAACTTCCTCTTTATAGCCTCAGTCGAGTGTTCTCAAAGTCACCCTTTTTTCCTTCCAACCAGGAGTAATCTGATTTTCTCTAAGTATCTTTTTTGGAGGAGTACTTTTCTTCCTTTCTATCATTCTTGTTTTCTTTATTAATTATGCATACCACTTGCAAGCCACTATGCTAGGTACTCTGGAGGATGAATAAAACATCATACCTGTCTTCAAACAACCCCCCCAAAACAAAAAACTGACAATTTGGAAAAATACAGAAGGTAAGTATAAAATAGATTATTGAAATCTAGTTGGGATGCAGAGAACATAAGAATAGGCACACATAGACCTTACACGCTGGAAGATGACATGATGGATTTTTAGGACAATCTGTCAAGTAGGTAAAGTTTGGTGAGAAAGGCCAGAATCATTCCTGATTTAAAATATATTTGCCAAATTTTAGAATAATGGACTAAAATTACACTTTAGTAATTCAAATGGAAGTGATACTTATACACATACTAGCTGAATGATCCTAACAGTTTCAAACTCAACAATGTTCTAGTACCTGATTAATTGAGACTAAGTAGCAAATAAATGCATTTGTTTCACAGAGAGTTCTGGTCAGAATAATTCTTGTGACAGTTTAACAATTTCTGACATTTGTGTTGCTTTTATTACATATAACGGTATTTAAATATTTGGCAGAAAACTGTATTTCCTGATTGCCATATCTTCTCTATTCAGTAAACAAATGTAACTTTGGACAAAGCATTTTATTAGCCACTGAAGGGAGATAGAATGATGAAGACATAGTATTGTCTTCAAAGATCTCAAAGAAATAGACCCTCAAACAACTAATAATAATACAACATGATAAATTTTCAGCAATATTACACTCAAAGTCTGACATGCGTATGTTATAGAATGAATGGGGATGTGCAACCAGCAGAGTTTTCACAGAAGCATTGACATTTGGACTTCACTTTAATCAAATTAATAAATAGAAGCAGAGCCATAGTCAATCAAAAGTAGGTATTAACACAAGATGCTTTATGTTTGGCTTGCAATTCGTTATTTGTTGCATTTGAACATGACTGTGTCTCTTATCTGAGAAATCCCTTTCAAATCAAATCATAAAGCCCCAGATTGAGTCCTCGATTTAAGGCATAAATTGGAAGCAGTTTGATTTTGTGGACCTTTTTCCATGTTCCTTATATGTGCCAAGAATAAACTACACTCTGATGAAAGGCCTTTGAATTTCACTTCCAAACATGTCTCCCTATCCTATTTAATCTTCTTCATTCTGTTGTCATGGCACTCATGTTCTCTTGGCCAAATTGCAGCAACTGGTCTCCCAGTCCTCAGTATTCACTCTTATGCATCCTCTCCTGTTGTAAAGGAACATAGCCTCAAAATGGCAATTTCTTTCCTCTAATTATTTTCAATGTGTAAGGAGATCTACTAACTTGGATCACAGCACTTCTTAGTATGCAAAACCCAGTGTATGCAAATTCTTACCCAATGTCTCTGGGCATGTCACAGAGGAATAGCCAATTCTTAGGATCTGAGTACATTAGTACAGTTAATATCTTCTCTTTTTTAAGATCAGAGTCTCAGTTTTATAGCTGGCTGATGCTCCTAATTCCTCTAACACAGCGGTTCTCAACCTGTGGGTCGCGACCCCTTTGGGGGTCGAATGACCCTTTCACAGGGGTCGCCTAAGACCATCGGAAAACACATATATAATTACATATTGTTTTTGTGATTAATCACTATGCTTTAATTATGTTCAATTTGTAACAATGAAAATACATCCTGCATATCAGATATTTACATTATGATTCATAACAGTAGCAAAATTACAGTTATGAAGTAGCAACGAAAATAATTTTATGGTTGGTGGTCACCACAACATGAGGAACTGTATTAAAGGGTTGCGGCATTAGGAAGGTTGAGAACCACTGCTCTAACAGATCACACCAATATTAAGGGTTTAGGATTTGTCTTGTCCATCTTGGGCCAAGCCAGGGAACCCTAACTCTGTAGCTTAGGGACTGAGTTCCATTCATCACCCTGGGGTGGCTCCAGAGGGTCTCTGATCACCCATCAGAAGTCCCTCATCACCTCAGTTGACCACAGAGTCTGTTGAGAGGTGGGGCATGGCAGGACTCCTTCCTGCATGAGAACCAGCCTGCCTTGGTTGCGTTGTTCTGAGACTCTAACCTGGGTTCACCTGGTTCTGGGCCAGTCATGACATCACACCTAAAGCTTTCTGTCAGGCTCTCCTACTTAATGCTTCTTTGTTTCTGAGCTTGTCTTTCCTGGTACACTCACGTGGTGGTTATATTCTGGCCAGACTCAGTCTTTTTATTCCATCTGATGCACTGCAATCCTATGATTTCTCTAGTAACTAATAGTCTATGCAAGCAACACCAAAACTTGGTTTTATCTTCAATCACACAGCAGCAGCTAAATCAGAAGAACAGCCCTTTCAGCAAGTGGAGTGAAGCTTGCAAGTAGGTCCAGAGAATCTGCCGGTAGTCTTGCCTTCCTTTACAGAAAAGAAACCTTTAAATTTTTGTGTGACTTGGGTGGTCTCATAATTCCACCTAAGGGTCTTTCCAACTGAACTAGAATTTCTAAATCAATTCTCATTCTCTAAAAAAATGCAGTTCCAATCTCACTGGGACTACTACATTGTCCCAAATGGTTTTCCAAGGAAAAATCATTTTGTTCTAGATTCACTTTTAACTGCAGATGTCAGTCTGACATGATTTGTTGGCTTTCTCTAATGCATTTTTTTGAGAAATGATTTTAACCCAAGAACCTAACAAAGCATATCTAATGTCTAGAGTAGTAACCACAAACAGGAAGTACAATGAATGGGTAGTTTACAAATACCCATTACAAACCTTTAAGGTAGAGAGGAAATAGAAGTTCAAGATTTAGTTTTCAGAAAACTTAATTAAAATAATATGACATGTTATCTTCTACTTTCATGTTACTGTATACTCTGATTCTTCTACCCTAACTGAACTCTCCATGCCATCCTGTCCTCATGATCTTGGTTTCTCAATCCCGTATATCTTCCACACCTTGGCCAAGTTCAAATAACATCCTTCTGACATGTCTTGTTTCCTGAGTATTCATGGTTTCCTTGGGAGTGAAATACTTCTGTCCCATTCGTCTCATAACAATTGGACAGAAACCTCAAAAACACTATGTTAAGTGGAAGAAGCCAGAGAAAAGATCCCAAGATGTACGATTCCATTTACACAAAATGTTCAGGAAAGGCACATTTACAGTATGGACAGCAGATTAGTGGTTGCCTAGGGTTGGAGTGGGAATGAGGATTAATTGTGAATGAGCAAGAGGGATTTTTGGTGGGGCTGATGGAAATGTTCGAAACTGCTTTGCGGTGATGATTGTAGAACTCCATAAATTTGCCAAAAATTATTAAATTATGCACTTAGTGAATTTTATGTTATGCAATATACACTTCAATACTTTCAACAATAAAGATAAATTTAAAAAACAAAGGCAAACAAATGGAAATCTACTGAGCGGCTTTTGTTCTTTGCCTCTGTAGAGGGGAGGGTGCCTGTGAATTCTTACTAATAAATTTTATGCCATTGCTCACAAATCTAACTTACCATTTCTCTGCTTACAATCCTTTCATTGGAACCTTACTACTGCTCACAAAATGAAGTCCAACTGTGGCACACAAGCCGCTTCTCCTCATGATGACTCCCTATCCATCTACCTCATGATGACTCCCTATCCATCTACCTCATGGTGACTCCTTCCACATGCTACTATTTTGCACATTTAATCCCTGTGACAGGTTTCCACTTTAAGCAACACTCTTCCTTCTGCCCACTTGTTCAATTCCAATTTATTGTTCAAAAGACTCCCCGGGCTTCATTTCCTTTGCAAATTTTTTCTCGGACTTGGCCAATAGGATTAAGTACTTTCTGTACTACTTCTGTTTATTTACCACATTTGCATAATCCCCTGTAACGTGCTGTGTTGCATGCAATGCTTTGCGTGTCTGTCTTCCTTACCAGACTGTCATCTGCCTAACAGCAGGGGCTCTGTTCCACTCGGTGTCTCCGATGTTAATCACAATGCCTGACAAACAGTAAGCCCTTAACAAATGTTTATTGGACTGGAATGAATTAAAGATATGTATTCCCTTCAAAATTTGCCAAGCAGAAGAGGTAACTAAGAGTTTGGATTTCAAATGTTATATCTGTATGTACTATACAGCTGACATCAAAGCAAGTTGTACGTTGGGAGAAGATGGGAGCGATTATTGGTTTGGTAGAAGATTCTGACTCCAATGAGATTTGAAGTTTCCACACCCTTAGGCTATGCTAACCCCCTGATGTTCTGAAACTGTTATTTTTACTGTAATGACACCTAGATGCCATAATTTTGTTTTACTAATATTGTTTGCTTTTTATGCCAATACATATGAACTATCAGTTTTTATCCAATTTATATTGATTGCTATGGCAGAAGCAAGCAATATAAAATGAAACTTAGAACAGCTAACAGGACTTCTTTAAATTTTGTTTTTGACTAAAAATAGAGAGAATAATTATATTTTTGTGTGTGACAAGATGTAGGTCTGCCAGTTTTGCTACAGGAAGGTTAAGTTGATAAAAAAAACACCTGAAACCCTAGTCAGTAAAATTTAACATAACCAAAAAATAGGGATGTGAGAATATATAGAATTCTTAATAAACCTGCAAGAACTTGTAACTTCTGAGAAACATAGGGAAGATGCACCCTATTTTCTGAGGTACTCCTGCGAGCCATTAAAAAATGACTTCTCTTTCATGACATGTCAAAAAGATGTTGAAGGGCCATTCAGTATGTTGTTTGCCTGGTGGCCCAGGTTCCTGGAAGTGACATTTATGAAGGAGGGAAGGGCTCTGTTGTCCTTGGTATCCTAGGGCATGGGTAAGCGTATATTGTACTGCCTGCTTATGAGGTTTTTTCACTTTATCATTAATTATATTTAAATAAATTCTCACTTAATATGCATATCTCA